>NC_061111.1:219873278-219943775 GCF_002878395.1 Capsicum annuum | reverse complement strand
ATATATATATATATATATATATATATATATATATATATATATATATATTTATGTGATAGGGATAATTCTGTCATAAAAAAATAATTTTCTGCTTCTGCTTCTGCGTTTTTGAGAAACAGAAATTTTCTGCTTCTTCCCAGAAGCAGAAAAACTGCTTCTGCTTATTTTTAAAAGCATTTTTGAAAGTTTACCAACCACCCTCTTTTAAAAAAAAAAATTTTTTCTTCAAAATAAGTGCTTATTTTGGGAAATAAGCAATTCCAAACATGCTATTATTCTACTCTTCAGAAGTATTTATTTTCTTTCATAAGTTTGATCAAACATCACAATTTTTTAAAATAAATATTCTTGAGATAATGATAAACACCTTTGATGAAAAATAAGTTTGATCAAACATGCCATTAGTCTAAACTTTTAAATTAATAGTAACTAATCGATTTAAAAGTTTGAGCCTAAAATGGCAATTAAGTAATTCACCTAAACCTTCATGATCGTGTCAACAGTCCTTGTAATATACATGTGAAGGCTTCTTTCTTTCTTTCTCTTTTTGTAAGAGACTAGAATTCAAATATTCAAAAATCATATTTTGTGTTAAGTTTCTTTTTGTCCAGAGAGATGGTGAGATACTGTCGTACGTTGGGTTAACATAGTGGTCCAATTTGCTAAAAATGCAAACTCGAAAGGACCACAGGAAAAAGGTTGCCATCTCTTGTCCCTGGAAGATTTATACATCAACATCACTTGAGAAAGAGGTTGTTGGAGTGACATAGTGTTTTTTTATTTTTATTGGGGGTTACTATAACATTAGCATAACCGTTTTATTCCATTAGGGGTGATGGTGGAAGAGAGAATGATGTGTACTTTGTCTTATTTTTGTCTTTTAAAATTAGAGATATTTTTTTTATAATAGGTCTTCGATTTAAATATATTTGTCGATAATAATGTAGATGAGCAGAAGCAATACCAAAATAATATGACAACTGAACAAAAGAAATATCTGAAAGTAATAAAATTGAAGATTAACACATATAATAATTAATTCTTATGCTATCATTTGAGTGTCATAATCTAATTCAATTAAAGCGATCTTAATTGAAAGATATGCGTAATCATGTCTAAAAATTTCAAAGCTCAGCCCTACTTTTCCTGTGATTTTAATCGTTAAAAGTTATGTCCAAAAAATTGAAATTGACATTCTTTCTCTACTTCTTCTCGTATCTTCATTTTATTTTATTTGACTTTTATTGACTTGAATACTTCTTAGAAAAATTTCAATTAGAAGTGTATTTTACTTAATTAATCTTATTATTGATGCTTTGAGTCTCTAAATTTGACTAAAATATACTCTAAAAAATTCTCTTAATTTTATAAATTGGACAAGTAAATTAAAATAACTATTTTTAAATTAGGTCCAATTAGTAAAGAGAAATGGAGGGAGTGTATGTGATATATTGTCTATACTCCATTCGTCCATCTTTATTTATCCACTTTTTTAAAGATTAAGAAACAGTAAGTGATAAGGGTAATTTTATCATATTACCCTTCGAATATACTAATAAATTTAATTCTCTGAAAGATGCATTAGATAATAAATTATATTTAATGCGAACAGTAACATGAATACAAATAAGTAAATTATCTATTTTATCTTATAAATTAGATGAATATTATCCAACATCTCAAAACAAAAATACAGACAAGTAAGAATAAACGGAAAAAGTATCTCCCAAGTCCGAAGGTAAGGTAAATTAATGGGTCATAATAATGGAACAACAAATGGGATAATAAATACTAGTAAGTAGTATTTCTTCTTTTAGAAAACAAAACACATTTCTAGACTAACATTAATTTCTCTTATGACCAAAGTCTTCAAACACACACGTTGCAATTTGTTGGAGAAAGTAAAGACACTTAGTTGAGAAAGCCATTGATCATTTCAAATTTAAGGACATTTTTCTTAGTTTGCCATCATATACTTCCGTACGTACTTTTTATTTGTAGTATACATCTTGTCCCAGAAAGTCATTCATTTCATATTTGCAGAGTATTTAGGAAAGAAATTATCTATTTATAATTGTTTTTAAATTTTTGAAAAAAATAAATTATCTATTTATAATTGTTTTTAAATTTTTGAAAAAAAGAAAAAGAAAAGAAAGGCATGGTCTTCACCCTTTGCCTTGGCTTGCAAGTTAGGCTACCTGAGCAGTATCGACAACCATTATTCTAGCAACTACTTTTGTGGAAAATAATGATTTATAATCTTCTTATTCTATTCAGTTTCTTTGGCTGGAAGATGTAAGTAGCACACGTTGAGGATAAAATTTAAAAAGTTGTTTGTGATGATTTGAACATGTACCAATAGATGCATAGATTCATAGATGAAATTATGGTAAGTGAAGGTGTTAAAAGGGCAGACCTAAATTTAGGTCAAAGGAAATCGTCTCAAAAGACCTCCAAATATTTGGTATCAAGACAGACTAAACTAAAGATAGGACACAACAAAAGAAAAAAAAAATCTATATTGGTGATAACTACTGGTTGAGAATGAACTTTAGATTCCTATCAAATTTTTATTATTAGTAGTATTATTTATATATTTTAAACCATATTATGCAGTTTTATGTTATTATTATGATGATGATGTGCTATGAGCTTAAATGAATAAATAAAGATTAATATAGTCAACTTATTTAATATCGATGCATAGGTATTGTTATTTTATTATTTGGTCAAGTTTTTCTTTAGATTTTTGAAGTCTATCGAATTATCTTCTCTAAGAAAAATTATGTTTAAAGCAAATAGTCTAACCACTAGGATTGAAGAAGTCCATACATCAAAAGCATATTCAGGATATTCAGGATTTCAAGAGGATAGGTGCATTATTATAAGAATACTTTGAGCATGGGTTCATACATCTACATTTGAATATTTTTAGAAAAATATAACTCTACTATATATGATGGAGCATGAGTTCACGTGAATCCAATGACTCCCCACCTAGATATGGCCTTGCTATACCTGATTGATATCGAGGGTATCATTTAATGTGAACTATGGTGAAACACGACTTAGGAAGTGAAGACATTACATAATTTGCATGATAAGGTCTCAATTGAATAAATCGAGCAAATTGGAATAGACTAGATAAAATTTGTCAAGATAAAAGCTTCATGAACAGAGATAAAGTCCGTTCGTATTCCCTCAATCGGCACACCTAGTACGTCTTAAGTGAAGTAAAATGATAGTAACTAAAAAATTTACGCAGTAATACCTATATATAAGAGAAGATTAAAAACAATCCTATTCTAAAAAATATTCTCTAAATTCCACTGTTATTTGCACCTATACCTTACTGGTCAACTTAGGTCTTGACAAATATTTGGAACAATTTTCTGTAAATCATTTTAAATTTTTTAAAAAGAACTAATAAGGGATACCTCCCCCCCTCCCCCCGCCCTCCCAAAAAAAAGTGAATAAGTGAAAAAATCTTTAAACTATCAATATTTGTGAGTTTTCATTCGTAAATTATTGAGAGCATTCACAAATCCTTCCAAGCTAAAATGAACTCATATTAAGATACCAGTCGAAAGAATATGACATGCTACATAAATATCATGCTTCAAAAAGATAATTCTCCAACGAATTCCAAGTGACAATACACAAGGAAAAAAAAGAGTGAATAGGTTGAAATCCTCCCCCTAAACTTACTGTTTTGCGAATTTTATACCTAAAATCCATTCGGAAATCGGAATTCACAATATCCTTTGAACTCGTTATACCAGATAGATTCATTTTTAAGACCTTTTCATTTCTCATGCATCTCTAACAACTTATCCCAAACATTGCCACATGTTCAACCGGAGGCTTTTTAATCTAAAAGAAATTATAATCTAGGGAATGATTGAAAAACCCAAAACACTTGAAATATGGAATTCTCAAAATGATGACAATTTAGGTGATTTTTCACCTATTCACTAAAAAAAAATGTACATAGAGTTGGAGAAAAGTCAGAATGGGTCACTAAATATATAATTGGAAACTTAAAACTCCAGCCATTTAGTCAGAAGAATGATTCTGTGAAAAGTTAGCAGTAGATGTGTATGAAGCATCAATGTTAATAATAGTAATAAATAAAATAAAAAAGCATGAATTTTTTTTTTGCCACTTTGAATATTCAAATATTGTATAGGTATTCATTGCTTGCTAGGTTGTACCATCATCTCCACACTGTTTTTCAGCACATGAGGCATGTTTTGGTACCTTTCCCTTTATCTTTTTATTCTTAATATAATTTTGGTGAGAATGAGATGGAAAGAAGTCCTTATGGCATTTTAAATCTTTTTTGGTGAGAATATATTTTATATATTCATTATAGATTTTATGGCATCTTAAGATTCTCTTGATCTCTAGATATTACTATAAATCCAGCAAATCATAAAAGTTTGGAGGGAATATATAAGACAGACTATAGGCACTAAACACACAGGCTTCCTTCAAGAAAGTTGTGATAATTATCTTCGAACCTTTAGATGAAAAGCAAAGAAAGAGAAATGTTTAATTTAATACTCCCTCATTTTATTTTATTTTACTCCTATACTAAATAATTATTTCAATTTACTTCTTCAATCTATGAAATCAACAATTTTTTTTATATTTTTTTTTTGTTGATTTTGTTATATATTTTTTCGTTTTTATCCTTAGTGTTGAACAACTACATGAAGAAATAATTGTAAATTTTGTTAAGATTTGTCGTGAATTTCCTACTTTACTTGGATTCTATCATAATTGTGTTTTATTTCGAAAATGATTTCTTAGTGGAAAAGGTTTCCTAGTAGGGAAAAATCTTTTTCCTATTAAATTTCTATTAGGTTTGTTCTTTCTTAAAGGAAGAGTTTTGTAACTCTGCAAACAGGAGATCTCTCTTTTCAAGTCATAACACAATAACATCCACAATGTAGTCATTTAAGAGTTTTGTTTAGGGAGAGATTTTCTCTTAATTAGTTTTTATATTTTTTTTTTAATTTAGGTTTTTAATATGTAGGTCAATTGGCCAAATCATATCAATAGAATTATGTTTTAGTGTGTTTTTTGTCATCTTATTTATCGTCTAAAATAGTTTGCAACTATTAGCTTCCGCATAACGCCCTTTCGATTTCGAACCCAACAAATAGTATCAGAGCTTTTGATTTAGTCATGAGTTGAAGACAGCGTGAAGACTATTTCAGTTATAGCTGCAAGCAATTTGACGATAATGAAGATTTTTGTCTAGCCACATGTGGAGAAGAAGTTTAAAATATATTTTCAACATTCCTGTTGCTTCATCTTTAAAAATAAAAATAAGATATTTTTTAAACCATTTTTAATTCATAATATTTTGAATTTTATTTTTACCCATTACAAGCAGCAGAGATTACGCGAAGAAAAATATGATGATTAATTTTGTCAGAAAATTTAGACCAAGGGGAGATTTCTTAGTGAAAAAGGTATCCTAGTAGGAAAAAGATCTCTTTCCTATTAGATTTCTATTAGGTTTATTCTTTGTTAGAGGAAGGTTTTTATAACTCTATAAATAGGAGATCTTTTGTTTAGGTGAGGTTTTCTCTCAATTAGTTTTTATACTTTTTTGATCTAGGTTTTTAATATGTAGGCCAATTGGCCGAATCATATCAATAATATTATGTTTTAGTATATTTTTCGTCATCTTATTTATCGTCTCAAATAGTTTGCAACTATTAGCTTTCGCATGACGCCCTCTCGATTTCGAACCCAACAAACTTAACTGTTAGGGTTAGGGTCCAAAAAGTGGAAAACGTGGGTCTACATGTGGGTCAATGGACCTTTTCAATATTTTTAAAACTTTGAGAATTTAATAAACCACACCTAACATTTCCTACTTTTTTCAATATTAAATAAAACCCCTTCTCTCTCTCTTCCTCAACTTCTCAAACTCCCGCTACTCCCGCTGCTCCCAAGAAAATCCTCTCAAACATCATTTTTGCTTTTTCTTCTACTACAGGGGAAAAAGGCTCCTTTTAGCATTCTAAGGTAAGTTAAAGTCAAGTTTTGATTATTTGTAGATCCATTTAGCGATTTTTATTTGTTATCCATTTTGTAGTGATGTAGTATAGGGATTTTTTTTCGAATGTGATTGATTAAATAGTTAAAATATGAGAATTTTATAGGTAATTAGTTAGATTTTGTAGCAATAGTTGTGTTTTTACTCCGCAGATTCGATAGAATTTTTTGTTGATAACGCCGTTGGATTTTGAAATTTTTGTTAAGAAGTTTTGCTTCAGTTCTGATATTTTTTTAGCACTGCAGTGTTGAATGGTGAGTCTTAATTTCTTAGTTATTTTAGCTATTTGAATCGAGCATTGGCCTGTTTCTGTTTGTAGACTTGAGGTCTATGAATTAACAATGCCTTAGATTGAAATAAATTTTAGGTATATGAAATTCTCTTAAAACACAATTGATTAAATACTAAAAATATAAAAAATTTATAGCTAATTAGTTTAATTCCGCGTTGAATTTTGATTTCACATATCTGACTGAAAATTTTCTGTTGATCATGCTGTTGGATTTTGAATATTTTTCTAAAAAAGTTGATTCACTTTTGGTATTTTTATATAGTGAACTGTTTAATAGTGGGATAGTTGTTAGTTATTTTGACTTTTTTATTTGAGCATTGAATTATTTCTGTTATTAGACTTGTGGTCTATGAATTGGCAATGACAGAACTGTTTTTAGGTGTAGATTCTGTTAAAAACTGGATAAATCTAGAGTTGGTGTTGAACGTACTGTTGGTACCATGTTTGGTTCTGCTTCTAGTAGTAGGAAAAAAGAAGTGAGGTAGTTGAAAATGCCTCTAAAAGAAAAAAAAATCAAAGCGATAGAGTCAAAATCAGATTCGAAAATCATAAAGGAGATAAATAGATATGTCGATGAGTCTAGTGATGATATTGCTGAGTGTAGTGATAGTGATGATAGTGAAGGGAGTGGAGGTAGTAAAAAATAGTATTGATGGGGATAATGATTCCTTGTCCATGCTATTTTGTTCAAGGTATATTTTTGTGGAGTGGTAAGACCTTCGAACTTTGATGCACGAGGTTGGATCTTTTCGGACAAAGACATTGGTAAGATCAAGGATGACTGATACCGAGAATTTAAGTAAATTTTTGTTGACCAAGATTTGAAGAAAAGATTCAAGCAATCCTGTTATGGACACTTGAGAAACATACCTTAACATCTTAAATTCAATTGATAGTTAGTCCATTTTTTTTTGCGATGTGTTAAGAATGATAAGATGCTTCATGAGATATGATTTTGTGTGAATAATAAGCCCGCTTATTTTGACTTAAAAGAGTTTTGTTTGATCACAGGGTTGAACTGCTCATCTTACCCCAGTGAATCAAAATTGAAAAAAGTGTTAGAGAAGGGAAAACATTTTTGCTTTAAGGTGACAAAAAATAAAAATATTACGTCGGACAACTTGTTACAGTTGATTAGAGGGTATAAGTTGAACGAGGACTAGAAGTTGAAGTGCTGTTTACTGTTGTTCTTGCACACCATGTTGCTTGCAAAAGATTCAGTGAAGGTTGTCGACACAAAACTGATTCGTATGGTGGATTCTTTGAGTTTCTTTGAGAGTTATCCGTGGGTAAAAGAGATATTTTAATTAACCATGAATTATATAAAGAAGAAAACTGACCTAAAAAAGCAGAGAAAAGTATTTGATGAGAAGCAGAAGGCATCCTATGCTCTATTCAAATTTTCTTGAGCATTCATGATATCTAACATCAACTTTTTAGTCAGTTTTTTGTAGATTCTTATTTTATTTATACTCTGTCATAGACTCCGATTTAATTTTCACTATTTTACTACTACAAATTTGGATCTATAAGGTCTTTCCTCATCTTGAAAAATTTACTGAAAAATCAATAGATGCCTTTTCATTTCCTGCATCCTCAGATGACACACTATAAAAAGTAACAAAATAATTGAAGGCAACCCATTCAAGTATAAAGAAAAATTATCGAGGTATGAACTTATTTTTTACTATACAAAAGTGCTACTGTAATATTGAGAGTTATGTAATTGTTAAACTTTTTTTGTAGAATGTGCACCCGTACATCATCCCTACTGTACATGAGATGAAGATGGATTACATGATTACATATAAGCCATATAAGGATAAGGTGAAGAATAACTTTCTCGATGGCTTGAAAAAAGATTTACATGCCCTTACTTCAAACGGGGAGAATGATAATGAGGAATATTTGAATGGTAATCCTATTGGAGTACGCGTTGATGATGATGCTTCTCTAAGTACCTAAAAAGTTATAGTAGGTACCTCTATCGATGAGATCTGCATTAACGTTTTGCTATGCTCGAGGAAGATATGATGGATATTGCTGCCTATATCAAAGAAAAAAGACTGAAGGAAAAAGAAAAGGATGAGCAACAATATGACTGAGGTAACTTCATTTAATAATTGATGTAGTTAATGAATTTCCAGCTATAAATTTTTCTAACACTTTGTAATATGATACAGTGCATGTGGTCTTCATGAAGCGTAGAGGAATGAGAAGGAAGGGAAAAGAAGTAAAATGGATGAGTTGACCACTGCTGTGGCAAAAGAGGAAAAAAAAAACAAGAAAAAAAGGATGAACAAAAAGAATCAGGAGACAAAGAAGAAGAAGAAGAAAAGACTGAAGAAGAAACTAAAAAAAAAAAGAGTAAGAGATGAATAAGAGGAAGGTGAGAATGAAGAAGAAGATGAGAAAAAAGTAGCATGTGAAGAAGATGAAGCTGAGAAAGGAAAAGCAACAGAAGTTGAGAAAGGAGAAGAAGCTGAAAAAAATATTGAAGAGTTAGTTAAAACTGTCAAAGAAGAAAAGAAAGAAACAATAGACAAAGAAGAAGAACCAGAAAAAAAGATAAAAAACATAAAGAAGAAAAAGAATAAGCAAACAAAGAAGAGGCAAAACAAGAGAAGGAGGAGGATAAAAACGAAGAGAAGAAGGAGAAAGAAGAAGAACATCCCGATGGTGTGGTCATGGATATCGTTGATTACATCAACGATAACATTTGTGATGATGAGAAAAAAGATATTTTACTCCTAATATTGTTAATGTTTAAACCATTTTTTAATTTGATAAACAAAGAAGTTGAATGATCGTTAGATGATATGGCAAATATTTTTTAATTTTATGAAAGTTGTTAGAATTCTGCATTGAATCTGTTTTTATCGAACTGTCTTGTTGTAGGGAATTTGAATATGTATTATGTTGTCATAGATGATACAATATATGGTTAACATCATAGAATGCATATTTAATCTATCGTATACTGCTAGCATGGTTTATTAGTACCATGCTAGTCTATTTTAAGTTGATGTGTAGTGTGATCAACTATGATTCTATGAATAGCAGTATTAACATTCTAGAAAAATAGAAGAATTCTTATTTATTCAATGTCACTACATCCATGTTACACCTTTTCAAACAACGAATACTAGCATTATACCACATAACATCATTTTTAGGCCATTCTCCCTTTCTTCGGTCAAAAATAACTTTTATTTTAGTTGATCACTCTCTATTTGGATGTCTTGTAACAATACTTTCAAGTGATCCATCTTCTCTTATACTTCTTTGAATAATATCATTAGGAAATTTCTATTTTCTTTGTATTCTCAGAGCCTTTGAAGTAGATTAAATTTTTTTACCCATAAATATTTGATGTCTCGGATCTCATATTCAACATTGATGGACTGCTTGGGGGTGATACCTTATCAAACCATTTAAAAAATGAGCATGTGCCATTATCCTAGAAAAAAATTTTAATAATAAGATAACGATTTTTTTAATTTAAAAATAAAAGCATGCACAACTCACCTTCGCAATTGTACAGTTATAAAATTTGCGACCTGAATTTGAGCCCGTGCATAACGTTGATTTGATGTGGATTTATGCACCTCAATGTTGTTATCTGTGCTTATTTAGCATTGTTTTGAGGACTTTTGTGTGCTTAATGAGTTGTTAATGATATAAATGAGAAACTATCTGTTAAAGTACTTGGTTACAATGTTTAAGACATTTTTCAAACAAATTTGTACTTAAATTGGTCACTTAGAGTCTAGACAAGAAAACTAGTGTTACTAGCTTGAGCTGTGTGTTGTTCTCGATGAACTCTAGTGGGTGTAATGAGTTACTAAATTGTATGATTATGTGATTTTGTATGGAAAAAATTATTTATAATGTTTAAGGTTCAACTGAAACAAGCCAAGGGTCAAAACTAAGTCAAAGATCAAAAAGGGCAAAACTAGTTCTTAACTTTAGTTTCTAGTTCACCGTCTTATATTGTGTGTTGTTTTGAGCTATGATTCATCATGTGTGATGCTATAGGATGATTTGTGAGTTTATGATGATGATACATGGATGATACACAAGATGGAAATCAAGTTAAACCAACTCCACAAGGCTGGGAATGGATGAATGAAATCAAGGGACAAGATTTTACGTAAAACGAACACTTTGGATGCCTTAGCACATCGCGGACCTTAGACAATGCTATAAGGTCCACTCCACAGACTAGGGGGATCTATAAGGGACCAAACACAGTGTATCTTCATGATGAGAGGTTGAAGTAGATCCTATGCACCGCAATGGAGAGGGAGACGCAGACCCTAGATCAAAACCGATAATTTTGTCCTCCAATAAATAGGACACATAAACATAATGCTAAACACCTTGAACGACCTTGAAAATTTGAGGGAGGATGGATAAAAATTCAAGTAGAATTTTTCTTCCCTTACTCTAGTTTTTTTATGGATTTTATCATGTATTCATCTATCGTGATTACGGTTATGTCCATGAGCGGCTAAAAACCCTTTTTTCAAGGTTAAGGCCAAGAACATGAATACTCTTGTAATGAATTGAGTTGGTTCTAATTATTTATCATATTTTGTTGTTTATTTATCTTTTATATTACTATTTTAAGGATTCACCATTGTCATCTTGTGAGCCGGAAGGAGGAACAAGAGAATAGAACGTGAGGTAAATAGAATAGGATTGTAATCTTCTATAGAATGAAGTTATAATTTGCACTTAGGATATGAATTTACCTAAGTCACCTATTTGGTTCACTTACGAGATGAAATATGAATGCATTTAACTTATTTTTCACTTCCCCGCTTAACGATCTAGTTGTGGGTCTAAGTTAGATAGGTGACTGGAGGCTCGGAAGACCATTATCATAATATCAACTCCGTGAATCAACAACCAAGATAAGTAACATAACCAATGAAGTTCAATAGCATAGTATGATTTTTTGTAGAGCCTTAACCGTTGGTTTCTCCTTATTAATTGTCCAAGAATTTTAATTTACCGCATTCTTTATTTTACTTTTAGTTTATAGCTCAAACACTTTTGGTTACGTTTGCACTGGATTGATCATAATAGTGAACTAGAATTAGATAGTTGTCAACACAAGCCTCTAAGAGATCGATACTTGTCTTGCAAAAGGCCACTATGTTACTTGATAAGACCACATACACTTGTATATGTGCTTGGATGCAACACATTTTTGGTGCAGTTGCTGGGGACGTGTAATTTGGCAACTACTTTAGTTTTAGTTTTTTTTTAATTTCTTTGGTTCTTTTCACTTGGTCTTGGTTTTTAATTTGCAGGTACAGGTTAACAAGCTAGTAAGCTGGAAAGAGATCATGAATTGGTTGAATCAGACCCTGAACTTGAACAATGCTTACATCAAAGGATGAAAGAAACAATCCTTCTCTACCGCATTCAGCAAATCAATGAAGGATAAGATATTTCTGCCCCCATGGTTGAGGACTCACCAGCCCATAGGACAGTTCAGGAAGTGACAATCCCACTTGCGATAAATTTAACCTCCCCTATTCTAAAGCCGGCTGCTGGAGGTAGATTCAAGCTGAAGAAGAACATGGTCCATCTCTTGCGTAGCAGTGGACAATTCATCAGGCTATCATATAAAGATCCACAAGTCCACTTGCAAAACTTTTTGAAGATCAGTGATACACTCATACCTATGGGTGTGTCACTGATTATGAGAGGCTGATACTCTTTCCTTTTTCACTATTGAGGGAAGAAAAGAAATGGTTGAACGCTGAGCCAACAGATTCAATCACAACTTGGGATGACTTATCCCAAAAGTTCCTTATTCGTTTCTTTCGATCTGGCAAGATATCGATACTTTGCAGTGAGATTTTGAGCTTCAAATAGAGGCAAGTTGATAACCTTTATCATGCTTGGGAAAGATTCAAGTCTCTTTTTTAGGACAGTCCACATCATCAACAGTCCAATGAGGTTTTCTCTCACACCTTTGTGGAATACCTTGACCATAATATGAAAATTTCTAGATTCAGCTGCAGGTGGACAGGCTTTGGAAAAGACATTTATGAGCTATACAACTTGTTGAGCCGGATTGCACAAGGAAATCCAGATTGGCATGGTGATGCCTCAAGAGGCTCAATGAAAAAGGCTGCATGCATGATTGAAGTTGACAGTATTACAGCATTAGCCGCCCAACTATCAGCTCTGTAAAACTAAATAAGGACACAATTCAGCAAGTTGGGTGTGCAACAGTCTCAGGCTCAGGTGAGTGCAGTGTAGTAGACCATAAGTTGGTGTGAGGTTTGTGGAAATAGTAGACACTCTACAAATATTTATGGTGCAAATGCTGTTTCAGTCAATTTTGTGGGTAATTCTAAAAGGCCAAATTATAGTAATGCCTACAATCCAAAGTGGTAGACTCAGGCAACAAATTATTCATGGAACAATAATCAGCAAATTCAGCAGCAATAGAACACAAAGGCCAATTGACATGACCTAAACTGGGGACTTGTCGTAATGGGTATCCCAGGTCCAACAGGACCGGGGACCACCCCTAATACCCAACCCAACCATCCAAATGCATACCCCAAGTTGGATTAATTTTGAACATATAACAAGATAGCGTATTTGCACCACTCCAGAATCTGGGTTAGGTCCATACCGTGACTAACCCAAACAAGTTCAACCGTCCCAAGCCCAACCAATAACCATACCATAAACCAATCCATAAATCCTGTACAAAATGAGTTCCAAATATAAATATACATAATCCAAAACAAAACAAAACAATCATAAATCAAATACCATCAACCAGTGTCAGCCCCAATACCAATGCCAATACTAAGGCTGACACTAATAACGACACCACCCAAACCAACCCATAGTAGTCCCATAAAGCCTCTAACCGTAGGTAAAATAATAACCGGTTGGGACATGCCTCCAACCATAGCCAAAACCAATGTCTATGAAATAACCAGAGTATGTAAAGATATCCATGATATGAAACAAAGCCTTCCGGAATATGGAAGCTTACCACTTCAATCCAACTGAGCTGATCCCAAAATTCGATCACTGAGTAAGAAGAGTGGAACGACCGATTCCTACATTACGTGGGGAAACAATCGCCCGAATATGGGTTAATAGGTGAATGCTAGCAAGTACTTAGGATAAGTAAAAAATAATAGCAATCTTTAAAACCAAGTAAACCAACCATATGCATTCACAACCATACACACACGCATATATATTTAAATTCTATGTCAGGAAAAAGAACCGGGTTTAGCATGCCTTTAAAATCATTAACGTAGGTATGTGTATCTTAACCATCCTAGAACCACCCACGGGCTATATAGGTCCAACGTAACCCCTATGAACGAGCCTCGATGTCTATAGTTGCACGAACCAGAGATATCATAAGAGTAGGGGATTCTTGAGTACCATTCGCTCTCCATGATACATATGTACAAGTGTACTTAGGGAATTCCCATGTATCCGTAAGAATCATATGTGGTCGTGATGGCCAATCTTCATGTCGTTAGACATGAATTTCCAATGTTTGTCTATTGGCCTCACACCTTCACGGTTAACTATCACACCCCGCCATTATTGCCCAATTAAAACCATTATTATACAACCAAACCATCAATTCTATTTGTTATTAACCAAGGCTATGAGTAGTGGTATCGTCATACCGACAATAGCTTACAAGAAATATTCTTAGCTAACCTTTTGAAGAAAGAAGGATTCCCATGTACCCATAGATTACATTATTTAGTTGCCTAGGGGATTCCCATGTACCCTACAAGATGTTTGTTATCAATTTGCTTGGGGGATTCCCTTGTACCCCATAAGGCTTTTAACTAGACCAATCATAACCACCAAGACCTTACCATTTAACCACTCCAAACCATTTAATTCATTTATACCATTTAGGGTTCTAATACCAAGTTATACCATGCATAGTTCAACGAAAGTCCAACAATTTAACCAAATCCAACAATTTAACCAAAAACATTCTCATAAGCATTTTATCAAACATGTTGAGGGCATATAGTTTCCAAATCCAAAATCAAGTACCAAGTAACTATTACTATGTAACCAAATGTTCAAACTACCATAATAATATGAAAACTATAAGTAAAGACATAGGAAAACCATAACCAACCATTATAACCATAACCCCCAAATATATTTGAAAACCCAAAACCATACAACAATTATGCCATGAAAACAATTCATAAATCATGCCTTTAGTTGGTACTAACAAAGAGGGAGGAGTAACTTACCTTAGATTAAGAAGATGACGGAGAGAAATCACCTGTGTAAGTCCCAAAATTGATCCTATAGATGAAACCCTAACCTTCCTTGACCCAAGAGCCTTGAAAGAATTTGATAGTGTTTTAAAAGAGCTTAAGAGATTACAAATAGTTTAAATGATATCCCAAGAGTGATATAAGTCATGGGGCCTTAAGAGGTTAAGAGGGGCAATTTTCAGATTACCTACAACTTAAATTGCTTAAAATTCCCATAGGATGGTACGACTACCCCACCCCAATCATACCTAGGGTACGAGTGGTACCCTTATCTCATACCCTAGGCAGAATAGGATCTCCTAGGCTAAACTTAGGGCTTTACACGACTTAACATCATACCACTCAGACCCCATTATACGACTAGTATGATCCAATCGTACCTTGTACAAAAACCAACCAATATATATTGGTTACCATCGACCAAGACTATTCTAGTCGTACCCTATCATACGAGAAGTACCCCAAATAGTATGATATCAAGTAGTCAAGAACTAAGAAATTTTTCAAAGGGAAAAAACCCTGGGTGTTTCAGTCTCCCCACTAGGCTTATTCATCCCCAAATGACGGACAAGGTAGTACAAACATGATTTATACCCCAACATATCCATTCCAATCTTTAACATATCAAGGAAACAGGGATGCAAGGAAATCAACCTTTTCTTTAACAAAGTCAGAAAACAAAGATGTGATCAAGAACACATACCCTAAGCACGATTATCCGTATCCAAAAACTAATATGGATAATTGGAATTCATGTCCTTTTCCACTTCCCAAGTAGCCTCTCTATCTCGTGGTACCGACATAGAACCTTAACCGAGGCCATATTTTTGGTCCATAACCGACAAACCTAGCGATCTAAGATCTCAACCGGAATCTCTTCATAAGACATAGAATTCGAGATACCCAATTCTTCCAAAGGAAAAACCGATGAAGGATCATCTATAAACTTTCTCAACATAGAGACATGAAATACCAAATGAATTGAGCTCAAACTAGAAGGCAATTCCAATTTATACACCTCATTACTAATCTTACTCAAAACCACATTAGGACCAATATACTGGGGATTGAGCTTTACCTTTTCCCCAAACTGTATTACTCCCTTTATGGGAGACACCTTTAGGAATACCTTATCCCCAACATCAAACTCCAAGTCTCTGTGCCTTACATCCGCATAAGACTTTTCGCGACTTTGGGTAGCATTAAGCCTATCCCAAATCACCTTTACCTTTACAATAGCATGATAAACCAAATTTGGCCAAACATATCTGCCTCACCAATCCCAAACCACCCAATAGGAGATCTACTTCTTCTATCATATAATGCCTCAAAAGAAGCCATCCCAATGCTAGAATGATAGCGATTATTATAAGCAAAATCTATAAGAGGTAGATGCTCAACCCAATTACCATCAAAGTCGATCACACATGAGCGAAACATATCCTCCAATGTCTGAATAGTTCTCTACTTACCCATCCATCTGTGGGTAGAAAGCAGTACTCAAACTAACCTTAGTCCCCAAACCTTTCTAAAACAACCACCAAAAGTGAGATGAAAACTGCATACCACGATCAGAAATAATTGAAATAGGTACCCCATGTAGCTTCACAATCTCATGAAGATACAACCTCGCATTATCCTTAACCAAAAAGTTAGTCCTCACTGGCAAGAAGTGAGCCGACTTTGTCATCCTATCTACGATGACCCAAACTAAATTGAATTAATTTCGAGACCAAGGAAGACCGATAATAAAATCCATATGGATCACCTCTCATTTCTATTTCAGCAATTTAATTTCCTGATACAATCCTCCAGGCCTTATGTGCTTAACTTTCACTTGTTGACACACCATATATTTGGCCACAGTATCAGCCACATCCCTCTTCATACCATTTTACCAATACATCTTCTTGAGATCATGATACATTTTTGTTAAACTGGGATGCACAACATAGCGCGCGATTAATGTGCCTCAGCCAATATCTTTTCTCGTAAACCATCGACATTAGGAATACATAACCTCCCTTGGTACCACATGGTACCATCACCACTGATCTCAAATACCACCACTTTCTGCCTACCTACCTTACCTTTGATCTCCATCAAGACTGGATCTAGAATTTGCTTCTCCTTGATCTCTGCACCAAGAGACGACCGAGCCACTTCCTGTACCAACACACCACCATCCTCGGAGTTTAAAAAATGAACTCCAAGATTAGCCAAGCGATGAATATCCTTTATAAACTCCCGCTTCTCCTTATCCACATGAGCTAAACTCCCCATGGATAACCTGTTAAAAACATCAACAGCCACATTAGTTTTATTTGGGTGGTACTGAAGACTCATGTCATAGTGCTTGGTAAGCTCAAGCCATCTCCTCTACCTGAATTTAAGCTCTTTTTGAGTGAACACATACTGTAGACTCTTATGATCAGTAATGATGTCCACGTGCACTTCATACAAATAGTGCCACCAAATTTTCAATGCATATACCACCGCTAAAATCTCTAAATCATGAGTAGGATAGTTTTTCTCATGCACTTTTAACTGCCTAGAAGCATAGACAATCACCTTTTCATGATACATCAAAATGCAACCATGTCCCACCCAGGATGCATCATAATAAACCATAGACCCCTTCTTGCCTTCAGGGAAAGTCAAAACCAGAGCCGAAGTTATCTTATCCTTCAGCTTCTCAAAACTACCCTCACACACATCCGACCAAGAGAACTTTACCTTTTTCTGACCCAACTTAGTCAATGGGGCAGCTTTTGTTGAAAAGCTTTCCACAAACCTCCTATAGTGCCCAGCCAAACCCAAGAAGCTCCAAATATCAGTTGGAATCATAGGTCTAGGCCACTTCTTAACCATCACAATATTTTGTGGATCCACCATGATCCCTTCTCTAGAAATAATATGACCCAGAAAAGTATCAGTGTTCAACCAAAATTCACATTTAGAGAATTTGGCATACAACTGCTGCTCTTTCAAGTTTGCAATACAACACGAAGGTTATTGGCATAATCCACATCACTCTTAGAGTACACCAAAATGTCATCAATGAACACAATGACAAAAAGACCCAAAAACTGATGGAAGATCTTATTTATCAAATCTATGAATTCCACCGGGGCATTGGTCAACCCAAATGACATCACCAAGAAATCAAAGTACCTATACCGAGTTTGGAATGCCGTCTTAGGGATATCCACCTCCCTAATATTAAGCTGATGATACTCGGACCGAAGATCTATCTTATAGAAAAATTTGGCACCTTGCAACTAATCAAACAAGTTATCTATCCTTGGAAAAGGATACTTGTTCTTAACTGTCACCTTATTAAACTGTCGATAGTCAATACATATCCATAAGGGACCATCCTTCTTATGCACGAATAACACTGGTGCATTCCATATGGACACACTAGGACAAATTAAACCCTTATTCAGGAGATCCTTAAATTGCTCCTTGAGTTTTCTCAACTCAACCAGATCCATTATCTAAGGAGGAATAGATATTGGACGAGTGTTTCGAACCAAATCAATCCCAAACTCAATCTCCTTATCCGGTGGAACACCAAAAAATGATTCGAAAAGACCTCAGGAAACTCATTCACCACTAATACTGAATGCAAAGAAGGTCCTTCCGAGTTAGAATCTTTAACCCAGACTAGATGATAGAGACATTTCTTGGAGATTAATCTCCGATCTCTAAGATATGACTAAACCTCCTCTTAGGAGCTAGGGAACCACCCTCTCACTCAATAAATGGTTCACTAGGAAACCTAAAGACAACCTTACGGGCCCAATAATCTAAGGACGCATAGCAAGAGTGTAACCAATCTATGCCCAGAATAACATCAAAATCCACCTTATCTAATTCATACAAATCCACCAAAGGCTCCTTACTACCAATAGATACCACACACCTCATAGACTCTTTTAGAAACCACAAAGTCACCTACCGGGGTAGAAATAGATAAAGGATTTGAAATAACCTTGGGACTAAAACCAAAATACACATCCATAAATGGGGTCACATAAGAGAGAGAAAACCCCAAATCAAGTAAACAATAAACATCCTAAGAAAAAAATATCAACATACTAGTCACGACATCAGGCGATGCCTCGGACTCCTGTCGGGTAGGGAGTGAATATAACCGATTCTGACTTGTACCGATATCAAAAGTAGAAATAGATGCAGAAGTAATACCCTTTGGTGCGGGAGCAAATTAAGAGGCAACCAAAACCTTGTTTGCCCTCGAAGTAACCATACCAACCAGACAGTTTCTAAGTATATGTCCTGGCTACCAAATTTAAAACACATGTCCCTTCTCTCATCATAAAAGCCCCAATGTAACAGACCATAAAACCTCCAAAGAGGACATGTTAAAGCTGACTGAGCCTAACTATCTTGATATTGGACACCATGTGCCCTAAAGTTATCGCCACCCTGATGACGTCTATCACCTCACTGTTTCGGGTAAGAAGCACTAGCTGTGGATAAAGGAACAGAACTCACCTATTTTTTCTTTGGACACTTACCACAATCCCTACATTTTTGCTATTGTCCATCTCCCTGCTTAGAGAGCTCAAACTTTTTTCCTGGCCTTTCCCCTATATCAGCCTATTTTCTCTTTTTTCTCCTCCACCTGTTGCATATGAACAACCAACCTAAAGATATCCATGTTCTTAATCAACAAAGCAGTTTTACTTTCAAGGATCAACTCATAAGATAACTCTGAAGCAAACTTTCTCATTTTATCCCTCATATCAAACATTAATTCTGGAGCATATCTAGATAACTGGTGAAACATCAAGGCATACTCCTTAATCGACATCTTTCCTTATTTCAAAATAACAAATTCCTCCACTTTCGCTTTCTTTAGCTCCTAAAAAAAGTAGCAGTTCAGAAAAGCATTAGAGAAAGTCTCCCATAAAAATAAATCATCAACCTCACCCTTTGCCCGATCCCATTCCTCATACCATTGGTACGCCACATACTTTAACTGATAGAAAGTAAAATTCACCGCTTTCATATTAGTGGCATGCATTATCCTGAAGATCTTTTCCATTTCATCTAGAAAAACCTGAGGATCCTTCTCTATCTTAACATCAGTAAAAGTTGGAGGATTCAACCTTATGAACTAGCCAACCCATATAGCCTCAAAAAATAGAATACCAGATGCACCACGCTAAGCCTGTGAATCTACCAACTGAGCAATCACATGAATTGAATAATGAAATTTCACATTCATCACGTTACCTTGAGAAGCCTAGGGAGGACCAAAAAGAACCGGTGGAGCTCCAGAATAATTAGGGATGGATCCCTAGATCGAGTATGGATAACCTAAGAAGAGCGTGTCCTATCAACATTATCCCCAGTTAGGACAAAGCAGTTTTTATGCGCATCAGATCATCGAGGCATGATCTAAAAAACAAGCAAACAAAAATCATGAGAATCTAAAACCGTAGACTCCAAGCTTGAAAAAAGTATACAAAGAAGAGAAATAGTTCCTAAATGCGTTATAGCCTCTTCCTTATGAGTATGTTGCACTACACACCCCTAAAAGAAACTCTACTTGATATATCTTTGTGGACTCCCTAAATGACCATGAACCTAAAGCTTTGATACTAACTTTATACAACCCAAATTGAGGCCTTATCGTAATGGGCATTTCAAGTCCAACTAGGATTGGGTACCACTCCCGATAACCAACCCAACTATCCAAATGCATATTCTAAGTCGGATTAATTCCAAACATATAACAAGATAGCGTATTTACACCAATCCAGACTCTGGGATAGGTCTATGACTATGACCAACCCAAATAAGTCCAACCGTCCAAAGCCTAACCAATAACCATACCATAAACTAATCCATACATCCCATACCAAATGAGTTCAAAATTTAAATATATATAATCCAAAATAAAATAAAATAATCATAAATCAAACACCGTCAACCCGTGTCAGCCCCAATACTAATGCCAATACTAAGGCTGACACTAATACCTATACCACCCAAACCAACCTATAGTAGTCCTATAAAGCCACTAACCAAAAGTAAAATAATAATCGATTGGGATATGCCCCCAACCATAGCCAAAACTAATGTCTATGAAATAACCAGAGTATGTAAAGACAACCATGGTATGAAATAGAGCCTTCCAAAATATGGAAGCTCACCACTTCAATCTAATCGAGCTGATCCCAAAACTCGATCAATGAGCAGGAGTAGTGGTACGACCGGTTCCTGCATCGCGTGGGGATATAGCCACCTGAAGACGGGTTAGTGGGTAACTGCTAGCAAGTACTCAGGATAAGGATAAAATAATGCCAAACTTTAAATCCAAGTAAACCAACCATATGAATTCAGAACCATACTCACACACAGAGACTATATATATATATAAAATCCATGTCGGGAAAGTGAACCGAGTTTAGCATGTCTTTCAAATCATTAACGTGGGTATGCATATCTTAACCATCCTAGAACCACCCACGGGTTATATGGGACCAATGTAACCCCTTGAACGGGCCCCGATATATTTAGCCACACAAACCGGAGATATCATAGGAGTAGGGGATTCTCGAGTACGTTTCTCTTTCCATGATACATATGTACAAGTGTACTTAGAAAATTTTTGTGTACCCCGTAAGTATCATATATGGTCGCCATATCCTATCCTTATGTCGTCAAACATGAGTTTTTAGTGTCCGTCCATTGGACTCACACCTTCATGATTCGCTATCACACCCTGCCATTATTGTCCAATTAAAACCATTACCATACAACTAAACCACCAATTCTATTTGTTATTATCCAAGGCTATGAGTAGTGGTATTGTCATACCGATCATAGCTTGCAAGAAATGTCCTTAGCCAATCTTTTAAAGAATGAGGGATTCCCATGTACCCATAGATTACATTATTTAGTTGCTTGGGGGATTCTCATGTACCCCATAATATGTTTGTTATTAAATTTGCCTGGGGGATTCCCTTGTACCCCACAAGTCTTTCACCAACCATAACCACTAAGACCTTACTATTTAACTACTCCAAACCATTTAATCCATTTATACCATTTAGGGTTCCATTACGAAGTTATACTATGCATAGTTCAATGAAAGTCCAACAATTTAACCAAAAACATTTTCATAGGCATTTTATCAAACATGTTAAGGGCATATCGTTTCAAAATCCAAAACCAAGTACCAAGTAAATATTACCATGCAACCAAATATTCAAACCACCATAATAATATGAAAACTATAAGTAAAGACATAGGAAAACCATAACCAACCATTATAACCAAAACCCCAACATATATTTGAAAACCCAAAACCATACAATAATTATGCCATGAAAAATATTCATATATCATACCTTTAGTTTGAACTAATAATGAGGGAGGAGTAACTTGCCTTAGTTTATGAAGATGATGGAGAGAAATCACCCGTGTAAGTCCCCAAATTGATCCTATTGATGAAACCCTAACCTTTCTTGACCCAAGATCCTTGAAATAATTTGAGAGTGTTTTAAAAGAGTTTGACTGATTGCAAATAGGTTAAATGATGTCCCAAGAGTGATATAAGTCATGGGGACTTAAGAGCTTAAGAGGGAAAATTTCCAGATTACCCCCAACTTAAATTGCTTAAAATTCCCATAGGACGGTACAACCGCCACACCCTAATCATACCCTAGGGTGCGAGTGGTACCCTTATCTCATACCGAAAGAATAGGATCTCCTAGGCTATACATAGGGATTTATACGACATAACATTATACCACTCATACCCCATCATACGACTAGTATGATCCAATCGTACCTTGGACAGAAACCAACCACTCTACACTAGTTTCCATACGACTAAGACCATCTTAGTCATACCCTATCATACGAGAAGTACCCCAAATAGTATGATATCAAGTAGTCAAAAACTAAAAAAAAAATTTTGAAGGGTAAAAACCCTGGGTGTTTCAGTCTCCCCCACTAGGATCATTCATCCCCGAATGACGGACAAGGTAGTACAAGCATGCTTTATACCCCAACATATCCATTCCAATCTTTAACAAATCAAGGAAACAAGGATGCAAGGAAATCAACCTTTCCTTTAACAAAGTCAGAAAACAAAGATGTGATCAAGAACACATACCCTAAGCACGATTATCCATATCCAAAAACTAATATGGATAATTGGAATTCATGTCCTTTTCCACTTCCCAAGTAGCCTCTTCCACCTTATGGTTCCGACATAGAACCTTAACCGAGGCCACATCCTTGGTCTGTAACTGATGAACTTGCTGATCTAAGATCTCAATCGGGATCTCTTCATAAGACAGAGAATTCGAGATACCTAATCCTTTCAAAGGAAAAACTGATGAAGGATCGTCTATATATTTTCTCAACACAGAGACATGAAATACTGAATGAATGGAGTTTAAAATAGAAGGCAATTCCAATTTATACGCCTCATTACCATCCCTTCTCAAAACCACATGAGGACTAATATACCGGGGATTAAGCTTTCTCTTTTTTCCAAACCACATTACTCCCTTCATGAGAGACACCTTTAGGAATACCTTATCCCCACCTCAAACTCCAAGTCTCTACGCCTTACATCCATATAAGACTTTTGGAAACTTTGGCAGCCTTATGCCTATCTTGAATCACCTTTACCTTTTCTATCGCCTGATAAATAATATTTGGGCGAAACATATCCGCCTCACTAATCTCAAATCACCCAATAGGAGATCTACTCCTCCTACCAAAAAATTCCTCAAAAGGAGCCATCCCAATGCTAGAATGATAGCGATTATTGTAAGCTAACTTTATGAGAGGTAGATGCTCAACCTAATTACCACCATAGTTGATCACACATGCACGAAACATGTCCTCCAATATCTGAATAGTTCTCTCTGCTTGCCCATCTATTTGAGGGTGGAAAGTAGTACATTGACTAACCTTAGTCCCCAAAATTTTCTGAAACAACCACTAAAATTAAGATAAAAACGGTGCACCACGATAAAAAATAATTGAAATAGGTACCCCATGTATCTTTACAATCTCATAAAGATACAACCTCGCATAATCCTTAATCAAAAGGTTAGTCCTCAATGGTAAGAAGTGAGCCGACTTTGTCATCCTATCCATGATGACCCAAACTAAATTGAATTAATTCTGAGACCAAGGAAGACCGGTGGTAAAATCCATATTGATCACCTCCCATTTCTATTCAAGCAATATAATTTCCTAATACAACCCTTCCAGGCCTCATGTGCTCAACTTTCACTTATTGACACACCATATATTTTTCCACAAAATTAGCTGCTTCCCTCTTCATTCCATTCCATCAATACACCTCCTTGAGATCATGATACATTTTGGTTAAACTGGGATGTACAACATAGCATGATTCATGCACCTCAGCCAATATTTTTTCGCGCAAACCATCGACATTAGGAATACATAACCTTCCTTAGTACCACAAGGTACCATTACCACTGATCTCAAATACCACCACCTTCTGCCTACCTACCTTACCCTTAACCTTCGTCAAGATTAGATCTAGAATTTGCTTCTTCTTGATATCTAGACCAAGAGATCACCGAACTACTTCCTGTACCAACACACCACCTTCCTTGGAGTCCAGAAAATAAACTCCAAGATTAGCCAAGCAGTGAATATCCTTTACCAACTCCCACTTCTCCTTATCCACATATGCTAAACTCCCCATGGATAGCCTGTTAAAAACATCAACAACTATATTAGTTTTATTTGGGTGGTAGTGAAGACACATATCATAGTCCTTGAGTAGATTAAGCCATCTCCTCTGCCTGAGGTTAAGCTCTTTCTGAGTAAACATATTCTGTAGACTCTTATGATAAAAAAAGATGCCCACGTGCACTTCACCTATTGCATATGAACAACCAACCTAAAGATATCCATGTTCTTAATCAACAAGGCAGTTTTGCTTTCAAGGATCAACTCACAAGACAACCCTGAAGAGAACTTTCTTATTCTGTCCCTTATATCAAACATCAATTTTGGAGCATATCTAGATAGCTGGTGAACCATCAAGGTATACTCCTTGACCAACATCTTCCCCTATTTCAAATTAACAAATTCCTCCATTTTTTCTTCCCTGAACTCTTGAGGAAAGAAGCAATTTAGAAAAGCATCAGAGAAATTCTCCCATAAAAATGACTTATCAACCTCACCCTTTGACTAATACCATTCCTCGTACCATTGGTACACCACATCCTTTTACTGATAGGAAGTAAAATTTACCCCTTTTTCACATTTGTGGCCTGCATTACCCTGAAGATCTTTTCCATCTCATCTAGAACACCCTGAGGATCCTCCTTTATCTTAACATCAATAAAATTTTGAGGATTCAACCTCATGAATTGGCCAACCCTTGTAGCCTCAGAAAATATAATACCAGATGCACCATGCTAAGCCTAAGAAGCTACTAATTGAGCAATCACATGAATCAACTGTTGAAACTCCATATTCATCATGTCACCTTGAGGAGCCTAAGGAGGACTAGAAGGAACTGGTGGAACTCCAGAATAATTAAGGATAGACCCTTAGACAGAGTTTGGATCCCCTGAGAAGAGTGTGTCCTATCAACATTAATCCAAGAAGGACAGAAGAGTTTTTGTTCACATTAGATCATCAAGGCATGATCACAAAAACATGCAAACTAAAATCAAAATAATCCAAGACCTTAGACTCCAAGCTTAAAAATAGAACACAAAGAAGAGAAATAGTTCCTAAATGCCTTGTAGCCTCTCCCTTATAAGTATGGCGCACTACACACCCCTAAAAGAAACTCTACTCGATACGGCTTTGTGAACTTTGTGGACTCCCTAAATGACCATAAACCTAAAGCTCTAATACCAACTTGACACGACCCAAATTGAGACTTTATTGTAATAGGCATCCCAAGTCTAACCAGGACCGGGGACCACACCCGATACCCAACCCAACCATCCAAACTCACACCCCAAGTTTTTTAATTCCTAACATATAACAAGATAGTGTATTTGCACCAATCCAGACTCTGGGATAGGTCCATAATAGTTACCAACAAAAATAAGTCCAACCATCCAAAGCCCAACCATAACCATAACATAAACCAATCCCTATATCCCATACCAATAAGTTCCAAATATAAATATATAATTCAAAATAAAATAGAACAATCTTAAATCAAATACCGTCAACTGGTGTCAGCCCCAATACCAATGTCAATACTAAGGTTGCCACTAATACTGACACCGTCCATATCAACCCATAGTAGTCCCACAAAGTTTCTAACCAAAAGTAAAACAATATCTGATTGGGACATGCCACCAATCATAGCCAAAACCAATGTCTATGAAATAACTAGAGTATGTAAAGACATCCATGATATGAAATAGAGCCTTCTGGAATATGGAATCTCATCACTTCAATGCTAGCAAGTACTCAGGATAAAGATAAAATAATGTGAGAAATTAAAACCAAGTAAACCAACTATATGCATTAACAACCAAACACACACACACATATATATAATCCTTATTGGGAAAGGGAACATTTAGATATTTCTATAGCTTCCCCAAGTCATTTATGACTTGTTGGAACTGATAGTTCGTTCATCGGGCAGTTCATTTAATTTTTAGAGATTATTTTCTATTTAAAAACTTTCGCTAGTTCAAATTGGCTACCAGGAAAAATCATTAGTTAAATGACCTAGTATGGTAATTTTAACTATTCCATCAGCTTCAAAACATTGATTTTACGTTTGGTGGATCCTTGGTTTGGGTATCGAGGCTCTTGGACTCACTTCGGGCTATTGACCAAAAGTTAAGAAATTGGCAAGTGGGTATAGGATCCATTTTTTGTTGAACAACTTCGGATGGAAATTTAGACTGTGCCATTAAGTCTGTAATGTTGACTTTAATAGGGTAGCATATTTCATTTGCAAATATATTTCAAGTCTCTAGCTGGTGCATAAAATCTGGTGTGACCGCTAAAGTGGTCCTCTGGGCACTTTAGAGACCCATTGGATGCTTTAGCAACCCTACCTCAGCCAACAGGTACCGCTTCAATGGCACCTAGATTCTTTAGCATCTAACACTAAAGCAAACCATGTCCACTTTAGTAGCCTGGCTTGTAGGGGTGGGTACCACCTAAGCGACACCCAGACGTTTTAGCAGTGATAGCTAAGGCAGCCTAAGGACTGCTTTAGCAACATCTGGTGCTTGTAAATTCCCCTCTTTGCCCAATTTCTTCCCACTTTTCACCCATTCTCAAGTGAGTAAAATCCCAAATAGTGTGAAAACTAGGGAGGATTATTTGTGGGTGTTTTTGGAGCTTAGGTAACGTTAATTTATGCAATTACTCATCAAAGTTATGGTAAGACCCCAATGTTTTCATGGTTTATTTCTTCATCATTTTTGCTAAAATACCTAAAAGCTTGGTGGCTTGATTTTAGCACTATTATATCTTAGAATTCACCCACTTTTAAGGGTAAATATTTCTTGAGCATAGAGGAATGTTGTGTTGATTTTGAATATGCGATTCCGTAACGAGCCCCGCATGGGATTTTTATGTGATTTTGGATCCAAAGCACAATAATGCAATACAGGTATCATTCTTCTCGTGTTGATTATATTGAGATTTTGGTAGCGTGGAAACTTGTAAAAGCTTCTCAAGAAGGGAAATTGATGGTTTAGCAGATTCTTTAGGCTTTTCTTCAGTGTCTAGGTAGGTTAGGTTTATCTTTTTCATAGATTAAGTTATTTTGTAGTATGATTATGATATTATGCTATATATGGGGTGATATTTAGGTGTTGGAGGTTTGATTAAAAATATTTAGTTTAGTTGAATTGTTTAGGCTATCATGAAATCGTAATTTAGGAGAAATTGACTTAGTTGCTAATGTTTTAGGATAAATTGCTATCATAGGGATATTTAGGAATTATTTAACACCTCAAAGTGAATTTAGATACCTTATCCTAGTCCGGGGTAGAATTTGCCTAAAATAAATATAGGAGATTAAAAGTAGGCTCCTCAGGCCCACCTTAGGCCAAGATTTGTTTTAGACTTTGTAGACTTAATAAGGTAGGATTTACACTTATTAATCCTATTTTGTGACTTTGAAGAAATTAGGTGCTTGTTGATTATGCTAGTCAGTAGTTGAGAGTCGATGCTAATTTTGGGCAAGTTTCGGTGGATAATTATTGTGTTTTAGTGATCTGACTTATGACTACGATTTATTTACATATTTTATTGATATGGTCTAATGATATATGGGTTTCAGTTCAAGTCTAACAATTGATGATGATACTAATAATATGAGTTCTAGTTCTAGTCCAGCAAATGATGGTAATGCTGATAATACTATTATGTTCCAATTCAAGCCCGGCGTTATAGGAGTTATTTATGATACGATATGGTTTGGATGGATCCTTGGTTATGGTATGGTAGTTTATAATTTATGGTTTTTGTATTATTAGTTTACTTGATTATACCCTCTAAGCTTATGAGGGCCTACATTAGGTTATTACTTTTCCACACTTATTGGCTTATGGTGGCTAATTTATTAGTATAATGATGTGATATTTATGTCACTTTTATGTATTTATTTATTTGCTTACTTATGCACAATAGTGTTGGAGCTTATTTCCGAGTTTACACCTCTTTCCTTAACTTAGCTTATTTTGTCTTGTATATTATCATATTTATACCATGTTTTAGCTCAATCGGCCGATGAAGCTACTAAGTACCTATGGTTTTGGTAATTATACTATATTTTTATCTTCTTGGTGTAGATTTGAGTACTAGTTGCCACCGCTGATCCGACGATCATGCTGAGTGATTTTGAGATTGGGTGAGCTCTTGGAGTTAGAGTTACCTATTTTGATTTTGTGTGTCTAGTCTTTCATTTTCGAGACAAATTGTATTTGACTATTCTGTATTCGTAGTTTGGTTGTAGTAGCTCTTGTACCAATATTACTGAGTCTTAGGATGGTTGTTATTTTTTTATCTATCTTTTAAACTGTTATGATTACTTATTTATTGTTTTAATTCTTTAAAGGTTAATTTCTAGCTAATTGAGGCCCTTTTCAGTAAGTTAGATTATTTCTTATAGTTTCAAGCTAAAATTTGGCTTACCTACGGGTAGGATAAAGTAGGTGCTATTATAACTCGTAAATCAGGTTGTGTCAAATTAGTATTAGAGACTAGGTTTCACCGATATTATTGCTACAAGAGCTAATGTCTAGTAGAGTCCCACAAATCAAAATAATGACATCTATTTCTTATATTTGGGAGGCTAAAAGACCTTTCTAGGAGTTCTTTACTTATTTCACTCATTTGGTGCTAAGAGTCTGAGTTGGTTTCTAAAGTATTTCTTTGGTTTCGCTCTTTTGTAAATGGCTAGGACACATACTACTACTAGATAAGGGTCTTGAGATCAAGCCTAGGGATCTTTTCGCTATTCATGGGAGGCCTAGAGGTCATGGATAGAATAGGGATGAATCCCCAGCTAGGGGATAGGATTGAGGGCCTTCACCAGACCCTATTCCTACTCCTGAGTAAGAGAACTTCTGCGCAGCCAGCGGTAGGTTAGAAACTAACCCAGGCTCCACCAGGGTTTATTTCTTCTTTAGTGCTCAGGGATGCTTTGGCTCAAGTTTTGGGATTGATTAGTGGTGACCATATGATGGTGCACATTCTACAAATCAAACTAGTACCAAGGTCGGAGGCACAGCCTGTAGCTGTGGCTCCTAGAATTGAGGTCCCTCCTGCATCGATAGTTGTCTAGTCTGTAGCTTTCTAATCAGTAGTTGCTCAGCTGATGGTTTCCCAAACTGCTATGTCTGTTGATGAGCAAAAATTATTGGGTAGGTTCTTGAGATTATCCCCACTTAGGTTTTCATGTACATCGAGCAAGGATGCGTAGGAGTTCTTGATTACTTAAGAGGATAGGCTCCAAAATTTTGGCCTAGTTGAGATTTATGGTGTGGATTGTACTACTTTTTAGTTGGACTTAGAAGCTCAACATTAATGGAGAGGTTATCTTAATTTTTTGCCTGTTGGATCTTCCTATTGACATGGACACAATTCTCTGAGATTTTCTTAGAGAAGAATATGCCTAGCAACCTTAGGGATCATTTGAGAGATCAGTTCTTAAGGTCGGAGTAGGGCCCCATGACTATTATAGAGTATGAGGCTTGATTTTATGAGTTGGCTTGGCATGCTATCTCTAATCAGACTACTGAGTATGAGAGGGTTTGTTTCTTTTTTGGGGGACTGAGACTTTCTCTTTATATATCTAGCAAGAGTTTTTTATTGTGGGTAGGTCTTTTGCTGAGGTTTTTGATCATGCTTATATTATGGAAGAGATGCATCATGAGGCCCAAGGGGACAGCCATAAAAGTCCATGATATTAGGGTAGTTTTAGTGGGAACCATAGTGGCTCACGATTCAAAGGTAGTGGTTCTTAAAGTAGGTACCCTATACATCAGCCGTATTAGTATTAAGGTTAGTCTAGTAGGCCCGTTTAGGTAGCTCTTTAGGTTACCAATGAAGGCCAATTTAGTTTCAGTAATTATCCTGGCAAGGGTGGTGGTCAGTCTTTAAAGTTTTCTTCTTTAGGTTATTCTAGTTGTGGTGGTTATTCTGGGTCAGCTGGATCTTCTAGTTTAAGTGTTGTCCCTAGGGCATGTTATGGTTATAGTGTTTTTGGTCATTTCCTAAGAGAGTGTCCCAGCTGTGGAGCAATAGTTCCTTTAGTTTAAAGTGTTCTACTGATTCAGGTTATTCTGTCCCAGCTAAAAGCGGTATGCATGGTCATAGGGTTAGTTCCTATGGTTCTTGTGGAATTTGTCAGGCATGTAGGATAGGAAGTTAGTTAGGAGCCCATCCAGGTGGCGGGCATGGTCAGTTGTATGTTATACATGCTAGACCTAAGGCCGAGTCTTTGGATATTTTTATTACAAATATGATCTTGTTGCCGCCAATTGACTTTTGCTTTATTTGATCTGGGATCCTCTTATTCTTACGTGTCTACTTATTATACCTAATGGTTAGATTTATCTTGAGATTCATTATCTATGACATTATCTATATCTACTCCCATGGGTGATGCTTTGGTAGTGGATCAAGTTTTTAGATCATGTGTTGTGGCTGTTTGAGAGCTCAATACTCATGTTGACCATATTATATTAGACATGGTGGATTTTGATGTGATTTTGGGCATGGACTGGTTATCCCACTATCATACAGTCCTGTATTATTTTACCAAGACCGTTACCTTTGCCGTGCTAGGCGTACCCCCGATTATGTGGCAAGGAATGATTAGCCACGAGATGATGGGGATTATTCCTTATATTCATGCTATGAAACTTATTTTAAGGGTTTGCGAGTCATATCTTGCTTATATTTATGATGTTAGTATGGAGAGTCCGTTACTTGACTATATTTCTATAGTTTGATATTTTCTTGACCGATTTACCTGGTCTTTCTCTTAAGGATGATATTGAGTTTGTTATTGATCTTGATCTGGGAAGCTAACCTATTTCTATGACACCTTATCATATGGCTCCTTTTGAGCTTAAGGAGTTAAATTCTCAACTTCAGGATCTTCTTGATAAGGACTTCATTAGATAGAGTGTGCCTCTCTGGGGATCTCTTATGTTATTTGTAAAGAAAAAAGATCATTCCATATGTATGTATATTAATTATAATCAACTTAATAAGGTGACGGTGAAGAATCGATATCCTATGCCTCGTATTGATGATTTATTTGACCATCTTTAGAGAGTATAAGTGTTCGCTGAGATTGATTTAAGGATCGGTTACTATTAGTTTAGGATTTGGGCTGCGAATTCCCTAAAGATAGATTTTAGGACCCGTTATGGTCATTATGAGTTTCTGGTGATGTTTTTTGGATTGACTAATGCCTCAGTATGTTATGGATTTGATGAATCGTGTGTTTCAAAGCCTTGTTTGGATTCCTTTGTGATTGTGTTTATCAATGACATCCTTCTGTATTTCAGGAGTAGAGAGAAGCATAATGTAGTATTTGTGAATTGTGCTCTAGACTTTGAGAGATCATACATTTTTGACCAAATTCTCTAAGTGTAAGTTTTGGGTTGAGTCAGTGAAATTTCTTGGTCATATATGGTAGACCAAATAAAGATTATGGCTATTAGTGATTGGGCCAAACCTACTTCTTCGACTGAGATTTATAGCTTCATTAGTGGACGGTTACTATAGATAGTTCATAGAGAATTTTGCTGCGATTGTAGCATCGATGACCAGATTGACTTGAAAGGAGTTTTCTTTTGATGGTTCAAAGAGTATGAGTTGAGTTTTGGAAAGCTCAAAAAACTTCATACTTCATCTCCTATTTTGGCTCTTTTTATTGAGGGTAAGTGATTCACCATGTATTGTGATGTTTCTAGTGTTAGTTTGGGTTGTGTGTTGATGCAGGAAGGTTGTGTTGTTGCTTATGCATTGAGGCAGCTGAAGGTGCACGAGTGAAACTACCCCACTTATAATTTGGAGTTTGCAGCATAGATTTTGTGCTTAAGATTTGGAGGCATTATCTTTATAGTGTGCATTGTGAGATTTGCATGGATCATCATAGTCTTCAGTATCTTATAACCCAGAGAGAGCTTAATTCTAGGTAGCATGTATGAATAGAGTTGCTTAAGAATTATGACATCTCTATCATGTATCATATAGGAAAGAAAAATATAGAAGTGGATACCTTTAGCTGAAAGGCGGTGAGTATGGGTAGCTTGTATTATATTTTAGTTTCTCAAAGACCATTGGTATGGGACATTCAGTCCTTATCCTACTTGATGGTGCGACTTGATATTTCAGACCCTAGAAGGATTCTTGCTAGTGTTGACTCGAGGTCTTTTCTATTTGAGCAGATTTAGAGCTTTGAGTTTGAGGATAAAGGACTTTGTATCATCCTTCACTAGGTGTTTAGTGATGATTCAAATAGGGCTACCATAGTTTCTGAGGGTGTTTTGAGATTTGATAGCCGCATTTGTGTTTTAAGGGTTGATGACTTGATTTAACCAATTCGGCCTAAGGCTCACAGCTCTAGATATTCTCTTTACTCAGGTAGAACCAAGATGTATATGGATATAAGGCAAAATTATTGGTGGAATGTGTGAAGAGAGATATGGAGAACTTTGTAGCCCGTCGGCTATGTTGTCAACAGGTGATGCCCGAGTATCATAGACCTAATGGATTGATTCAGAGATTTCCCATTCTTTGGTAGAAATAGGAGTAGATTACCGTGGACTTTATTAGTACTTTGCCTCCTATTTCCCATGGTTCTGATGGTATTTGGGTTATTATGGACCGATTTGCCAATTTATCACATTTTATTCCTATAAGGACGTCCTTTGGTACCGAGATATTAGTTCTTATCTATGTTAGTGAGATAGTCTATTTGTTTGGTCTGCCTATATCTATCATTTTAGACTAGGGTTCAGTGTTTACTTCTAGCTTTTATGAGAGATTTTTAGGAGGAGTTGGGTACTCAAGTGGATCTTAGTACAACCTTTTATCCCCAGATCGATGGGAAATCAGAGCAAATTATTTAGGTTCTCGATGATTGCTCCAAGCCTGTGTTATGGATTTTGGAGGTCAGTACGAGCATCACGTAGCTTTGGCAGAGTTACTGTATAATAACAGATACCATTCGAGTATTGAGATGGTGACTTTTGAGGCTTTATATGGTAGAGAATGTCCTTATTTGATTGGGTGGTTTGAGACTTTTGACATTAGATCATGTGGTACTGACTTACTTTAGGAGTCATTGGATAGAGTCAGGGTGATTCAGGATAGGTTGAGGGCAGCTCAGTATAGACAGAAGGCTTATACAGATCATAGAATTTGTGCCTTGAGGTATGGAGTTGGTGACTAGGTCTTTCTTCGTGAATCACTTATGAAAGGTGTGATGGGGTTTGGGAAGAAAGGCAAGCTCAGCACCAGATATATTGGACCCTTTGAGATTCTTTACACAATTGGTGAGGTGGCTTATGAATTAGACTTAACCCCAAATTTTATTGTTCTCCATTTGGTCTTCCATGTTTTTATGTTGTGGTGATATATTCCTGATCCTTCTCATGTGATTTGATGGGACGTTGTTCAGTTAGATGAGGGTTGACATTCGTAGAGGAGCCAGTGCTTATATTGGCTAGTGATGTTAGGCAGTTGTGAACTAGAGAGATTCTAGTAGTTAAGGTTCAGCAGAGGCACCGCCCAGTAGACAAAGCTACTTGGGAGATTGAGAGTGAGATACGAACCCAGTAACCTCACCTGTTCGAGGCTTCAAGTACATCCTAATCCCTTACTTTTGCAGACAAAAGTTTTTTTAGTAGTGGATGTTGTCATGACCTTCCAAGTTATTTTTTGTATTTACACTCATTTTTAATGTTTTGAGATTTCCTATAGCTACACCAATTCATTTATGACTTGTCTGGAACTGACAGTTCGGTTACTGGGCAGTTTGTTAGGTTCTTAGAGCCAATTTCTTATTTTGAAGCCTTCGTTAGTTTAAATTGTCTACTGCACAAAAACATTAGTCAAACAACCTCGTATACAAATTCTAATTGTTCTAAAAGCTCTAAAACATCGATTTTAGGTTCGGTGGACCATTAGTTCGGACCTCGAGGACCCCAAACTTACTTTAGGCTATTGGTCGAAAGTTAAGAATTATGGCCAGTGGGATCGGGACCCACTTTTCATTGAATTGACTTTGGATGGAAATTTTGATTGCGCCATTAAGTCCACAATATCTCATTTGATAGGGTAGCATTTTTCATTTACGTATACTGGATTCCAGATGAATCCCAAGGGGTTAGCAGAGACTCAAAAATATTCCAAGTCTCCATCTGATGTATGAATCTAGTGTGACCGCTAAAAAGGCCCTTTGGGTACTTTCGCGTACCACTTTAGAGTCACCTGAGAATATCAGCGGCTAGAGCTAAAGCAGCCCATGTTCACTTTAGCGGCCTGGCTCGTGGGGACGGGTACCACTTTAGCGCACCCAAATGCTTTAGTGTCACCTAGTGCTTATAAACTCTTTGTTTGCCCAATTTCTACACACTTTTCACTCATTCTAAACAGAGTAAAATCCTAAAAAGTATGAAAATATGGGAGGATCATTTGTAGGTGGTTTTAGAGCTTAGGTAACATCAATTTATGCGATTCCTCGTTGAATTTATGGTAGATCCATTATTTTCATGGTTGATTTCTGCATTCTTTTTGCTAAAGTTCCTAAAATCTTGTTGGCTTTATTGTAGCACCATTAGAGCTTGAAATTCACCAATTTTTGTGGGTAAATGTTTTTTGAGTATATAGGAAGGTGTTGTCGATTTTGAATGTGTGATTTTATAAATTGGCCCGGTATGAGATTTTTATGTAATTTTGGACCCAAAGCACAATAGTGCAATATGAGTATCATTGTTCTCGTGTTGATAAGTAGATTGTATTTTTTATAGTATGGCACCTTGTGAAAGCTTCTCGGAAAAGAAAATTGGTGATTTAGCAAATTCTTCAAGCTTTTCTTCGGCGTTCAGGTAGGCTAGGTTTACCCTCTTCATAGATTGAGTTATTTCATAGTATGAGTATGATATTATGTTAGATATTGGGTAGGATTTAGGCGTTGAAGGTATGATTGAAAATATTTGGGTTAGTTAGATTGTTTAAGCTATCTTGAAACCGTAATTTAGGCGAAATTGATTTAGTTGCTCATGTTTGAGGATAAATTGCTATATTGGGGTTATTTATGTCTTATTTAACATCTAGAAGTGAATTTTGATACATTAGCCTAGTCCAGAGTAGAATTTTCCCAAAATGAACCTTAGGTCACGATTTGTGTTAGCCTTTGTAGACTTAATTATGCAGGATTTACCCTTATTAATTCTATTAGTGTACTTTAAAGAGATTAGATGCTTATTGATTATCTGTAATTGAGAGTCGATGCTAATTCCAGGTAAGTTTCGGTGGATAATTATTATGTTTTAATGATATTGCTTATCTCTACAGTTTATTTACATGGTCCGTTAATATGTTCTAATAATATATAAGTTTTGATTTGAGTCCGGTAATTGATGATGATATCAATAATATGAGTTTCAATTTGAGTACGACATGTGTGGTAATGATGATGGTACTATTGAGTTTCGGTTCAAGTCCGACATTGTGGGAGTTATTTATGATATGATATGGTTTTGATGGATACATTGCTATGGAATCGTAATTTGTAATTAATGGTTTTTGGGTAATTACTTTCCTTGATTGTACCCTACAAGCTTATGGGGCCTGCGTTGGGTAATTTACTTTTCCGCACATATTGGCTTATGGGGGCCAATTTAATAGTTATAATGATGTAATATTCATGTTACCTTTTCATATTTTTTTTATTTGCCTATGCATAATAGTGTTGGAGTGCATTTCCAGATTTTTCCCATTTCCCTTGACTTAGATTATTTTATCTTGTACATACCATGTTTTAGCTCAGTCAGTCGATGATGCCTACTGAGTACCCATGGTCTTGGTACTTATAATACACTTTTGTACATTTTTGGTGCATATCTGAGTACTAGTTGTCGCTGTTGATCCGACAATAGTGCTGAGTGATTTCTGAGATTGGGTGAGCTCTTAGAGTTAGAGTTACCCTTTTTTCTGCTATGTGTCTAGTCTTTTATTTTTGAGGTAGATTGTATTTGACTATTTAGTACTCATAGTTTGATGTAGTAGCTCTTGTACTGACATTACTAATACTTTGGATGGTTGCTGCTCTTTTATCTATCTATCTATTAGTTTGTTATGACTGCTTATTTGTTGTTTTGACTTTTTTAAGGTTAATTTATGGCAAATTGAGGCCCTTTCCACCAAGTTAATTCATAGTGTGTAGTTCCAGGATAAGGTTTGGCTTACCTACTGGTGGGAGACAGTAGGTACCATCATGACTCAAAAATTGGATTATGACAATATGGGAGGAGGAAGAGGTAAATCAAATGATAATAAATGAAGATTTACAATATGAAGTGATTGGTAAATTTTTATATGGGTTGCCAAAGATTCAAGATCTACGAAGATTGATAACCAAACATTGTGATCTAAAAGGAGAAGTTAATATTGGATTGCTGAGAAATAGGTATGTGTTGATAAGGGCTACAAAGTTAGAAGACTATGTAAACCTTCTATCAAAGCTGTAATTCTATATTACTCACAATTATTAGTCTTATCCAATGAGAACTCTTAAAGAGGATCCCATATTCAATCAGGATGAAGAAACAACTACAACAATAGCTTGGATTCCTTTTCCATCACTACATTTAAATTTCTTTGGAAATGAAGCAGTGTTTTCACTAGCAGTAGTAGTTGGTAAACCTTTGCAAGTGGATCTAGTTATGTTGAATAAGATAAGTCCTAGTTGTGCATGAGTCAAGGTTAAGGTAGACTTATTAGGGGAATTTCCTAAATAAATAAATATTGGTATTAGAGAAATCAGGAAGTGGTAGGAAAATGGATCAATATAAGATATAAATATGTCCCTAAGTACTGCAATGCAAGCTTTAAGGTCACAATAAAAAGGAATGTTATGTTATACATCCTGAATTGTACCCTAAAATGGAAAAGAAGGAAGATGGGGAGAACAAATAGAGGAAGGGAAGACCCAAAATAAGAAGATTTACAATGGGGACAAAAACAAAGTGAAACAGGTGAAAAAAGATGTAAAGGGTAAAGCAAAGTTAACAGAGGAAGTAGAGTTACAAGAGCAAAAAATGATACATGGGTATTGAAGGGGGAAACAACAATATAGAGGAAAAGCTAATGACATGAATCCAAGAGCTCACCAAAATAATGGGAAAGAAATAGCAGCGATCAAGTTTGAGGTAATAGAAGATAAAACTCAGAAAGAAGGTTACAAGAAAAATAAAGAAGAAAGAAAAGAGAAGAATGATGTGCATAAGAAAAACACAGAAAGTAAGAAGAGGAAAAATGAAATACTACAATTTCAACAACATGAAGAGGCAAAATCACAGAAAAAGAACTAATTGGATGAAGAGTTATCTGCATTAGAAGACTCCAAAGCAAACACTTCAAAGTTCATAGAGGTGGAAGGTGACAAAGTTCTTTAACACCAAACAGTGTCATATTCAAGGAGATGAATGAGGAATCTCAAAATTTAGTAAAGAATTCTATCACTAAAATAAAATGAATAGGATACTACAGAATAGAGGATTCCCTACGGAGATTAGAGGAGAAAACTATTGTTGAGGAAGGAAATAAAGAAGACAAGAAGTTGGGTAATGATGAATATATAAAGTACATACAAACAGAAATCAGGGATGTACCAAAAATACAAGATCTATCACAGCAGAAGAAATAGAAAAAGAAAGATGTTGAGAAAGATAAAGTTATCATTACTCTTACATTGCTTTATTATAGCCTTTCTAAAGTCCCTCAAAACTGGAAGTGTATAGATTGAAATTGGGGCTAACATATGCTACAGAAAACTTTTCAGCTAAGATTTGGATTTTCTTGGATGAGGAATGGGAGGAAGTAGGCTCAGCAAACACAATACAACAACTGAATGTAGATTTCAAATTAAGAGGAGAAAATAAAAGGTTTTGAATTATTATTGTGTTGCCAAATGCAGTGTTTTGGAGAGACTGATGTTGTAAGATGATCTGAAGGAAATAACTAGTAATACTCAAGGTCCATGGTTGGCGGGGGAAGACTTTAACACTATAATGGATGACTCAGAAAATCTTGGAGACCTACTAGTAACACAACAGAAAATACTAGATTTTGGTCAGTGTGTAAATTCATGTGCTCTGAATGAGTTGAGATTCACTGGGATTTTCTACACAGTGTAGAATAGGAGAATAGGGTAGGAATGCATTTTTAAAAGGGTGGATATTCTTTGGAAATAGTGATCTCATGAATATATTGCTAAATTGTGAGGTCCATAATTTGATCAGACAGGGATCAGACCATTCTCTACTATATGTCATAGGCAATGCCTCATAAGAGCAGATCATCAAGCCTTTCAAATTCTTAAATTTTTGGACAAAACATAAGAACTTTTATAAGGTGGTGAAATAAAGTTGGAATGGAGACAATAGGGCCTCTCATTTTACAATAATTTAGACCAAGATGAAAAAGGTTAAGGCTACATTGGCTACATAGAGTAGGAGCACTTTTGGTAATATATTCCAAATCATAGAAACATTGGAGGATATTGATAAAAGAAAAGAAGTTTCAGTTTGAGATTTCACCAACACCAGTTAATAGAGAAGAACTTAGCAAGGCAGAGACGTAAAAGGGCTTTTAAAGATACAAGCAGAATTTTGGAAGTAGAAGGCAGGGATAAAGTGGTTTATTAATGGAGATAGAAATACAAAATTCTTTCATGCACATGTTAAAGGAAGAAGGAAAAAAGTTCAGGTTACAGAAATTCAAACAAGACAAGGGGATTTGATATTATTAACTTATAATATTAGAGAGGACGATGTGAATGTATTCATGGATAAATTCAAGGAAACTCAAGAAAGTAGAAACTATGATATGTTGAAGTGTATTAGGAAGTCTATTAATGCAGAACCAAATAAGAAGATGAAAAGAATGTCAACTAACAGGAGGTAAAACAAATGGTTTTCTTATGGGGAGAGTACCAATGGACTAGATGGATTTTTAGGATAGTGTTTTGGTGTTGGGACATCATTGAGGAAGACATAATAATATGGTCAAAGATTTTTTCCTATTGGAATGAATGGTTTAATTGGCATCTAGAAGTTAGAATAGATACCTAAGCCCAGTTTGGGGCATAGTGTGCCTAATTATGGAGATTGAGGATTAGAAGTGGAATTGTCTGGCCCACTTAGGCCAAGACTTGTATAAGCCTTGTCGATTTAGTTACGGATGTTAGGTGTAGTTGAGATTAGTAAACCTTAGTATAAAGTTACCTTGCAGCTTATTGAATAATGATGTATTTTTTCCTGGATAATGATATTTGGCCCATACAAATGTTATTTCCTCTTAGCCTTGATATTTGGCCTAAAGAGATACTATTTACTCTTAGCTTTGGTATTTGGCCCATAGAGATGTTATTTCCTCTTAGCCTTGGTATTTGGCCCATAGAGATGCTATTTCCTCTTAGCCTTGGTATTTGGCTCATAGAGATACTATTTCCTCAAAGACATGACATTGGGTCCTTCGAGATGATTTTCGTCGTAGTTATAATTGTTGGGAATATCGAGACAATATTCTTTTTAGATATAATTATTGGCCTAGAGAAGTGACATTCAGCATAGTCATGATGTATGATCTATAGATATGATATATCCTATAGACGTTATATACTTCTTGATATTATGCCTCTTAGATGTGAGATGTCTCCTATATGAGAGATAATTATATACTTCTTAATATTATGCCTCTTAGATATGAGATTCCCCCGATATATGAGACGGTTAGAGATGTGCAATGGCTTATAAATATGATTATCAATACGAGTTTCAGATATGAATATTGGTCGAAGGCCATGATTATGATGTTGTGAATTCTCAGGACATATTATTGGGCTTAGCATTGTACTATGATATTGGTTAGAAATCCGGGAAGTGTTTATCCTTGTAAAGGATATGGTTACAGTTTATTAATATAAATATATATATGTTTGTATACATATCTCTCGAGTATGAGATGGAGAAAGATGTGGTATGCCACTATTTATTCCACTGATTAAATACTGGTGATGGCATGCATAGATTTGGTACATTCATAATTATTATATCAGTAATTGATATGATTATATCTAAAATACGATCTTATGATTGTCCTACCTAATTAAGGGTTAAGCGATTTGGTAGCTAGTTGTCTAATAGGTGACTATAACACTTGGTTGCTAGGAATCTAATGTATTAATTGGTGAATCTTTCTTCGTTGAAATATGGTAGCTAGTGATGGTTGATACGTAGCTAATGATGATACGGGGTTTAGCATAGGTGAAGATTAGTAATATTGATGACTAAGTTTATGATGTCAATTAATTGTTAAATGAGGAGTTGTGTATTAATAAAGCTAGATAATAAGTAATGTTAGTGATAAGAGATGACTAGATAATAATGATAGATTATTGATAAATAATGGTTTATTATTGAATAGTGTTAGTTAATAAAAGATGGTTAGATGATACATGGTAATGTGTTGACTAATAATGATTAACAGATATAGGTTGATTAGTTGATAATAATGAATAGTGGATAAATGGCGTTGGTCCAGTGATGAACCTTGACTAGATGTTAGATATTAGATGTTAGCTATTTAATAAATAATGGTTAGCTGCTATCCCCTGAATAAAGATGATGTGAAGGATAATGTTTAGGCTAACAGCTAGGGGTCATGTGATGAAGCGAAGTAGTGGTTCTACAATAATAAGTGTTGGTTAGCTAATAACGAGTAGTTGGGAAATATTGACTAGATAGATATTTTATGGTGATATGATTATGTAAATGAGTATATTAGTATATGTTATTCAGTTATGGTAATTGATGATTATGTATATTGGGGAATGGTCGTTGATAAGAAGTGTGGAAAAACCAAAGATAATGAGCAGTTGGTAATATATCTATACTTTTATAGTGATTTAATCCCAAAGATTATTCCAGGCAATAGAGTTATGTATTTACACTCTTTTAGCCATGACTTAATTCTGTGTAAATGTTATATATCTATATATATGTGTATTGATGATTATGGTGATATATTGATACCTGACAAGGCTGGAGAATATTGTGATGATGATATTGATACCCAGAAAGGCCGGAGGATATTATGATGATGGTATTGATACCCGACAAGGCCAGAGAATATTGTAATGATGATATTAAATCCCGATAAGGCTGGAGGATACTGTGATGATATATTGATACCCGGCAAGGCTGGGGGATACTGTGATGATATATTGATACCCAGAAGGCTAGAGGTTGATAACGATGATGATGGTCATGATAATGACAGTTATGATGAGTTTTTATATTGAATGTGTACCTTACATTCATTCATGCATGCACATTGCCTGTCACTAGTATGCAACTATGTCTATCAGCCGGTATGGGACAGTTGCATAGATATAAGTCAAGAATATGCCTTGTGTTGTTGTATGTTGATTAAACCTTTTGACCCTAGGGTGGTAGGGGTACGCATAGGCTCAGCTAGATATTTGATTGCCCAGAGTTACCGGTTATTTGCATTGTTATTGCTATTGTTACTATCATTGTTATGGCTAGCTTATGATAAATTGGACGTTGATCTGGTATATAGATTTGAGGTATGTTTTCATCCTCTTCTATCTTATGATTGTACTATTATGTACGATTATTTCACGTCTAGTCATATGAATTAGAAACCCTAAGTATAATAGTATTAAATCCTGATACTATATTAATGAGGTCTTAGAATAAAGACACGATGATCTAGGTTATGCCTTGAGATGACCTCGTGTTTATAGATATATATATAGCTATATAAAGCTATGGCACTACCGTATATCCCTTCACCTATTTGTTCATACAGTATATTTGTTTCTTGACCTTGTATATTGTTATAGATCTTTCTTTAGCATTGCATTCATATATTGGCCTGGGATATATGACATAGTATTGACATCTGGTGAATATGGCTGGAATACGATAGTTCACCCTGATACTTTCTTAGTCTTGTTAGGTTAGACTCTAAAACTTGAACAGGATAGTTGTCCCTTATTATGCTTATTGACTTGTTATATGAGTTTTGGACTCTTGGGTGTAGTTTCTATTTTGTTTATATGTTGTGTATATTTGTTTTATCTTTAGAGCTCAGTTGGCAGTTTCCTGCTGAGTACCATTCGTTTGGTACTCATACTAAACTTCTGCAACCTATAGATCATAGTACGGGTTATCGCCATTGATGTGTGCATCATGCGGAGTAGCCATGGTTCGGAGGCTTAGAGTGAGCTCCTGACATTTAGAGTATTACTTATCTCTTTCTTATGTATTAGACTAATCTCTCTATTGTATTCAGAGATAAGTTGTATTTGTATAGCTCCGTTGTTGTTTCTCTTTGTACTCTTAATATATTAGAAGCTCTTGTACTGTACTGATACCACCAGGTTTTTGGATCTTATTATGTATTTATCTTTATTTCATTTATTTCACATTTTTTTTCTTATATTATTGAGTAGTCTGTTACTAGCCGTTCCAGACTACGGGTCAACTTCCCTACTGGTGGATTATGGTAGGCGCCATCATGATCTGAAAAATCAGGTTATGACAGTCTATTCTTATGAATGGACAATTATTTTGTTTTTATCACTCTTCTAGAGTTTTAAAATTAGGGGATCCTGTACTACCTACTTTATTTATACTTGCATCTGAGGTTTTATCAAGAAGTTTGAATAAATTGTTCAAAGATCCTGAATTCAAAGGCTATGGGATGCCTAAGTGGAGCCCTGATATCAACAATCTCTCGTATGGTGATGGTATAATTTTATTTTGATCTGAATAACCTGCCTCAATAAGGAAGATGATGACAGTTTTGAGAAACTAAGAGGACATCTCTGGACAAATGATCAATTTGGATAAATGTTTGGTGTATCTACATGAAAAAGTTCATATTGGGGTGTGTAATCACATTAAAAGGATAGCAGGAATAAGAAAAGGTAATTTCCTATTCACTTATCTGGGATGCACAATTTTTTATGACAATAAAAATAAGGGACGTTATGACAATCTCACTAAGAAGGTGCTGAAGAGATTACATTCATGGATAAATTGACTACTATCTTACGGTGGAAGATACATTTTAGTTGCTCATGTTTTACAGTCTATGCATGTTTATATTTTTGTCATGAACCCACCAGTGAGTGTAGTTAATCAATTGCACAAGATTTTTGCAAAAATTTTCTGGAAAAATGCTACAGGGTCTAAGAATAAACATTGGGTATCTTGGAACTTACTGTGTTATCCTAAAAAAGAGGGAGGCCTTGGTTTCAGAACAATATATGATATGTTTAGAGCACTTTTTACAAAAGTATAGTGGAGCTTTAGAACATATACATCTTCTATGTGGAATAAGTATTTCAAGAAAAGGCATCCTATACTTACTAAGGGCTTGGGAGCCTCACATGTCTGGAGAAAAATGATCACAGTAAGGAAGGAGATAGAGCATAATATTTAGTGATAGGTAAAGGCTGGCAATTTTAGCTCTGGTTTGAAAACTAGACTAAGAAAGGGGCACTCTACTATGTGGAAGGGGATGATGCTAAAAAAGAGGAAGTAAAGGTTAAAGACTTTGTCATAAATGTGGAATGGAATAAGCAATTGCTTCTGTCATTAATTTCAGAAAACTGGTGGACCTAATCATAGAAATATCAGACCCAAGTGAGGGTTATTCTAACGATATTCCATGGTGAATAGGCAACACTAATGGCTTGTTTTTAGTTAAGAGAACTTAGAATATGATTAGACATAAAAAGAGGCAACGAGAGATTATGACTTCATTTGTACTAAAGGTTTGCATTTCAAGGTAAATTTATTTATGTAGAGTCTACGGATGAGGATAATTTCAACAGATACCAACTTGAAAAGAATGAAAATACAGTTGGGGTCAAGGTCTTAGTGTTGTGAGGAGAAAAGGGAGGAAATAATGTCACAGTTATTTCTAACAACCCTAATAGCCATGAGGCTATGGAGATAGTTTGATCATTTTATAGGTATTCAGGTAGACGACACACAACTATAGCAACTCATAGTAGTTTGGTGGACTAGGTAAGCACCAACAAATTTAAAGGTGCTATATAAATCTTTACTAGCTATCACACTGTGGACGCTGTGCAAGAGAAAGAATTTTATCAAGCATGGGGGAGCAGTACAATAAACAAGAATGATTGTACAAATACAGGAGGTAGTGAAAAAGTTCATAAATATGTTGTATCTGGATAAAGATGGAGACATAGACATGTACAAAAGTTGTTGACAAATTACAAACATAAAAACCTAAGTGTCACTATCTGTATACCCCATACTTTAAGCTCAGTTTAGCTCCTAGGATGTCAAGGGTTGGTTTTGAAAATGAATAACTCTTGATACATGTATAATTTTCCAATTTTATACCCACCAGTGTGTGCATAATTGGCTCAGCTTTCTAAAGATACCAATTTAGCCTTAATCTGATACTCGGTTGAGAAGTTATGGCGTTTTTAGTAAAATAGTATGGAATTTTAAAAGGCACCGCATTGCGGTGAAGGACGATTTAACAATTGTCAAAATCCAGTGGAGCACCGCGATTACATCACATGGTGAAAGTTCAGTTCTCACTCATTCTTTTTCCAGTGAGGTAACGCGATTTTAGCGTGTCGCGGCGATGGCCAAAATAGGACTCGTCCCTTTTTCAGTAGCCCAGCGCGATAGCTTCACATCGTGTTGATGGGAAAAACCGGTCTCGTCCTTTACCAGTAAGCCACCGCGATAGTGGTGCATCGCGGTGGGTGGCCAAATTGGGACTTTTTACAATTTTTGAGTTAAATTTTAAAAGGTCAATTTAGTCAATTCCCAAGCCACCAAGTCGTGAATAACACAGAAGTAAACCTATTCTAAGCCTTCTATGCTTACTTTTCATCAATTCTCTCTTAAGAAAACCCTAGAACCTCAAGACTTAACCTCCAAGAAATCAAATTAGCTCAAAATTAAGGATTCCCAATTCAAGAGATTCAAGAATTCATCTTCAAGAGCACAAATAAGGATTCAAGCTCAAGTTTACTTAGTAATTGCATCAATTAAGGATCCTTTTTCATCCTTATGCCCAAAACTAGTTTTAATTATAAATTTACATGATTTTGTATGATTATTCATAAATTTCAAAAATTAGGGTTCATACCTAATATTACTAATTGAAGGATTTTGAGATTTGAAGTGATTTAGATGATGAATTTCATGTTTATTTTCATATTTTCATGCGTACTGCAAGAAATTTTAGATTTTGAGTTGAATTATCAATACCTTCATTATCAAGCATGAATATTATTATATTTTTACATGAATTTGATGCATGGGTATTAAGCCCTAGTTGAATATTGCTATTTAAGATTGATTGTGCTATAGGCACCCTATGACTAGATTATTTTCAGATTCTTGATAAAGATTTGATCTTTTGATCTCAGCTTAGATATGAAATCCACTTTACAGTTTCAGATCATAGTTTAACTTAACAAAAATATAGTTGGTTTTCGTAATAAACCATTATACTAGATTTTAAAGTGGATTTCCAATAGAATGAGCTTACATATTAAAGGGAGTAGTATTTAGCACCAAGTTGGGTATGTTCTCATGCCCCAAAACTACGAGCCAACATAGATTCAGATTATCAAATTATTTTCATTTCTATATGGATGACAGATACAGATGTGATCACTTAGATTAGGTTATACTCCCTGGCAAGACGATGACACCTCTCCCCAATGTGAGATTCTCTCATAAGGGAACTAGACGTTGGATTCCATGATAGCTCACATAGTTTATGTCAGTTAGAAGAACCTCCCTACAGAAAAGAGTAACCTTACAAAAAGCTTTTAAAAGAATTCCCTACGGCCTAACAGTAAAGACTTTCAAAATAGTTTTTTTTATAAAAAGTATTTCCCTACTAGTAAAACTTTACAGAATAGAATAATTTTAACAGAACAGATTTTAGAAACTAAGTGTAAAAACTCACAGTTTTATTCAGATATTGTTGTATATATGGCTTTAGCTATGAGATTTCAGATTTCAGTTTACAGATACAAAAGTGAGTTTTTTCTGCACTTAGATAGTATGATTTAAAGACAGAATACCAGTACAGCTTTTAGAAACCAAATGTTATGACTCACTAGATTTATGCAACATGTTTTTCTATTCTTGATTATGATTTACAGTTTTTAGATATTCTAGCTTATGTGAGTATTTACATTTAGCATGCATTATTTTATAAATTGTGATAAAGTTGAGATATTATTTTACTTATGCATCCACCCCCATATACTTAGTACATTCTCATAGTACTTATCAACATATACATCTATATGCTACATTATCTCATAATGTAGGTTCAGGTGCTCAGTTTCAACAGCATGAGTAATTTCAAGCATCTCCATCTATATCCCGATAGTTGGTGATTCCTTATAGTTTAGGGACCCAGTTATTTAGATTTTTAGCTTATTAGTATAGATGATTCAATATTTTTAGACAGCTTGAGTCAGCTGGGGGTTTGTCCCAGTGACTCTCTAGCATTAGCAGTAGAGGCTTGTCAGACTGCTAGATTGTGATTTAGATTTTCAATATTGATTGATCAAAATCTTGATTCTAGTATTTTTTTATATATTATATTCAGATATTCTCAGTTAGCTTAGATAGATTTTTGCATTCTAGTTTTACTGTTATAGCTATATTTCCTTATTATGAGATTCGGACTTAGTTGAAGGCAGACAGAGTAAGCTTAAGGATACTGGTAGTCTTGAACACCATGTGACATCTCGGGACCCATTTTTAGGGTGTTACAATCTTGATATCATAGCCTAAGATTATAAGAGTCCGAGGGAGTCAGACAAGCCATGTTACGTAGAGTCTTGATCATGGGTGTGAATTACGCCACATTTATGAGCAAGTGGCTACGGGACATTTTAGGAAATTATCTCTTTCTTACATGATTTATCATGCTTACAACATCTCTATCTTCTTTTAACTCATGCACTTACGTGACTGTTAAATATACCTCCTCATCGAGCTAACGCCCTTAGAAATGATAATTAGCCACCCCAGCCTACCAACTCTTTGAATGATAATATATCCCATGCTGAATTTTAGGCTTCCTTTCAGGTTTTGTCCTAAGTTGCGACTGCTAATGTTTAGGGCAACCATCAAGCGGCAGTCCCACTTCAGCAATTTGGAATTTAGTAATAGCCAAAATCAGAGACTTCATGAGAATAAATCTGCCAGAGTTCTTTGGGTCAAAAGCAGGTGAGGACCCACTGCTTTATTTAGATGAGGTGAAAAAGATCACCTAGATTATACATGGTTTTTAGAAGGAGAGTGTAGATTTAGCATCCTATAGATTGAATGATGTAGCGTATGATCGGGTGGTTATATGGAAGAACGTTAGAGGTGAGAATGCATCTCCTATGAGTTGGGAGGTGAGAATACGTTTCTAGACAGGTTCTTTCCACATGAAATGAGGGAAGCTAGGTTAGAAAAGTTTGTGAACCTAAGGCAGGACTCAATGATGGTAAAAGAGTATTGTCTTAAGTTTAACCAGTTGTCTAAGTATGCCCCTGATACGTTGGCAGACCCTAGGGCAAGTATAAGTAAGTTTGTTACTGGAGTATCTAGTTTGGTAGTCAAGAAGTGTAGGACTTCCATGCTTATTGGGGACATGGATCTTGCTAGGTTGATAATTCATGCCAAGCGGATTGAGGCAGAAAAGTTGAAGGGGAGAAAAAGGGGAAATAAGAAGGATAGAACAAAAAAGTTTGAGTATGGCCAAACAAAGTATGGAGGGGGAATCATTCACAGTTTTAGAATCTTTCATCTATTCTAATGCCATCTTCAGCTAGTGTTCTCACTCCTAAAGTTAGACAGAAGCAATGGGGTAAGACTTCTGTGTCCAGATCTCAGAATAGTGTGAGTGGAAATCTCAGTTATCCTCCATTGCTAAGTGTGGTAAAAATCATCCTGGTGAGTGCTTGTTTGGACAAAAAAGTTAATATAGTTGTGTTAAGTTGGTATATAGAATTAAAGAGTGTCTGTATGCTAAGCAGGGAAACGGGGATGTTCGTCCCCAGACTCAAACTACTAGTGCACTAGCTCCTCTAGGTCTCCCAGTCCCTCCTTAGGATGCATTATCCAGTACCGGTGGCGGTCAGTGCCAGAATTAGTTTTATGCTTTACCATCCTGTCAGGAGCAGGAGGATTCACCAGATGTTGTCACTGGTATGCTTCACATCTTTCATCTTGATGTTTATGTGTTGTTAGACCCCGGGTCGAGTTTCTCTTATGTGACCCCATTAGTTGTAGTGAATTTTGAAATAGGTCTTGAAAATATCCTTGAGCCCTTCTTAGTTTCTACCCTAGTGGATCAGTCAATTATTTCCAAATAGATTTATAGAAAATGTCCTATCACTGTCCTTCATAAAATCATGTTAACAGATTTAATAGAGTTAGATATGGTCGGCTTTGACCTTATTCTTGGTATGGATTGGCTCCATTCTTGTTATGCATCATAGATTGTCTCACCTAAGTGGTGAAGTTTCAATTTCCAGATGAGCCGGTCTTTGAGTAGGAAGGAAATTCACTGTCTCCTAAGAGTCATTTTATATCTTATCTTAAAATTAGAAGTTTGATCTCAAAAGGGTGTATCTATCATCTAGTTCAGGTCAAAGACACTAAGTCTGAGACCCCAACAGTTCAGTCAGTCAATTTCCTGATGTTTTTCCCAAAGATTTACCAGGGGTACCTCCCGATAGGAAAATAGAATTCGGTATTGACCTTCTTCCAGATACTCAACCTATCTCTATTCCTCCATATCGTATGGCTCTAGCTGAGCTTAAAAAGTTAAAAAAATAGCTTAAGGACCTTTTAGATAAAGGTTTTATAAGACCCAGTGTTTCTCCATGGGTGCTCCCATCCTGTTCATGTGAAAGAAAGATAGTTGTTTGGGAATGTGCATTGACTATCGTCAGCTGAATAAAGTCACAGTCAAAAATAAATATCCTCTTCCTAAGATTGATGACTTATTCAATCAACTTCAAGGTTCAAGTTATTTCTCTAAGATAGACCTTAGATCCGGCTATCATCAGCTTAGAGTAAGGGAATGTGATATCTAAAGACAGCTTTCAGAACCCATTATGGTCATTTTGAGTTTCTAGTTATGTTATTTGATCCTACCAATGCCTCCGCAGCTTTCATGGACTTGATGAATAGAGCATTCAAACAGTATTTGGACATGTTTTTCATAGTCTTTATAGATGATATTCTTGTCTATTCTCATAGTGAGGATGATCATGCAGACCACCTTAGAATTATGTTGCAAACTCTTAGAGATCACCAGTTGTTCGCCAAGTGTAGCAAATGTGAATTTTGGGTTGTTTGCCAAGTTTAGCAAATGTGAATTTTGGCTAAGATCAGTAGCTTTCCTTGGTCATATTGTTTCTAGTGATGGTATTAGAGTTGATCCCTAGAAGACAGAAGCAGTAAGGAATTTGACTAGACCTATTTCTCCATGAAACATTAGAAGTTTCTTGGGTTTAGCTGGCTATTATAGATGTTTTATTAAGGGTTTTTCATCTATTGCATCCTCTATATCTAGATTAACCCAAAATAAAGTTAAGTTTCAGTGGTCAAATTCCTGTGAGAAGAGTTTTCAGGAGTTGAAGACTCGACTCACTTCAGTACTAGTTTAAGCATTACCTGATGGTACAAATGGGTTCGTTATCAATTGTGATGCTTCTAGAATTAATCTGGGTTGTGTTTTTATACAGAGAGGTAAGGTTATAGCCTATGCCTCTATACAGCTTAAGCCTCACAAAAAGAACTACCCTACCCATGATCTTGAGTTAGCTGTTATTGTGTTTCTATTGAAAATCTGGAGGCACATCTTTATGGGGTGCATGTAGATGTATTTATAGATCACAAAAGTTTGCAGTATGTGTTTACTCAGAGAGAGTTAAATCTCCATCAGATAAGGTGGTTAGAATATTAGAAGGATTATGAGATGAGTATGTTGTATCATCCGGGCAAGGCCAATGTAGTGGCAGATGTTCTTAATACATTGTCTATGGGTAATGTTGCTTATGTGGAGAATGATAAGAGAGAACTAGTTTGGGAAGTTCATCAATTAGCTAGATTGGGCGTGAGATTGGTTGACTCAGATTAAGGGAATGTTTGGGTTCATAGTAGTTCAGAATCCTCTCTAGTTTCTGAAGTAAAAGAGAAGTAGGATAGGGATCCTAGTTTGGTCAAGCTGAAGGGTTCAGTTAAATACCAAAAGGTAGAACTTATCTCCTAAGGTGGATATGGTGTATTGAGATACCAGACTAGATTATGTGTGCCATGTGTTAAATATTTGAGGCAACGAATTATGGCAAAAATGCATGGTGCACATTATTCTATTCATCCAGGAGCCACAAAGATGTACTGCAACTTGCAGAAAGTCTATTGGTAGAGTGGTATGAATAAAGGTAGAGCAAAATTTATAGCCAAGTGTGCAACCTGTCAATAGGTTAAGGTAGAGCACCAAAGACATGGTGGCACCTTGTAGGAATTTAGTATTCCCACTTGGAAGTAGGAAGAGGTAAACATGGACTTTGTGACTAGATTACCCCATTTGCATCGTCAGCATGATTTGATTTGGGTTATTGTAGATAGATAAACCAAGCCAGCTCATTTCTTGCCAGTTCACACATCCTACACAACTGAAGATTATGCTAAGCTATACATCAAAGATTTGGTTAGATTTCATAGAGTTTCGTTGTCCAACATCTCGGATAGGGGTACTCAATTTACCTCTCAGTTTTAGAAAGCCTTTCAGAAGGGTCTTGGTATCCAAGTTCATCTCAGTTCAACTTTTTATCCACAGAAAGGTGGTCAGGCTAAGAGGACCATTCAAACTTTAGAAGATATGCTGAGGGCATATGTTCTTGACTTCAAAGGTAGTTGGGATGATCACTTGTCGTTGATTGAGTTTTCCCATAATAACAGTTACTATTCTAGTATTCAGATGGCCCCATTTGAGGCTCTTTATGGGCAGAGATTTAGATCACCAGTCAGTTGGTTCAAAGTGGGTGAGGCTGCTTTAATTGGGCCAGATATGGTGTTTGAAGCCATGGAGAAAGTTCAATTGATTCTAGAGTGATTGAAAGCAGATCAAAGTCGTTAGAAATCTTATTAAAACATAAGAAGGAGAGATCTTGAGTTTGAAGTAGCTGATCTTGTTTATTTAAAGGTTTCACCCATGGAGGGGGTGAAGAGATTCGGCAAAAAAGGAAGCTTAGTCTCCTATATGTAGGCCCCTACAGGATTTTGAATCATGTTGGAAAAGTAGCGTATGAGCTTGAGCTACCCGCAGACTTTGTCGTCAGTTCATCCAGTGTTCCATACGTCCTTATTAAAGAAGTGCATGGATGATTCAGCCGTTATAGTCCCTCTAGAAAGTACAGATATTCATAATAGGCTCTCATACGAAGAAGTTCAAGTAGAGATTCTTGATCATCAGATTCGTAGACTAAGGAACAAAGAAGTTCCATTGGTCAAAGTTCTGTGGAGAAATTAGCTCGTTGAGGGTGCTACTTGGGAAGTAGAAGCAGAAATGCGTACCAAGTATCCTCACCTTTTTCCCCACAAACTCAGATTCAGCCGAAGGTAACATTCTTTTTTAATTCAATTTTTTTTCCAGTCTCAAATTTAGCCATACATTTATCTTCATGTAAATTCATGCACTCGCAGATTAGTCCAGTCCCACAGCTTATTTCAGTTGTGCATGCCAGCATATAGCCTCAAATTCCTTAAAATTTTCAGTTTAACTAGCCATATTCGAGGCGCATATTCCCAAGGGAGAGATAATGTAATACCCCGTACTTTATCCAAGCTCAGTTTAGCTCTTAAAATGTCAAGGGTTGACTTTGAAAATGAATAACTTTTGATACATGTAGAATTTTCCAGTTCTAGACCCATCAGTGTGTGGATAATTGGCTCAACTTTCCAACGTCACCAATTTCGCCTTAATCCGATACTCGATTGAGAAGTTATGGTATTTTTAGTAAAACAGTATGGTATTTTGATAGGCACCGCATCGTGATGAAGGACGATTTCACAATTGTCAAAATCTAGTGGAGCACTATGATTACTTTGCGGTGCAGCGAAAGTCCAGTTCCCACTCATCCTTTTTCCAGTGAGGCAATGCGATTTCAGTGTGTCGCGATGATGGCCAAAATGGGACTCATCCATTTTCCAGTAGCCCAACGCGATAGCCCCGCGTCGCGTTGATGGGAAAAATTGGGCTCGTCCTTTTCCAGTAAGCCACCAAGATAGTGGTGCATTGCAATGGGTGGCCAAATCAAAATTTTTCTAGTTTTTGAGTTAAATTCTAAAAGGGCAATTTAGTCAATTCCAAATCCCCAAGTCGTGAATAACATAGAATTAAACCTATTCTAAGCATTCTATGCTCACTTTTCATCAATTCTCTCTCAAGAAAACCTTAGAAACTCAAAACTTAACCTCCATGAAATCAAATTTCCTCCATTTTTTTTCTAAGATAGCTCAAAATTAAGGATTCTCAATTCAAGATATTCAGGAATTCATCTTCAAGAGCACAAATAGGGATTCAAGTTCAAGCTTTCTTAGTAATTGCATCAATTAAGGTATGTGGAATTTATGAACAAGGATCCTTTTTTATCCTTGTGCCCAAAACTAGTTTTAATTACAAATTTACATGATTTTGTATGATTATTCATGGATTTCAAAAATTAGGATTCATACCCAAAATTGCTAATTGAAGGAGTTTGAGATTTGAAGTGATTTAGATGACGAATTTCATGTTTATTTTTGTATTTTCATGCGTATTGTAGAAATTTTCAGATTTTGAGTTGAATTATCAATACCTTCATTATCAAGCATGAATATTATTATATTTTGACATGAATTTGATGCATGGGCATTAAGCCCTAGTTGAATATTGCTATTATAAGATTGATTGTGCTATAGGCACCCTATGACTAGATTATTTTTGGATTCTTGATAAAGATTTGATATTTTGATCTCAACTTAGATATGAAATCCACTTTACAGTTTCAGATCATAGTTTAACTTAATAAATATACAGTTGATTTTCATTATAAACCATTATACTAGATTTTAAAGTGGATTTTCAACAAAATGAGCTTATAGATTAAAGGGAGTAGTATTTAGCATCGAGTTGTGTATGTTCTTATGCCCCAGAACTACGAGCCAACATAGGTTCAGATTATTCGATTATTCCCATTTCTATATGGATGACAGATACAGATGTGATTACTTAGATTAGGTTATACTCCCTGTCAAGAGTATGACACCTCTCCCTAACGTGAGGTTTTCCCATAAGGGAACTAGACGTTGGACTCCCTGATAGCTCACATGGTTTATGTCGGTTAGAAGAACCTCCCTATAGAAAAGAATAACCTTATAGAAAGCTTTTAAAAGAATTCCCTACAGCCTAACAGTAAAAACTTTTAGAATAGTTTTTTTTTATAAAAAGTATTTCCCTACTAGTAAAACCTTATAGAACAAAATAATTTAAATAGAACAGCTTTTTAGAAACTAAGTGTTAAGGCTCCCAGTTTTATTCAGATATGGCTTTAGCTATGAGATTTCAGATTTCAATTTACAGATACAAAAGTGAGTTTTTTCTGCACTTAGATAGTATGATTTAAAGATAGAATACCAGTACAGCTTTTAAAAACTAAATGTTATGACTCACTAGATTTATGCAACATGTTTTTCTATTCTTGATTATGATTTGCAGTTTTCAGATATTCCAGTTTATGTGAGTCATTTACATTTAGTATGCATTATTTTATAAATTGTGATGACGTTGAGATATTATTTTACTTATGAATTCATCCCCATACACTCAGTACATTATCAAAGTACTAATCCACATATACGTCTAAGTATTACATTATCTCATAATGTAGGTTCAGGTGCTCAGTTTCAGCAGCTTGAGTGACTTCGAGCATCTCCATCTACATTCCGACAGTTGGTGAGTCCTCATAGTTAGGGGACCTAGTTATTTAGATTTTCAGCTTATTAGTATAGATGATTCAGTATTTTCAGACAGCTCGAGTCAGATGGGGGTTTGTCCCGGTAACTCTCTAACATTAGTATTAGTGGCTTGTCAGACTGCTAGATTATGATTAAGATTTTCAGTATTGATTGATAGACTCTTAGTCTAGTATTTATTTTAGAGATTATATTCAGATATTCTCAGTTAGCTCAGACAGATTTTTGCATTCTAGTTTTGATGTTATATCTATATTTCCTTATTATGAGATTCAGACTCAGTGAAGGCAGACGGGGTTAGCTTATAGTTACTCATAGTCTTGAGCACCATGTGACGTCTCGGAACCCATTTTGGGACGTTACACTATCACAGTGTGACTTGGAGAAAACTTAAAACCAACAGATCCAGTACAACATTGATGGAACTTATTGAGAAAAACCTTGAATGAGTTACTATGATTTTTGCTTAAAGTATGACAAAGGCAATGTGATATATACTAGAGCTAAGGGATTAGGAATTTTCACTAACACTGAAGCAGAATCATCAGCAATTAAGGAGGCTTTAAAGTACTATTATGATAAAAATATAAAAGATTTTTATCATAGAAATAAACTCACTTAGAAGCTGGCAAAAGTACTAGAAGATATCAGGACTAAAATACATGAGCTAAATGTTACAATTATGCACAGATTCAAGGAAGAAAACATTGTGGCCGATTCCTTAGCCAATGAAGTGATGGAATAACAAGAGCTAAAGGAATTCCACTATTTTCAACAACTTCTAACACATACAAGAAGGTTGATAAACATTGATAAAACACATATTCACACATCAGAATAAAGACTTATAGGATAACACTACAATGATGAACAAGAAGATTACTTACAAACACATGAAAATAGAAGGTTCATTCAAAGTTTAGCATGCGGAAGGAAACAATAATAATTATAGAGTTACGATCATCGAAAATCATCAACACAGTAAATAAAGAATAAAAGTATGCCTGGAAAAGAACATTATAACTATGCTAATAAAAACTAGGACTAACAACTCTAGCTATCGAAAACATTCACTAAAAATAAGAGGTTGTGAGATGTTGCACTGCCTTGAACCACTAGTCGTAGATACAAATGAACTGAGATTATCATATCCCCAATCTAACCTGAAAGAAGGAAAGATAGTTTATAAAAAAAGAAAAAAATAAGAAAATGACAAAAAATAAGAGGAGTTTGCCAAGATCTATAGATATGGTTGAACCGATGTCCTTTTGGCCATGTAAGGTCAAACCTCAACCATCTATGAAATCAAGAACAAGGTTAATTATAGAACAAAAGGAGGGATGAGAGAATGAATATAAAATCTCACCAAGTAACAGTGAAGTAGATAGAAAAAACTCAGCCATCGATTTTAGAGGTTCAAGCTTGTACATGACCCAAAGAAGAATGAATTACAGCTACATATTTCACCGACAGCACGCCGACAGCTTCTTTAGTACGTAAGCGGCAACGATTTCAGAGGAAGAGTACCTGGTACTCTATGACAAAGTACATATATATGTACTTTAATAGGAAACTTTTTAGCTTCCTATTATTTTTGGATCGGGTCCTTTTTGGACCGATTTTTTATTCTTTTTATTTTTTATTGGATATATTCATTTGGGCTTTTTACTGAATAAATTGGTCTAAGGATTGGAAAAAATCTTTGCTTAAAAGATCACTAAAATAATTGCAAAAGTTTCTTCTCATGCTTTCTTTCTCTATTCCAAATCCACTTTATCTTTATCACGAATTTTTCTGCTCTTCTCATGCTTCGTAGTTCCTCTATCATTCTTATCCTTATGTTTCACCTTATCTCGATCTATATCAATACTTTTTCACTGTTTCACCCTCCTTTCCTTCTTCTGCAACTTTATTTTCTTCATCTTCTTTTCTATATTCTTCTCAATTTAGAAAATAAGTGGAGTGTACTCATGGTGGAATTAGTTGAAATTAATGATGGGTATCGGTGGTTGTCATGGATGGTGTTGTTAATGGAGGATCTTGATAGACAGGGTAAAGATGATTGAACTTTTTGTTGTATTTCTTAGATAAATTTTTTACTCTATTGGCTCCACGGTCTGTAACCAAAAATTTGTTTGAAAACTTTTGGAGACTCATTTGTGCCTTCATTTGAATATCTGAATTCTCCGACTACTTTACTGTCTCTTCAGTATGTGTTAATAGCGGATGGAAAGTGCAGATGGAAAAGGTGAAAAATGAAATGGTGAAGGACATAAAGATATATCACGGGATCGTCTAAAAAAGTACAAATGATATGTATCGTACATAAGACTGAAAGACATGAAGATACCTAATAATGACGTATCTGGTTGAAAATATGACAAAAATATGTATCAGAACTCTTTTTATGTTACTGACACATAAGATTAATGTATCCAAATGAGATCTATGTTACTGATACATAAGAATTTGATTAGTTATGTATCGGAAACTGATGTATTCAAAAAGTGATGTGTCGCGATCCTAAGTAATATATCTGGTATTTTAAAATTCTAAATTTTATGTAATTTTGAAAAGAGTGGGAATAGGATGTGATTAGGTACTAAAATGCATAAAAATTACGCAAGAATTATGCGACCACACCTACTTAATTACACTGCCGACTACACTAAACAAATTTCTTGTTCTGTAGAATGAGATAGACCGACAATTGTTATGAAACTGGGAGATTATAAGAAATATTAGCGAATGACCGAATTTAAAGATAAAATTTTATAATGCATCACTAGGTTCTAAAATTTGCATCCTTATATACCCAACATGTGGAGTTGTGTAGGGCTGGGCATATTTTGGTTTAAACTGAAAAAATTAAAAAATTGAATCGAAATTTAATTTTGATTTGGTTTTTTATTTTTTCGGATTGGTTTTGGTTTCAGATTTTAGAAATTTGATTAAACGGTTTGGTGTTTGGATTTTCAAAAAAAAATTCAGATAAACCAAAATTATATAAATAATATATTATAATTTATATATATTTTTATTATATATGTAAATTTACTAAAAATATAATATAATCTGATATAAAATATAAATATATAAATTAGAATCATTTAGTAACCCTAAATCTTAATATATTGCTTTGCTTTAGCCCGTAACATTAACGTGAAGGCTGCACCGGCGCTCAATTGTCCTCAGTTCGTCAGTTCATTTAAAATTTCAACATCGCCAATGGTAGTCGGCGGTCGTTTGCTTAGTTCGTCATTGTCGTCGGTAGCCGCTATCGAGTGCAGCCACTACCGCACGTCAATGGCGATGACTCAATGAGGTCGATATTTATGGTTATTTCATGCGTATTGAATTAATTATATTTGGGCATGAAAAATAGGTTTGAAAAAAAGATTTTTTCTAGAAAAATCACCAATTTTAAATGCCCACTACTTTAATCGTTAAAACCGAAATAAAAATCCAAAATAACCAAACCAAATTTGTAAAAATGGAACCAAACCAAAATAATTTTGGTTTGGTTATGGTTGTCATTTTTGTCAATCCAAAAATCGAAAAACCGAATCAATATTCAACAATCAAACCGAACAAACCGAATGTCCACCCCTAGTGTTGTGCATACGTAAGATTTGCTTAAAATGTTATACAATTACATTTTTCATAATGAACAGATGTATGCTTTAGGGGTCGTTTGGTTCTGGGGATTAAAGATTACAATCTTATGATTAAATTTGAAATTAATTTATCTCATATTTGATTAAATTTTCAATTTTGGGATTAGTTATATCAGAATTGTAATATTATATATATGATCCCACATTATGGGTATGACAATGATTGAAGGATTACTAATCTCGATATAAAATAACAAAATGGCACATTTGGCCCTTTCTCAAGTCTTTCTTCCAAAATGTTAAAATAAAGACAAGGTTCAATTAAAATAAAGGTTTATCACAATATATCTTAATTTAAACCAAACATACATTTTATAATACTAGTTTAATCTACGTGCAACGCACGTGAGTTTTAGCTTTATAAATAATGGGTAGGATTCATGTATCCCCAATCACTTGTTAGTACAATTGGAATGATAACAATGCTTATAAGGCATCTCTTTAGCTTTATCCACATCTTGAAACTCCAACAAACAAGTAACACATTCACTTTTATCTTTTACAATTTCAACAATTGGCTTTGAAACCTCTGTTGTAGGTAAAGTCCCAACAAGCTTAGAAAGTGAAAGAAAATCCTACAGATTAGGGTTTTTAGGAACATTTAAAAATATACAATTAATTTCTTCTCATATATTTTAAGAATCCTTAATTTATTTTTATATATTTTAGGAATTTTTAATTTAATTAAATAATAAATTGAGAAAATAAGTGAAAAGATAAAAGTAACAACGACTCTTTAATTTTGTATTCCAACGTCCCAAGAACATAGATGATTGTATTGTGGAGAAAAATTGAAACCCAAAATATCAAATAGTAAACAAAGCAATTGAAAAGAAGATCAGAAGTGAAATTTGCATGCATGATTGAAATATTTCTCAATCAATATTAGTAAATCATTCAAGCTGCATGCAAACAAAAAGTTGAGTAAATTCACCAATTTACATGCATTACCAACAAAAATTATTGGTTCAAAAGTCAAATCTTAGAAGTTTCGACAGTGCCTCTACTGTCTGATATTATCAAAGGTATTCACCTGCTCTATATGGATGAATTCTCATGTTTAACTTTAAGGACTTAACCCAAATAAAAATGACTAATAAGCTTTAGTATCATCTTTTCTATCTAACAACTAATTAGATTTATCTAAGGATACATTATACTATGGAATCACTATTTAGAAATATCAAATAAAAATACATAACACATACATAATTAGAAATCACTATAAATTTGTAACGGGATACCGAATACACACAATTATTTGCTAACTATCTTTATTTTTCTTCAATGTATGACACATAACAAACAAAACTTATACAAATAAAACTTATGATGCTAATATCAGAATACGATATGAATCAGAATCAAAATAAGAAGAAAATTAAAATCAGAAGAAGCTTATGTTTGTACCTACAAGAAGCCGTGTATAAATAAGAGAAAGTCAAACTTGATTTTATGACTGTTTTTTCATAAAAGTTAAGTCGTGTATACATAGGAGAAGCGAGACTTGGTTTTATAACTATTTTTTACATAAAAGTTATCCTTTCCTTAAAGATAATATAATTTATGAATATTTTTCCATAAAGTACTGCCTTTGAAGCATAATAAAGTACTGTGTGATCATTTTTTCCCATAAGGTTCTCCTTATATTAACATATAATATAATTTATGAATGTTTTACCATAAAAAGTTACTTCCTTTTTACCATACTAAATCGTATAGTTTTTTAAATTAATTTCAAAATCTTAAATTAAGGAGAATTATAAATGACAATAATTAGATGGAAAAGGATAAAAGATAATTTTGCCTATTGCAGAGTCTTTTAATAAAGGGCAAAAAGTTCAAATCACTTTTATAAGGATCTTCACACTTTTAATATAGTATAGATGTAGATGTAGATATAACGTATATTTCATTTTTAGTCCAATAAATCAAAAAAATACCAAAAGTGTATTTAGAAATTATAAATAATCTTGTTCTTATTGATTCTGGTGTTACCATCCAATTATTATAATCACGAAATGACTATAAGACTACAGTGTGGATAAAAACCACGGCGTACGTTCATTGATTTAGAATAAAAAACAAATAAGTTACTCCTCTTTATTTTTATTTGTCACATTTAAATTTGATATACTCATTACAAAAATAATAATTATTGTAATTGTTTTACGTCATTATCCTTATTAATTAATGTTTAAAACTAAATTTTTGGACAATGATTCTGAGTAAGTAATTAATATTAAGGACAATGATAATTGATATGTTACAAGCAAAAGCAAAGCGACAAGTAAAAGTGAAAATTTATTTTTAAAATGTTTTAACAAGTAAAAATGATCCTGTTATTCCACACTTATAAGGTCTACTATATCTATTGTGAGGCTTAATTACATAATATATATTACATCTACGATCTATATCTACAATGTATTAAAAGTGCAAACACGCTTTAAAAAATGATTCAAACTTTTTGTCCATTTAAAAATCTCTTTAATATACAAATTCATTTTTCACCCTTTCCCTCAATTTATTATTTAATTTATCGTTATATTATTTTAAGAACCCCTAAAATATATGGGAAGAGTTTTTTTTTTGCATGAATTAATGACTCCTAAATATGTATGAAGAGTTTTCTTTAATTTTTTTTTAAGAAAGGTAAAATTTGAAAACTTAAAAAAAAAAAATTATAGGAATCATGCTCTTTTTATTTTCTTTCTAAAATAAAATTTTTTAAAATATAGTACTTAAAATATTTATTATAAGCAACTCCAATTTACAAGGTAACTTGTATAAAAGGAGGAGAACTACCAAAATACCTTCCAACCGTATCTTTATTTTGTCTAATCTTTCTTACCTAACGTAATTTATTTTGGTAAAACTAATGTAAATAAAGTTCTAATTAAATACCGTTTTGTGCTCAATATTATTATTTGATGTTTATTTCTTTTTTTGTTTTTATATTTTTCAATCCCCTTGTGGTGACTTGGTTGAAGATTGACATATTGAAAATTCATTATGACTATTTTTTGTATGTATTTTATCATGCTTGAAACATCGATGGGATATACAATTGAAATTGATAGCTAAATAAACTTTATGGTGAAGATCGAAGAAAATATCGTTTGTTGGGTTCCTGGTTGACGAGTAATAGGAAGAGGCTATTTAAAGCAATTGTTAGAGGTTTGTTTTTAACTTTTCACTTAATTCATTCTTTTTGTAAAAAAACATAAAGACATAAAATACGAGATTTTTTTATTAACTATACAATGTTGATTGCATGCATAATATTCAATAAGTAAATAATAGATTCGTAGCTAAAAATTCATCCTAATACTGAGATTTGATAAGAACAATTATAGCAACCATCCAAGTAATTCTAGGAATATTCTTCATCCCTTAGCTTTTCTATTTAATTTGTATTTTCTTTGCACTTTGTAAAAGAATTAATAAGCCACAGGCATGTTCATTGTTTTTAGACGTTGTTTAGGCTGTAATTAACCTTACCGTGTGATTTTATGTATGTTTTGGAGTATTTTGAGATTCTATTCATATTTTAAAAAAAATTGGTTCATATTTTTTAGATGTCATAATTTATATTTGCAAGGTTGTGATCTCACACCAAAGAATATGGTAAAATTGAAAATTTTAAGCTTCAAAAAAGCATAAATAATTGAGATATGACTTCTACAAATTTTACTTAACATGTGATTTTATTGTTTTAAAAAGTTTGATGGTCTATGTAATATATTGTTAAGAATTCGTGCCCTATTAGTTATCTTATTTTCGCCTAACTGTTGCTTATCGATGGAACGGGTTGCCTGGCGTGTTTCACTGACGTGTTCCAAGGAAGCAGTAAAACAGAAAGTAAGAACACAATGATTTTACGTGAAAAACACTCGGCTCAAAAAGGTGTAAAAAAACCACGACCTGTACCTCTACAGGATTTAACCCAAACTTCACTAAATAACTCTGAGCCTCAACAATGACTGATTACAAAACTCTTGTAACCAACAAATAGGAATTATAAACTCTAATCCCTATAACTCAACAACTAGGAATTATAAACTCTAATTCCTTTGACTTAACAACTATGATTTATAAACTCTAATTCCTAACTACACACACACCTCCCAAGGTATGCTTTCCCAAAGTCTCTAAGTTTTCTCCAACTCGAAGACTAGCTCCTAATTCAGTTTATAACACGCTGAAACTAATATTACATCAGTAGTTCAAACACAATGAACAAATCTAAAAATCAATGCTAAAACTCTTAGCTGGATTCTATACTTAGGACCAGGTTCTTCAATGTGTTTCTTCAGTTATTAAGTAGCACTTCGTGAAGTCAATCTGTCGATTGTGCTTTACTGATGTGTAAGTGCGTGAGTTATTCTGAATAATATATCTTCTATTTAAGTACAGTTCTCCAAAGAGTCATTCTTTATTTTAAACTCCACTTTTAATCAAAACTCTCATTGCATAGAATTCTACTTCAAGTGAGACTCCTTCTTCAATTCCAACTCTTGTCTCCTTAGTGTTGTAGTCAAACTCCAACTCTCCAAAGAGTCCTTCAAATTATACGTTTTGCATAAACTTCTGCAATTTTCAGATTCTTTCTCCTTCTACACATAGGACTCTTAAGAATATACTCAGAAGTGAAACTCCTTCTTCACATAGGACTCCTCTTTCAACTCAACTTGTTTTCCCTTATCATCAAGTGTTTGAATCAAATTCAACTTGTTCTATTCTCCACGTGATCAGTAAGTTGAAGTTTCCAGTTGCACTGATTTAACTCATTCTGATTTTTAATTATTTATACCGTAGACTGTACTCCTAAACTTGTCGGATCAGTAGAACATGTTTATCAACTTGTTTCATTCTTATTGTCATTCATCAAAACTCCAAGGTTCCAACAAATTCTCCCTTTTTGATGATAACAAACCTCTTGTCTTTGTGCATTCAAACATCTTTACCTGTAGGCACTAAAGTATAAAACACTAGAATGAAACAAGTTAGTCAATGGGTTATAAACATTGCACAATCCTCTTATTTTCTCCCTTTTTGGCATCATCGAAAACCATTTCAATGCAATAGTATACTAGCCAAAGTGATTTGTTATGCTATTCATGGCCACTGGGGCTATCATTAAAATAATCAGACAAAGACTTTAGCCAACATAGTTATATATTAAAGAGAGCAAAAATATGAGTCAATTTAGCAAAGATAACCATTCCATTTAACTATCAGAGCATGTTCCACATTAAACCTAAGCTAGTACTGAACAAAGAAAAATAACTAAGTATTAAAAAGGTATGAAAGTAGGACATGGATAAGGATACGAATAGTGAGGAGCTGATAAGGAAGGTGGAATAGGTGTTACCAACTGTGTCAATTGATGAATGACTTCAATATTTTCATCCCTTTCTCTACCAAGGTCAAGCTTCAAAGTCAGCATCCTAGCCTAAAGGACCACTTATTTTGCTTCATGACTGTTAGATGCAACTTTTGTTCAGAATTAATCTTAGCTAAATCATTTTTCTTATCTCTTTTTTTTTTTCAATGAGTTTTAGCCCTCCTTATTGAACCAGGTAGAGCAGCATGATTCATTTGTTCAAAAACATCCATTATTGTTTGAAAAGTCAAATCTAAACTAGGACTGAGAAATCCTAAAAGATCTGAGCCAATTAAGAACTAAAAGGGGGAGCATGTCCCTTTTCATTCTTCAGAAACATATGTTGCATTTGATTGATGATCAAGCTTGGCAAATCTATGGTATAAAATTGATATTTTGGTTGAGAAAGAAGAAGGCACATTTGTGCATACCCATTTGGAGAGAATCAAAGAAAGTTTGATCAACCAATTCATTAGCTTTATTAGACAATGAGAGGATGAAGTGTGTAGAATTGAACAGGTGTGCTCAACTGTTTCAACTTAGACAGTCTATGCTTATGTCAGTGTAGAACATATCTGATAAGAAGAACTTTATGGTCACAATTGCTTGCTTGTACCTATTTTTCTGCACAATCTAATACAAAATTAGGTTAGAAAAGTCAAAAATCTGGAATTGGGACACACAACTAAATGTGCAAGATTAAACAGAATAACTTTTTAGCTAATAAGATTAAGAAGAAAAATGATTGTTCTAGTCAATCATTGAGGGGAGTTCATGCAATTTTAATCATCTCCAAGTCTAACCTATTCCTTTCAAAATGCTCTCTACTTAGTGCCTTTGGTGTTTCTCCAGTCAATTAAGTAACCCACAGAGTCAAAATTTTTATAGCCCTCAAGAGTGAAATTACTTTCATTTGAATACTATAGTCTCAAGCCATTGATTCCTATTAGATATCTCAAGATTCTTGTGACAACACCAATTCTTATGAATTACCAACAAAATAATCATTAGCTTATGTTGGTGTTATTGATGCATCAATTTCTTAATTTGTTGTTCCCCCTGTCAATATGCCCTCAGTCTGTACAACAATTGAATCAGGTGGTATAACTTGTTCCTGTACATGCTCATCAGTTTCACAGTCATCCTCTTTTTTCATTTTTTTTAAATCCGCCTTGCTTTCCCCTTACACGAGCACTACAAATTTGGCCATCTTTCAAATGATCCATTACCCCTTTAAATATGGTAAGTGAAAGAAACTTTATTTTCTTCTAGTCTTATGCCTTGAGCAAGCTTTATCCATGTACAAATTTTGCTTGTCTCCTTTTACTCTCACTTGTAAAACAAATTAGGGGTTAACTTTAGGCATCCAGACAAAATTGGGTCCTTTCTTATGAGAAAAATGATGTATGAGGTTCCTTCTAGCCCATCGAGGTAACATGTTATGTGACCTATTTCTTGAACCAGATTTGACCTTCTAGTTAGCTTGTGCTAACATGAAATCAGATTTTTTTGCTAGGCTTATGCTTCTTGATTTGCTTTTTGCTGCAACTAAATATTCAGTGGTTGGATACCCCTAGTTACCACAAATATAACACAGATCTTTAATAGCATTAGAACTTTTATAAAAGCCCAACCCAACCTTTTCATTGTGAGTTCTTTGACCTAACTTATGAACAATTCTTGAAGAATGTGTCCATCCATTAGCTCTTTCAAGATCAAGTTTCAATTTAGAAACTTCTTGACTCAATTGACTAACCCTTTTTTTTCCTTTCTTTTTCACAAAAGTATTCATGTTTAATCTTAGTCAATTCTGACTCAATTTTTTCTTGTTCCTTACTTTTGACCTTTTTCCCTTCTGAAAGAGTCAATTTCAAGATTTTAGATTTGAGGGTCAGGTTTAATGAATCAAGTCTGCTAACCTGTTCCTTAAGAGTGCAGTTTTCCTTTTAACAGTGTTCTTACAAGTTTCTAGATCAATAAAATCAAACTTGAGACTTGCAAGATTGTTGAATAACTCATCCCTATCAGAAGTTAATTCTTTGAAATCATCAATTAGAGCACTTATTAAGGAAATAAGTTTTGTTTTAAAAAATAAATGTAACTTTTGTTTAAGTTCAAGTATACTTACCTCAGAAGTATCATCTTCTTCCTCCAAGTCTGAATCTCCAAGAGCCATGAGTGTTTTTTCATCAACTTCATCATCATCTGAGTTAGATCCCCATGCTGCTACCATTGAATATTCTTCCCTCTTTTTGCTTTTTTCTTTTAATTCCTTTTCAGCATTTTCCTTTCTCTATTTTATTTCCCAGACAGGACAATCTCTATTCTGATGATCAGTCTTACCACACTTGTAGCATCCATTTGGATTGTCATTGGACCATTTCTTGCTACTTGTTCACTTCTTCTTTTTGAAGAATTTACTGAAGTTCTTAGCTATAAAGGCAACTTGTTTTTCATCAAGTTTAATTTCTTCATCACTATCAGATGTCTTTAGAGCTAAGGTATCCTCAAGGACTGCTAGCTCTTTAGTTCTATCAATTTTCATTTCATAAGTTCTCATATTCCCTAATAGTTCATCTAGTGTCATGCCTGTGAGATCCTTATTTGCCTCCCTAATAGAAGTCACTTTAACATTTCATTTTGATTTTGGTAGCACCCTCAACACCTTTTCAACTTGTTCTTCAATAGTAATGACTTTTCTCAAAGAAGTCAACTCATTTGTCAAGGCAGTAAGCCTTGTCATCATTTCATGCAAGGTTTCATTCTCCTTCATCTTAAAAGCTTCGTATTTAGTAAAGAGAAGAGCAATCCCTAATTTTCTTACCTGAGAGGTACCCTCATGTGCATGGATCAGTGCATTCCAGATTTAGTTAGCAGTGGTATAGGTTGATACTCTATTGTATTCAGCCAGTCCTAGTCCACAGACTAAGATATTCTTAGCCTTAGTATTTTTATTTAATGCCACTAAGTCATTAGCGGTAAACTCACTTCTTACCTTCTTGACCTGTTCACCAAATGAAGTGAGAACCATCAAAGAGTGGAAGTATAATAGTGGATTGACCTTCACTATAGACTAGTAGGTGGTGTGGAATTCATCATATTAATCTTTGTCTTAGGTGCTAGCCCTTTTTAAGACAACCTCGCTTTGATACCGCTTGTTAAGAATTTGTGGCCTTCTGATTATCTTATTTTCGCCTAACTGTTGCTTATCGATGGAACGGGTTGCCTAACGTGTTTCACTGACGTGTTTCAAGGAAGCAATAAAACAGAAAGAACACAATGATTTTTACGTGGAAAACACCCGGCTCAAAAAAGTGTAAAGAACCACAACCTATACCTCTACAGGATTTAACTCCAACGTCACTAAATAACTCTGAGCCTCAACAATGACTGATTACAAAACTCTTGTAACTAACAAATAGGAATTATAAATTCTAATCCCTATAACTCAACAACTAGGAATTATAAACTCTAATTCCTTTGACTTAACAACTATTAATTATAAACTCTAATTCCTAACTACACACACACCTCCCAAGGTATGCTTTCCCAAAGTCTCTAAGTTTTCTCCAACTCGAAGACTAGCTCCTAATTCAGTTTATAACACACTGAAACTAATATTACATCAGTAGTTCAAACATAATGAACAAATCTAAAATTCAACGCTAAAACTCTTAGCTGGATTCTATACTTAGGATCAGGTTCTTCAATATGTTTCTTCAGTTATTGAGTAGCACTTCGTGAAGTCAATCTGTCGATTGTGCTTTACTGATTTGTAAGTGCGTGAGTTATTCTGAATAATATATCTTCTATTTAAGCACAGTTCTCCAAAGAGTCATTCTTTATTTTAAACTCCACTTTTAATCAAAACTCTCATTGCATAGAATTCTACTTCAAGTGAGACTCCTTCTTCAATGCCAACTCTTGTCTCCTTAGTGTTGTAGTCAAACTCCAACTCTCCAAAGAGTCCTTCAAATTATACGTTTTGCATAAACTTCTGCAATTTTCAGATTCTTTCTCCTTCTACACATAGGACTCTTAAGAATATACTCAGAAGTGAAACTCCTTCTTCACATAGGACTCCTCTTTCAACTCAATTTGTTTTCCCTTATCATCAAGTGTTTGAATCAAATTCAACTTGCTCTATTCCCCACGTGATCAGTAAGTTAAAGTTTCCAGTTGCACTGATTTAACTCGTTCTGATTTTTAATTATTTATACCGTAGACTGCACTCCTGAACTTGTCAGATCAGTGAAACATGTATATCAACTTGTTTCATTCATATTGTCATTCATCAAAACTCCAAGGTTCCAACATATATTATTTCGGAGTAAATTATTCTTCTAATAGTTTATATATTTTTTTAATCGATCATATGTACATGAATTGATTTGTTACGAAGAAATTGAGGTTAAAGCTTTTTAATATGCATCCTAGTGTTGTCATAAATGTAGCATGTTAATATGTATAACTATTTAATTATGTATGTTCTTTTATTTAAGATATATACAATACTGATTTTGAATAATAATTAATTTTGAGTAAGTGAAGAAAGTAAAAAATTTATCTCGAATGGCCATTAGTTATAGCAAGGTAGAGGAGTGATGTTGGACAAGACCGAAAGATATTAGTATATTCCTATTTCTTACTTTAATGTATATTGTTATTTGATGCTCTTTGATTTTTCAACTTTTTTTTTCTTCCTTTTCTTTATCTTTTATATTAGAGTTTTAGTTGGATTGTAGAGTACTAATAATGTTTTAGCTTTAACTTGATATGGCGTATCTTTTTTTTTTTTTTTGAAAGTTGTGTTGAGTGAAACGTGACATTCATAAAATGTTTGAGATCAAATAATATATACTATATTCACTTATGTGGTTCATAAAATAAGTATCACTCTTTTTTATGTGTTTTTTTAATTTTTATTTGGTGTTATTTATTTAAACATCATAGCTATTTTTGAAATAATTTTATGTTTTAACGCAAGACACACATATAAAGCACGAACATTTGACTAGTTATGCCAAATTAGCTAATTATGAACGTATAGTTTATAATGGTACATGTAGGAATTTTTCATAGTTCAATTCTTATTATCTATTTCAGCTTAAAACTTTTAATAACAGAAATTGGAGATCATGTTATACAACCAACCTTAATTGAAGAGAGATAATTATCGTTTCAGTTTCGGAAATTAAAATATGTAGTAGTTTGGTTGACATAAGACTTTACTTCATAAGTTGGCATCATTAATAGTCTAGACGTCTGACATCATTTCTTGCATATAATTCCTAGTGCATTTTTACGTGCAATCTAACATCTGCAAAGAATATACTTTCTCCAACTCAAAATAATTGACATAGTTAATTTATTAAATCAAGAAAATTTTATTATTTTGTTCTGATACTATCTCTATCATTAAATGACTATATAAAGATATTAGCAACCAAATTTAAATTTTTTATATATAACTAATAAAATTATTTTAGTAAAATAAATTCATAATAAATATTTCTTAAAGGGGTGCCAAATCAACACGGTCAAGTAAACAAAATGACATGAGTATATATAGAATAAGAATAATGTGTAATTAATTAACTTACTAATAAGATATATTGTGTTTGGTGATGAGGAGGAATAACAGTATGAGTCCATGACAAACATCATGTCTTTTAAGTTTTAAGGATTGTTGATTTTGATAAGATAACTACCATTACTTATTTAACAAGTTCATAACAAATAAAAAAATGGTTTTAGGAGTGACTTCTAAGGTAAATTATTACTATAAAAAAAAAATGGATCTAGGATCCCTTGAGTGTAAGTCTATAATTACCAAAAGAGCTGCTGTTGACCGAATTTTGATTGTTTTATTTTTGAACCAAAAACCCATCCTTCGAAGTTAATAATAATAGTTTCTTTGGTTAAATTTTAAAAATTAGCTTATTTTAAAAAATACTTATTTCAAAAAATATTTTTAAAAAAATATTTTTGGTGAGAAGCAGTTTGTGTTTGACCAATAAATTTTAAAAAAAAAAAAAAAAAATTTGAACAACGATTGTAGAAAAGTCAGGTATGATGAAATCTCATTTCGAATAAGAATTTGTTTGATCTTATTGTTTAGCCAAGCGTCTCCAAAATACTTTAGGGTGTGTTTGGTGTGATGGAAAATATTTTTTAGAAAATGTTTTTCGGTTTTTCCTTGTTTGGTTGCATCAAAAGTTTAGGAAAATATTTTTCAAGACAACTTATTTTCCACCATTTGATGGAAAATGACTTTCCTTGGCCTATGAGGGAAGTCATTTTCCAGAAAATGACAAATGTGACTTATGACCTCACCCTCACCCCTCTTCCCACCCCAACAACACTTATATTCACATGACTCAAAAAATTTACATTTCTCAAAAATTTACATTACTTGAAAATGTTTTTCACTGTGCTTTGCTTCAATTTTTTACTGTTTGAAATAAAAAGTAATGAAGCCCGAATTTTTTTCATTTTCAATTCGTTGAATATATTGTTATTTTCATATTCATAGAGGAAAACTTACTTATGTTACTTTTGTTAATTGCATATTTCATTTTGTTATCGATGTAACTTGTTTCACGAGGTTGAATAAGTTTGTCGTTCTGTTATATTTCTATTAATTGTAGTATCTTGAGATTGTCCTAACAAAATGTTGAAAAGTGTCTCCTATATTTGTTAATTAATAGTTGCTTAAATTTAGTGATTGTAATATTTTAGTATTCGATATTAATATTATTTGTTATGCTTAAATTAGTTCTTACAAATTGTTGAGTTGCTAGAGGCATTAATATACTAGTTAACAGATAGTAGTATTTTCTAAAAAATATTTTTTCACTCATCAATCGAACACTAGAAAATATTTTT
>NC_061111.1:219591102-219870278 GCF_002878395.1 Capsicum annuum | reverse complement strand
AAAAATATCTTAACTTTGACCGGATTTTCAGTTGAGCATACTGAACTTTGCGGGGGTCCTATTACCCCTTAGACTTTTTAAAGTGGATTTAATTCCCTCCCTCCCCCGAAACTCTATACCCATTTTCGACGCTAGCGCGTGTAATACATGCGCCAAATCTCATTTTTACACGTGTATTGACACGTGTAATACACACACCAACCTCATATTTACACGTGTCCAAGTGGGAAGATATGTGCAATTAAAATATGAAAAAAAAAAAAAGTTTAGGGGGTAATAGGACACCCCCCACCCCCCCACCCCCGCCGCAAAATTCAGTATGATCAACTGAAAATTCGGTCAAAGTTCATAATATAATTGAATTATATAAATAATTGAAATACAAAAATACTAATTTTTAAGGAATCAAATATGTTTGATGAAGATGATGTGGCGGTGTTGAACACGCCATAAGTGTCATGATAGTGTTTTTTGAGGAATTCATTTTCACTTTTTATGGATTAAATATTGATTTTTTTTTCTATGTTTTATAGTGATCTGTTGAAACAAAATTAAGTTAATATTGCTATTTAACTAGTTATATTATTACTCATTAATTGTTTAGTTTGTTTATCAACATCTCTGTTTGGTTTGAATTTGGTGTCAAAAGTTATTTAATTTCATATATTATTAGAATTGTTTTTGTAAATTTGAGACTTGATAAACAAGTACTAACTTCATGTAATATTATATTGTAAATATTTATGAAATTAACATTTTAAAATTTAAATTAAGATTATAAAAATAATATATTTTTAAAAGTAAGCTGACTCGTGGGAGGACCGCAATCCATAAAGTGGATTGAACTTGTTGTTTTTTGACCTATCATCTTGATGGATCTGCCTAGCCTGACCCATCAAACTCCAAATTTCATGTGGACTAGCTCAGATAAGTTAGATCAATCCGTATTGACAGCTCCACTCAAAAATTTGATTAAACACGTTACTTTTTGAAAATAAGCACTTTCAGAAATAAAAAGCTTGATCAAATAGGTAAGTTACAAAGTCGACTATCATTTTTTTCTTTTATGGAATAGGTACTTTTTTAAGATGCAAATCTACACGTGGTTACATATAGCATTAATTATGTTCAACAGTCCTGCATGATAACATGATAGTATTTATGATATCCTATGATGATATTATGGAGTCAGAATACATAAACAACATTTTTAACTTGATATCAAATTATAACTATAATTTTAACTTTGTCAGTGCATAAGTAGGCCTTAAAAAATACTCTAATCCTATCTGGTAAAACGCGTGTATACACTCAAAACCACGCGCGTCAGAGTTAAAATTTGAGCCTCCCAACGGTGTAAAAAAAAAGGCTTAAATAACTATTATGTCCTTAATAAATCTTTTTTATATACATTCCCTTTCTACAAATCAAATTTTCACTTTATTCTCTTTTTTATTCCAACAACTCTTCCCTATTATTTTTCACTATTTTCAGCTCATTGATAGATGAAAAAGACATCGAATTTCTTTTGTCATTTTAGAAAGAACAATATTGAAGATTTCTTGGTCTGTAAACAACCCAGGTTATTGGTTTCTTGGATGTGAAGATGGTCGGGTAAGGCTGCATTTTAGATGAGTTTTTCTTTGTCTAAAAGCTACTACTATTCAAAATTTAATTTTTATGATTTTTTTGTTCTTCTTAAACAAGTTGGATGCAAGTTTTTAGATGATATGAAGTGGATTATCCTAAACATGCTAGAATTACTATTTCAAAGTTACAAAAATGGATAAAAAGCATAATGAAGAAAAGGAGAAAATTAGGAGAAAGTATCAAGTTTTATTGACCATTGTGATACTATCTTAGATTTAGAGAGAGTTGTTTATGTAGTAGCTATTATATAATGGGTTATTTTTTACGACTTTTTTTTATAAATGGGTTCATATTAAATCCGCCAACTTGTGTCAAGAAAGACTTTTGGATATTTGTGCAAATGGGTTCAAATCCATTTTTTGTACATCTTTTGAGTGCAAAAGGTGTTAACAGGGAAGTTCCAATTCATTGGCATGTCCATTTCGATATCTAACTTAAATTAGCACGGCATGAGGAAAACGTAATGTAATGAATAGAAGATCAATAGAAGGGGTTAAGTAAATCAAAGTAGTTGTTAATAACATTCTCATTGAAAAACTAGTGCCACTTAGTTACCTCAAATGCACAATTAGAAAAACAACAGTATCACTTTCTTATATCTTCAAAAATCGATACGTTAAGGGAGATATAAGAGGACGATTGCAAGGTGAAACTGGTGCGTATCACCTTCTCGAGAAATTAATTCTGAAAGAGTGTGTTAAACTGGTTCATGTTGATGAATCTATCGGTTACTTCCAAGAAATCTCCTTACTGGATCTGAAATACTGCAAGAGCATCAGAAAAATGTCAAAAGATATTGGTAAATGTAAAAAATATTAATACACTTGATATATCCTTCTGCTCAACCCTGGATTCGCTACTAGAGGAACTCAACATGATAGATTCTTCGAAAGTTCTAAGAGCTGATGGAATCGGTTTAAACAAAATACTTTATACCACCAATGAGTAAAAATCATTACAAGTACTAATTTCAACTTGAATATCAAAGCTAAGAATCTCTCTTGAAATATCATAGGCCTTTTTACTAAGCTCTTTGGTGAGCTTGAGTCTTGTGAATTACAGGATGTCGATGTATCTTTCTCTGAGAAGTTTAGCAATCTTCTGCTGCTTGAATAACTTATTCTAAGTCAAAACTCAATATGTTGCCTCCGAAAATGGGTCAAGAGTCTCCCTCAGCTCCAAAGCCTTAGTGTCAAGTCTTGTAAAATGCTCAAATCACTTACTAAGATGTGAAATAACATTTCAGAATTTTCCATAGATAGTTGCTCATCCTTGAAGGTGATGACATACCAATCCTTGCAATTGAAATATCCAAACCTGTGCCACGATTACAATTATGTCAGTCTAGTTATGACATAGCTGGTACGAGTTTGTACGAGCTATGACTAGACCCCAGGGCTTGTACGAGCAAGGCATCTACAGTATATTTCTTCCTGGAAACAAGATACCTAGCTGGTTCATAAAGTTAGAGAATGTGAATGCAGTAAGTTTTACGATATCTAAGCGTCTCAACAACATCCAAGGCCTATCCATATTCCATAGCGATTGAGTATACAAGTTCTGAAAGTCAAGAGAATGAGTTTTCAATAGCCTCCTGGTGCAAACAGGAGAATGTTGTGCACAATACAACTAAAGATTTGATGTGGATGCACCACCTAAGAGCTTTCGGTATGCCAGAAGGTAATGAAGAAATAACATGATTAAGTCACTAGAAATTTGGAGAACTTCTACAAGATAGAGATGAAATAAACTTTCTATTTTACTTAAACCCACTGTGTGATATGAGATAAGATACAAAAGACGAAAACATGAGAAAACAAAGAAAATGAGACAATAAAATAAAAGATACCTGCGTTGACATAAAATGATAAAGAGAGGACAATCTAAGGGTATATTAAACCCGAAGATCTTCCTATTGAAATATCATAAGCACCAACCCCCTACGAGGACCTCACGGGGATGGACCCGAGCAACCCACATTTTACACAATCAATAAACTCCTAATAAGTTTTCATTAAAACACTCTCAAGTGTATTCAAAATATCATCATTCATTAACTATCTAAAAAATGAAGGAAAACTAGCAATTTATGGTCATGGGCTATTTATTATACAATGGGCCCAAAAGTGACCCTAAAAGCCATTGGGCCCAAAAGTGACTCAAGAGCCCAAACAATGCAAAGGGTGCCCATATTCTTTCGAGGCCCATGTTATCATCCAAATGTGGTGTTGCTCAACGCTCCTTTGGATGACATCTTCAAGTATACCTTCTCCCGCATTTCAAGCTATTATCCACACGTGATATGATTCTCTTGGGAGCTTAACAAGGGTACTCCAAACATGTCTTAGCTGGTCATGGCTTGAAATACCTTATGTTGGCCTCGAATTATATGCTCAAAGACATTATGCTAATTTGGATTGTATTATCCTCCCCTTCTTAAAGAGGGTTTGACCTCGAAACCAAATCTTTTGATGATGTTCCATCACACTTCTCAAGTTTGGAAACCTTTGATAAGAACTCCTTGTGATCTTCAAGCATATGTTTGCCAGGCACTCTCCTTGTCTTCTTCTTTGAAAGTGATGTTTCATGATCCTACACAAGAGGAGAAATGATACTATGCAAAATGCTAGTATCTTGGTTAGTGAGTAACAAAGGCTCAATATTTGAATTGTCTTTGTCACATTGGATTAGGAGTGGCCTTTAGAGCTCGGGGTAGTTTGACACTTGATTTTAGGGAGCTTAGGGAAGGTTTTGGGGTGTTTATTGGTAGAATTGTAGTGGTCGGGATACATGTGGTGGGCTTGGAGGAGTAGGATTTGAAGAATTATGGTTTCCTTCCCTCACTCACCATTCTTCCGTCTAGATTCATCATTTTCCCTTCCACTTTAGTCAACTTCTCGTCCATACTTGTTATATCTTGCCGCAAACCCATGAGGGCTTCCCAAAGAGTATCAAATTAGGACCATCTTAGGATAGGTTGAACCATGGTAATGGATGACTCAACAAAGAAATAAGAACTTGAATTCAAGAATCAAAATAAGGAAGGAGCAAATCAAAATGACAAAACGAACAAGAAATATAACACAGAAAGACTTGAATTCAAGAGTTAAACTAAGAAAACAAAAGATAAAAGAAGGAAAAGACACAAGAAATTAAGACACAAGAAAGAATGAAGCAAGAATGACGTTTAAGAATGAATAAAATGAAACTAGAATTCAAACCTTAAGCAACAGAGAAATTAAGGTGTTGAGATATGCTTAAGAGCTTTAATTGATGTTGGAGAAGTGTTGATATGTATTTGGGAACTTGAATTGGAGTTATTGGGGCTTCAATTGATTTTTCAAGCGCAAGAAACTTTGAATTTCTTGTGGTCCCCTCCTTTGTACTCTCATTTGTCTTCTTCGTTTGGAATATTTCCTTTTGATGCCTTTTGATTCTTTTCTCTTTGGAAGAATGGAATATTCTTTGGAATAAACAAGTACAACACCTTCTCTCACCTCCTTTTTGGATCAAACACCCACTTTTTAAATGTTCTTCTTCAATAATATATGAATAACATGAAGAACACTAAGAACATTCAAAAATTGACCCTCAAGCAATTGACCTCGGAATTCGATAAAATTCGAAATCCAAGATGACTTCAACTTCCCGAACACAATCCACATGATTTAAGCTCAAAATTCTCGACAACACCAATCAAAATTGAGACTCCACCTCAAAATTTCTTCAAACTCAAGCTCGAATAATGGTAGTTACTCAAATCAACATTGATTAAGCTCAATTTTTGGAGTTCGACTCAAATAATGTTAGATAACAAGAATCTAACACCAAAAACACAAGAAAAACATAAAATCAAAAACTCAAAAATTTGACCTAGGGGTAAAACGGAAATAAAAAAAAATTTTGTGGTTTTTAATTTTTCAAAACAATGAGACCCAAGATTGACTTTGTGGGAACGAAATCAAGCTTGAATCTGATACTAAATGATACGAGATAAGATACGGAAGACGTAAACACAAGAAAACAAAAGAAACGAGACAATAAAGTAAATGATATATGGATTGACACAAAATGATAAAGAGAGGAAAACCTAAGGGTATATTAAACCCAGAGACCTTTCTATCGAAATATCACAAGCACAAACCCTCTACGAGGACCTCACAGGGATGGACCCGAGCAACCACATTTCACATAGTCAATGAAACTCCCAACAAGTTTCCATTAAAACACTCTCAAGTGTATTCAAAATATCATCATTCATTAACTATCTACAAATTAAGAAAAACTGGCTATTTATAGCCTTGGGCTATTTATTACACAATGGGCCAAAAAATGATCCTAACAGCTATTGGGCCCAAAAGTTACCCAAGGGTACAAACAATGCAAAAAGCGTTCATACTCTCTCAAGGCCCATGCTATCATCCAAATGCGGTGTCATTCAATGCTCCTTTGGATGACATCTTAAAGTATAGCTTCTCGCATATTTCAAGCTATCATCCACACATGATATGATTCTTATGGGAGCTTAACAAGGGTACTCCAAACATGTTTTAGCATCCTTGAGATGGTCATGGCTTGATATCCGCTTGTGTTGGCCTCGAATTATATGCTCAAAGGCGTTGATGGCAATTTGGATTATATCACTGTAAAAGCAGAATATCAGCAGAATACCCAGTTTGACACAAGTAACTATTTTGAAATAGCCACTTTAAATAGCCAAAATCATCTTCAATACTAGATCACTTTAATTATCCAAAAGACCAGCCAACCAAAAAACTTGTCTAAAAACAAACAAACATACATCAAAATAACCAACATTTGAATTGTTTGACAAATCTAAATGTCAGTAGTACTGTTGAACTTGAAATTATTATTCACAAACTGTCCAATCTAACACGATGACTTTGGGATTTGATTTTTAACTTTTTATGTTGTTGCATTTGTTGAAGTTAATTTCCAATCATAGCGTCTTTTTCTTTTCATTTCAAATGAGGTGGCTTGAATTCTAAATCAATATTTGTTAGTGATACATTCTTTAGTATCATCCCACTTGAAATAACTTTTTCACTTGATCTTTCAGGCTGTATTATTCAAAAAACATTACACACAATTCATAAATAAAGATGCAAGGAATTTAAATTATAAATTACATACATTAATGACTTGTCTTCCAGATTATGTGTCTATGTAAACACCAAATTCCACATCTATTATTCTTTTTCTTCTAACTGAAGAAGATGTTTCCCTCGTAGTTGAAGAGTTTGCTACCTGCTTTTTACTTTCTTTAACTCTTGAAGTTTCAGGACATAGAAATGAAAAATTTTGAGTGTTAGGCTGACTCATTGGTCTTGATTGTGAAAACTACTGAGAGGGTTGTTTAGAAGGTTATTGAGGAGCCTGTTGAGAGAGCTATACATTAAGAAAAGGTTAGAAAAGTAAGAATAATTAATTTGATAAAGAAACACCAAAGTACTTCACACTAATTTACAGCCTCTTCTGTTGTGTACAACTTGATGACATTTGGAACATGTCATTTTTACTCCATTTTAATGTTTTCCCTCATTTTTTCTTTCTTGGTTCATCTTTATCTTTTTTTCTACATCTAGGAGGTCTTTCCGGCATTAGCTTAACTTCAGGTAGCTCAATTGATGGATTGTTACTTTTAGGCCACATTATCATGTTAGATATAGGTTGTATGACGTATTTGTAAGAATGTAGGAATGTATATTTTCTATACCAATGCTCTACATAATTTTCGGTTCATGCCCAATGTGATACAAGGCACAAACTACATGTTTGCAAGTTATACCCCTCAATTGCCATTACCTACAGATACATGTTTTCTTAACAATATCAATATGTGCCTAAAGTTTCTCTCTTAAATCTCAAATCCAGCGTTATGATTCCGATTCACCTTCAGTTTTCTATCAATCTCTTTATTATCTTCTAAAATTAGTCTTGCCATGAGTAAAATATCGTTGATTCAAGTATTAGTAAACTTGATCATATCTCCATGCCTATCCATTATTTTATGCCTAATATCTTCAAGAAGACTAATCATAGACTTGTGTTTAGGACTAACAATCCAAGAATTAAACGTTTCACACATATTATTTTCTACCACATCACACTTGATTCTTTCACTAAAATAAATCCTAAACCATTATTCTTTATCAAATATGAGTGACTTACATATTTTCTTATTACCAAATTTTCTCAAATACTGAAAGTCTTCTATCAATTTTACCTCTAAACTAGCCTTGACACACCTCCAAAATACTTTTCTCCTTTCTTCACCTTGTCAAATCTTTTATCAATTTGCCCAAATATGTCTTGCACACATTCTCCTTTCAACTTTAGAAAGTAATTCTTTAATAGCCGATTTCAAGCTCAAACAACATAAAAATGACAAACAACTTAAAATGACTGAAATAGAAAAAAAAACTGACTAAAAATGAAGTTGCTACAAATAACATAAAATATTGACAGCTTAAAAATTAGCGTGATGCCAGTCCAGCACAAATTATATTTTCGCTTTTTGTATAAGACAACAGGATACCTTCAATATAATAGTAAGAAAGAAGAGCTAACAACAGAAAGTAACATCCTGAACTAGAATAAGTAAGTATACAACCTAAGAGAGTATACTACATTACAATTCAACAGCTATTGTTCGTAGGAAATACATGACTTTTTTTCTTTTTTGGATAAGTAGGTGCAGTATATAGACTTCAAGGACCAACGTCTTTTTCATTCACTGCTATTTCTTCAAATATCAATATAGGCTTATATGCTGCTAGTTGTGGCTAATACTTAATTTGTTGAGATGCAAAGAGGTGCAAAATGAAGATGATATTTAATGTATTTCTTTAGCCCTATTAATCAATTGTTTCGAGTATTGGTTTGATTAGGTATTGATAGTGAAATGAAGTAGCAAAAGAAAAAGAAGACAAAATATTGACAAAAACAACTTTAAAATTATTGTAAATAACACAAAAAATTGACAACTTAAAAACAGCTTAAAAACTGACCAAAAACAACTTTAAAATTGTTGCAAATAACACAAAATATTAACATCTTAAAAATAGCTTAAAAACTGACAAAAATAGCTTAAAAATGACTGAAACAACTTAAAACTCAACATAAAAACTGATACAAGTAACATAAAAATGATAAATACAACATAAAAATAACTGAAAAAACTTAGACACTTATAAAATCATTTTAAAAATTGCTAAAAAATAGCATATGCAAATAAAATCAAAGTTTTAAAAAATAAAATTAATAGAGCAAGACTAAAAAACATCATACCTTCTGCATGTCCAATATGATTGCTATTCCATCTTCATCACCAAGCTGTAAATCTTAAATGAGATAACTTAAGAATCAACTTCAATAGTGTTTAGTTTCTTGATCAACCACTGTCCAAGATATTGGATACATTTGTTGGTTTCCTTTTTTTCAACTGTCACTAACAATTCTCCTCTACAAGCATCCTTTAGAAAGCATCCATCCAATCTATGATATTCCTATAACCTTTCTAGCCATCCATTCTTTAATAAGACAAAACAAACATAAAAGTATTTGAACAAGTGTTTGATCAGGATAGTTTCATTATCAGTTCCCACCTAATAATAATAAGTCTCTGAATATGTACTCTTAATCATATTTGCATAGTCTAATAGCTTTGAAAACTTAAGCTTTAAGTCACCCATGAACCTGCTAATAACATTAAGTTTTGCCTTATAACATATTGATCTCCCCATATGTAATCTTCATTCTTTTTTAGTATCTCTTGAAGCTTATAGACTCGAATATTGGGATGAGATGTTATTTTGTCCCTTAATTATCTTTTCACATAATTAGCTGAGCACAACTTATTCTTGTTCTTTGTAATATATTTGTGAATAGGATAATACTTTTTTACATAAAAAATTCCCGTTCTTTTATCCAAACTAGCAAAAATTTATCAATCACACTTTCGTACACATCTTACCCTTATTCTTTCAAGTTCATTGGACTTTATCTTTAATTAAACCTTCTCTTCGACAACATAATCAACTATAGCTTTTCTAAACTCCCTTGCAATGTCAAATATCATACCCAATGCAAAAAAGTAATGACAGTAAAATCATCATACCTTAGTTTTCTGCATTTTCTTCCTGAAGGTAAATCGACACCTGATTGTGCTAAAACGTCTAGCACTTCATCACTACCATTGTACCTGGCTATCTTGTTCTTAAAAATATCTTCAAACTCTTTATCTATTCTAGCTTCTCTAAGCATAACCTCTTAAAACTTAAAGATTTTTTATCTCTTCTGGGGCTTTGTAGCTTCACTTTTCTTTTGTTGTCTTAGATTTTTCTTAAAACTTCTTAACTCTTCATCAATTTCACTATCATTTTCATCAGGAATGCAATCCAAGTTTTCGTCTCCAAACTTATTAAAGTCATTATTTTCTTCTAGAGGTACTTGTTCAGAACCAGTTGACTCATTTAAGGTCTCATTTATAAATTTTTTAGATGTGAAGCCCTAGAACAATCCCCCAATTCTTCATTATTTTTTTCACCAACAAATGATCCCAAAACAGTGCTAGCAGTGGACCCCCATCCTTCAATAGTCACATGCTTTAAAACTAACTTAAAAATTGAACCACTTTTTAATTCTTTAACACAGTTATATAGTTGGTTGTCTCTTTTCTATAGGACAAATTTATAGGTCCCAGGGTCTTTAACATAAAATGATTTTGCTTCCTCATACCCAATGTATTTTGCATAAGACTTCAGTTCAGTCAAAGATAAGTGGTCCTTGTTGACACCTAATTTTTGTCTTCCACAATTAAGTTTAATTTTGAATTTTTTTTAAATTTTAAATAAAACTATAGCATTTACTTTATTCGGATAAAGGCTATTAAAAGTTTTATCTAGGTAATTTTCCATTTTAAATAACGATTATATATTTTTGTATTCGCATATACAAAATCATATAATTTTGTTATTTAAATAATTATTTTAAGAAAAATTAAATTTTAAATAAAGGGTTATCTTGAAAATTAATTCAAATGTTTAAAATCTTGATTTAAATATAATTTAGTCCCACAAATAATTTATTTAGAAAATATTTGTTTGATTTTATTGAATCAAGAAACTCAAAATTAAATCGGTTTATAATTCATTTCAAATTTTTTAATTCAATTTAGTCGATTCATTGAATTTAGTCATAATTGAAATTATATAGGACAAAATTGCAATGCAAATTGGTCGATTAATTGTCAATATGATAAAAATCTAAATGAATTGATTAAATTCCTATTTAATTCGGCTATATTTTAAATAACCCAAGAATTGGCCAAAAATAATCTTTTCTTATTCTAAAAATTGGGCCACAATTAGCAGCCCAATAAAGCAACAACAACAATTCCAACCCAACCCTCTCAAATCCCTCATTTCCCTGACCAAATTACAACAGCCCAACAACTATACTGCTAGCAGCCTAACAAAAATAATTAGACCCGGCCCACACCCCTCATTTCCTTCTTATCCACAGGCCACAGCAAACAACCACCAACATAACGCAAAACAACAACATTCAACGGCAAAACTCAACCTCTAAACATATGCGTAACAGCAACAACAACAATCCAGCAATATCACGCGTAATGGCGACAACAACTATCCAGCAATATCACGGGTGAAAAAGCAACAACAGCGACCCGCCGATATCTATTTCTGCAAATCCAACCCGGATTCACGCGTACAATTGACAACACAGCAAAACCATCAAAAGCAAAACTAACCGTTCCCCTCCATTTACCCTTTTACCCCTCCTCGTACAGCCAAAGATGGCTAAAAGCTTCATCTACTTTTGCTGTCAGATGGTGTTCATCCATTTTCGATTAAACACCAATGGATACAAGAAATTCGGATTTGAAATTCAATATTTGGAATTCGAAAACCCTAATTCTTTCCCTCCAATTTCACTTAAAAATAGATAGTGAGGGCTAGAAGAAGAGGGGTCTTTTCTTGGGGAAAAATTGAGGGTTCTGAAGGTGGGCACCTCTAACCCTACGTAACCAAGAAATCCTCGGAGCACTATCAAAACCCCATCCAAATCCTTGGAATTTCAATAGCAAATCAAAACTGTGGTGGGAGTTGGTCCAACGAAATTTCAAAGTCCTAGTTCCTGCACTCTAAAAGGTAAAGCCTTCATCCCGTTGAGATTTTGGTCATGAACATCTAAGTATTTTTTTGAGTTATTTGTTCGTGTTTTCTTATTCATGGTATGACTTTTGAAGGCTGATTAATTTGGTACAGGCGTTGCTATTTCCTAGTGAATTGCTTTCTTTATGTAATGTCTGTTGTTGTATTGAGCATAACACACACTAATTGCTTTTTGTATCATGTTTTGGATTTTTCTTTGAATATAGTTTTTTGGGGATGGAAATTCACTGCTCAATTGCGTATGACCTGTTATCATGTCGAATTCGTATGGTTTTAGGAATTGTATTGGCAATTTAGGATCAAGATCCCATGTTCGATGAACACATTTAATTATTTTAATTCACTTTCAAGGAAAATGAGCATACCATGAATAATGTTGAAGAAGAAAGTAAAAAGAAAGAAAACTTTTGATTAAATTCATAAATTGAAACCATGCACGAGCACTTTACTAACATCACAACAACAACAACATACCCAGTGTATTCCCACAAGAATGGGATTTGGGGAGGGTAAAATGTACGCAGTCCATACCACTACCTCCGAAGAAGTAGAAAGGCTGTTTCCGATACCCCGGCTCAAAGTAGAGAATAGTAAATAAAGGGATGAAAAACATAATAGAAAATCAGGAATAAAAAATAATAAAATAGACATCAGAGAAAATGGAAATACGAGACATGAGGGCGATACGGAATAAGAAAATAGGTACTAAGACATGAGACCTAATGTACCCACCTAGTAATAACCTACACTCTCATAACAAAGACCCTATGAACACGGACCTAGGCTTACTAACCCGGCTACACAAGACTCTCCAGACTGCAAGCTACAACCCACACACCCGCATTAGCCTTCTACCCTTATCCTACTCTCCAGACTGCAAGCTACAACCCACTTTACTAACATCATCACGTTAAATGTCTTAATGGCTACAAACAAACACAATTTATGCTTCAGTTTCAATTTACTACCACATTTAACTGTAGTTAATGACATTTTTCTTTCATACTTTTTATGCTAAAAAGTTCTTTTTTTTTTTGTGTGTGTGTAAGTGGGTATGCGTTTATAGCCTGTCTACGTAGAAGGCTGAAACACTTAATGATGAAGTTGATTTTCCTTAAGTGGCTCTTTAAACTTCAATAGGCAGAGCATTTGTTTTCCTAGTGTTTGGATTCATGATCTACAAAGTTGGCTCAAGCAGGGCATTTGTTTTCCTAGGGTTTGGATTCATGATCTACTAACTTGGCTCAAATAGGCTAGGAAGAAAATTATTTAAGTCTTTCAAAAGGATATTGTTAGTACACTTGGAATTCATGTGCCTGCTATGGATGACCTTGTTGGGTTTCAAATCTAAAAATCATTAGGTTGCCTATGAAGTGGGTATAGTATGTGTCGTTAGATGTATCGATCATTGGCCTTTATTTAACACTTTGATGGGATTCTTGATTTCAATAATAATCTATGTCTATGATGTGCCAACCAGATTTGCTAATTTCTTCTAGAACGAATTTGTGATCATGAAATGTTCTTTAGAGTTATGCATGTGGTGATTTAATACTTATACTAATCTTTATCCTTTTTATATGCATGAACTCCTCTGTTGAGTCCCTCAGACTCTCCTCCCTCGCATTCTGTTGGGATAAACCCAACTTGCATCGAGTCAAGATCCACACCTAAGTCCAAAATGGACTAATGCATGAAGAAATTGGAACAATGCGGTGCTGGTATACACAATATATACGTGAATATACAGCTGCAGAAAAAGAGAAATGAAAAAGAAAGCTATACAGGGGGAGGACTGAATTTGTGTGTGTGAGACTAAAATTCGGTCATATATACACTGTATATACACCAAAATGCAGGAAAAATAGCTGTAATATACATCTGATATACATGTGAAAATGAATTGAAAATCCATGGAATTCTGGCCCAAAGGCTGGGCAGCCCATTAATGGGCCGAAAGGGCCCAATCTTTAGCTCTTCTTTTATTTCCTATTCTTATTTATTTGTATATTTACTTGAACACTCTAACTAATAAATCTAGATAAATCCCTTAAGGCGTTATAATTTTACTTTATCACGGCTTTTAGTTAATTCATAATTTCCTCATCTAATTTATCTCGTTTAGTTGGATTAAAGTGTCTCTTCTTATTTTTCTTTCTAAAACTAGTTTTATAAGAAAATTGTTAAGTATTTCATTTTAAGATGACATTTGTTTCATTCATATGACTAATAGACTACTTGGAGTAAAATAATTTTTCTTCAAATTCAAGAAACTAACTTCTCTCGCAAATTCTAATTTCTCATAATTGATAAAATACCTTTAACATGAATTCCTTTGACATTTTTCAAGGATGTTATTTAGAACAAATTGACCTTTTCTAATAACTCAAAAAAAAAAAAAATAGAAGAAGAAGAAGAATTACGTAATCCCTTTTTCCATAAGAAATTTAAACTTATTTTCTTCTTAAATTCAAGTGTGCCACCTAGTTTAAATAGGTTTTTCCTGAATTCAAGCAGAAATAATATTTCATAACTATTTTCTTGAGAAATAATCATGAAATAAGTGAAATTCTCTCAATTAAAATATCTCTAAGTTTTTTTCCTCAAATTCTAACTTTTTGGTGATTAACTAGGAATTAAGTAGAAAATAATATATATAATCATGAGTTAAATGGAGTATTTCGTAATTTCTCACAAAATTAATATTGACTTAAGTAGAATATATTGTAGTTTTCTCTCCCTAATTCATGTAGACTATTTTTCATTTGAATAAACAAATGTCATTTTTAGATGTGTGGATAAATAATTTTTAATATTTAAAAATTAACCATTTCGTAAAGTTAGTCACCCTTTTTAAGTTAGTCAGAGAAATGATCTTTTGGTCAACCGTTTTAAACGGACACTCCCAAGTGCCTTAAAACCGTTCTTAGGGCGTTAATTGAACTCTTACTCAGTTTCTCTAATTTCGAAGATTTATTATTGTTTTAAATTTTTTGAAATTTCTCTTCAAGTTTTCTTGATATTTTCTATAAAAATCAAGTGGTGACTCTATAAATTTAAAGTTATTTTAAAATTGTCTTGAATTTTTTAAATCATTTAGAAGGGTCAAACCTGTTTTCTTTTAAGTAAAATTCGAAAAGGTATAAAACAGAAATGGCGACTCTGTTGGAAATTTAACTAGGTTCTAACCGAATGTTTGGACTAACTTCTTTGACTAACTATTCGGGTTTGTAATATAAATTTTTTGTTTGCCTTTGTATTTAAATTTCTGTAAAATTTAAACTGTTGCATTTCATGACATACTTCCACATTCAAAATATATAAATTATTTGGGGTTTCGTGGATGTCCCGGCCCCTATTGTTCAATTCCAAATCAAGTATTGAAAATACGATGGTTTATTGGCACATTAGGCATCCGATGGCTGTTCGTATTTTCAAACCCAAGTCGTCCGCTTAGGAACCTAGTCCAAGCCCACTCTAGACACCTAGGATAGAGCGAAACCAAAAACTTTTTTAGGCATGAGCCTAGGATGACCCAATAATTGAAGGGGTATTAGGCCCATTAGAAAATCTGTCCTGCATCTATTGGTCACAATCCAATTACAGACGAATCATGTTTATGTGTTGAAGAAGTATATGTTTGTTTAATCCAATCCATTATCCTTTGGGATAGGAGGAGGTTTATTTTTGTTTGTTTCGCATTGCATGGCTTAATCATACTCCTGCAAAAGATTTAAAATAGTTACCAATCACGTTGAGTGCCTTAAAGTTTGGTGAACCCACATGACTTCGGAAGACAAAGAGATTGTTAGGACACATAGCGAGAACCTAAGATATCACTAGTGTTTTCTTCTTTTATCCCCTGCATGGGACCTTGTTCGTTGTCTCATGTTATTTTTTTTTTCCCCAAAGATTGTATCCTTTTTCATGCAACTTTGTAGGTTTTTATGCCCTTTTTATATATTTGTGAAAATTTGGGGATAATGAATTGGCTTTAAAAAAACATATACCTCCTTCAAATCCTCTAGGCCAACCCTTGGCTCAAAAGGGTCACCTAATTAAGATGCGCTTATTATCTATTATTGTGTAATATAACTGTCTTACATGATATAACTGTTTTAAGTGCTTATGTGCGTTGTTTGAATAAAAGGTAAAATTGAAATATCTAACTTAGACCTAAAAAATAAAATACATATATATATATTAAACACTAAAAATGACGTAAAACATTAGGTTTTGGTCAAAAATTAGGTGTTTACAACTGTAAGAATCAAAATTCACTTGAGAAAATCACATCTCTAAATTTTATTCCAATAGTTAACTTGGTGCTCCATTTTAATGTAGTAAAATGAAGTTTCAAGCTTTGCTCTTTCCGTTTTAGATTTATAAAAAAAATCATAAACCTATTTACAATTGAAACAAGCAGGGGGTGGGTGGGTGTTGTAGAAGACAAATTTGGGGGTGTTGAAGAAGACAATTATAGAGGATGGTGTTGGAGAAGACAATTGGGGGGTGGGGGGTGGGGAGGGGAGGGGGGTTGCCAAATGTCATCGATTTATTGACTTTTTTTTTACTCAAAGTAATTATTTAAAAATTATTTTAGAGAGGAATGACAAATATCCTCATTTAATTTGTCGCTTTACATATTATCACACGAGTGAAAAGTACACATATTATATATTTTTGCTAATTATGAAAAAGATGTTAAAATGATATAACAAAAAATTAGTTTAGGTATTTAAAGTGAATAGCGTCCACCTTAAATGATAAAGAGAAAAGATATCTCCCCCTCCTTCTCCGGAACTTGTCCTCCAAACTCACTTTACCACTTAAACTTAACTTCCGTTTATTTACCCCCCTTAACATCTTTAAAGTGCATTATTTTCACCCCTCAAGACCGAATACCATTCTCACAACAGAGAGTGTGTTACACTCGCCTACACATCAACGCCATGTCAACGCCACGTCATTGCCACGTAAAAAATTTAATTTTTCTAAAAAAAGATTAATCCCCCACACTTTATTTTTATATATATATATATATATATTTTAAAATAAAAAATATATATTTACTATATATATATATATATATTAAATAAAAAAGGCACCCCCCACCCCCATTTTCTTTCTTCTTCACACCCCCCCACCTACCTCGCCCACCCCATCCACTACCTGGCAACGCAACCCCCTCCCCCCTTTCTATCTTCTTCAAACTTAAAGCATATTACCAATTCAAGAAACAACCAATTCAAGAAACACTAATTATTCCTTCATCAAATCACCAATTCAAGAAACTCAAATTTCAGGCACAACATTACAACATCGTCAGAAAACTCTAATAATCAATTTAGACATCAATCATGAATTCAACGAACTCATTTTTTTTTTTTTCAAGCTTTTTCAAGCTTCAATAATGACGAATACAAAATTAAACTAGCAAAATTCATACCAATCAAACTCAAAATTCAAGTACAACTTCACTTCATCATCAGAAAACCCCGATAATCAATTTGAACATCAACCACAAATTCGACAAACTCATTTTTTTTTGTCTTCAAGCTTTTTCAAAGTTCAATAATGGTGGATACAAATGGCAATCTCATAAATCCAACAACAGTTTTCTAGAAAAATCACAACCACTTAATAAAAATTCTTGTAGTTTGAGGCATGATGGACACTGTTCTTAAGAATATTTTACCCATGAATAAATCTCCCAAATTTCAACAAGTTTTTCTAGTTCTAAGCGAGAACTCAGAATCTCGCAAGAATCTCGCAAAAATTAAATAGAGAAGAAAATTCAGCATCATAAAATATGGAGGAAGAAACATTTTTAAACCATCCCTCTTCGGAAAGAATAGAAGTTCACATTCCATCTTCTTGGAATGGTTATAAAACTTCCAACATTAATAATAATAATAATAATTAATAGCAACAATTAAGAGTAATCAATGCCATTAAGGCAATGAATGACAATTGATGAAAATAAGAATTGCAACATTATTGGGCAACAACTTTTGACCACAAATGAATGTTGGACAACAACAATTTACCAAATTTAACTTGTTTAATCTAAATCTTAATATTATCATAAAATATTTTTTTAAAAAAATATCCAATAATCCTCCATATATTATAAAAAGAATAATAAAAAAATACAATAAAATACGACATTTTGTTGGGTTTTCACATGAGTATAATGCGTTGAATCTTGTGTCTCTTAGCCTAGGAATCAGATCTAGATAAAATAAAATAAAATTTGCAGAATAATTGGTGAAGTTGAAAATTTCTATGAACCAAGAATTTTTTTTTGTAAGTATAAGGTGTTATTCTATCATATCATAATCACACAAATCTTTATCGTTGTCACGATTTTACATTAGGAGGCCATGTGTTAAGGTTTTTGCCCTGATTTTCTTACTATATTTAAGTTTTATTTTTTCTTATAAGAAAAATAAAAGTTACCATAATTACTTTTACTTTTCCTGAAAGAAAAAAATATAATTCTTTTCCATATTTGGCTAACCTCTTTTTGGAGGAAAGGTTTTGGACATCTATAAATAGAAGACCCCCTTCTCATACCATAACATAGTAGCATCCACAATGTAGTCATTTAAAGAGTCTCGTTTAGGGGGAGATTTTCTCCCAATAGTTTTTAATATTTTTTTATATTAGTTTTCAATATGTAGGTCACTTGACCAAATTACATCAATAATATATTTTTTAGTATGTTTTTCTTTGTTGTCTGAATTATCACTATGATAGTTTGCAACTAATAGCTTCCGCATGACGCCCTCTCGGTTTCAAACCCAATAAATGGTATCAGAGCTCACGGTTCAATGGTCCAATGGTGTGGTGAGACGAGATTAAACAAGTTCAAAGCAGTTTCAAAATCAAGCTGCAACAATTTTGGGAATAATGAAGATTTTTGTCTAACTACATGTGGAGAACAAGTTTCAACCATATTTTCAACACTCCTACTGCTGCATCTTTAAAAATAAAAATAAAATATTATTTTTAAACTAATTTTTAACCATGATATTTTAAACCTTATTTTTAACCATGACAAACAGTAGTTATGAAGATTATATCAAGAGCAAAGTTCATGCACGTGATATGAAGAGAAGACGGATCAAGTGAAGAAAATCAAGTCAAAAAGGGGAGATTTGTTAGTGTTTTTGTCCTGATTTTCTTACTATATTTAAGTTTTATTTTTTCTTAGAAGGAAAATAAAAGTTACCATAATTACTTTTACTTTTTCTGAAAGAAAAAATATAATTCTTTTCCATATTTGGCTAACCACTTTTTGGAGGAAAGGTTTTGGACATCTATAAATAGAAGACCCCTTCTCATACCATAATATAGTAGCATCCACAGTGTAGTCGTTTAAAGAGTTTCGTTTAGGGGGATATTTTCTCCCAATAATTTTTAATGTTTTTTATGTTAGTTTTCAATATGTAGGTCACTTGACCAAATTACATCAATAATATGTTTTTTAGTATGTTTTTCTTTATCGTCTGAATTATCACTACGATAGTTTGCAGCTAATAGCTTCCGCATGACGCGCTCTCAGTTTCGAACCCAACACCATGCACGTATTCAGATATTAATGAATGCTCTAGAAATTTATCATAATTTCATAGGATTGACACTGCTCCACACTCATATAGGTCCAATTATCAAGTGTATTCTACAGAGCAATATAATACATCATCTATAAAGGATATAAATTGGATTAAGAGTTTTAACTCAACTCTCACTTTACCTTGCAACACTGTACTAAATTCGCACATCATTGGAGGGACATAATTTTATAGTACTTACTTTGATCAACTAATGACTTTTTATTACCCATATAAATCTAATTCATGAGATCTCCAGTCACATATGAATTATCATCATTGTTAATCTTCAGAAATTACAAAAGTCTCACTCCTCTCAATATTTCTTTTAGTCTTTGAATTAATTAGATTCAGCTTAGCCTACGCATAATTTACATATGTAATTTAACATAGCAGTTGCTTTATCACATTCTATCTCAAATGAATATCGCTACTTTTGACAATAAAACATTATTTTTCACCATAAATTGTTGCTTGGCAACAATATATAACCAGAAAAGTAATTTTATTCCAACTGGAATACACACTATTTTTCTTAACCAACCCCATTTCTAGCCAACTCCAAATAACATATTTTGTTTGGCCAATTTTCGTGTCATGACACTCCTAAGGATGACACATAACCACCAAATAAATTTTGAGATCCACTACCAGTGTACGCCTTTAGTACAAAAAATACATAATAAAATTTATTTAGCATCGTATTCTGGTGCCTCTTAAATATAATATTATCCTCTTTAAAAATACACACACTCAAAAACAAAAATAAAAATTTTAAGCTCAAGTAGCATAACATTAGCTAGATACCCCCATAATTTTAAAATATATCAAAATCTTCATCTTTATTTATTTCTCAACAAAGATATATTTATGTATCTAGAGAATTCATTCTAAATATCAATACAAAGTAAAAAATCACTTTTAAAGAATTGTGTTGACATAACTCCAATAAGATATCATAACTCCATATTTTCAAAAATTTTAAACTAAAAGAATAATTCGTGGTCTTTAATGAACTTAAATCCAAATAATGTTTTGACCATTAAGTCCATATAATATAGGTCAAACCCATCGATAACTCCTCAAACTTATTCCTAAAATTCACTTAGACTCCTAAACTAAGGTCTGTACCTATTAAATCCCTAACCCCCCTCCCCCCCAATTTGGTTCCAATTGGACATTTTTTGCCCACATAGCACTGCGCGTGCAGTGCACTGCAGCGTGTAAGGTGTTTTTTTTAATTAAATTAGGAATAGAAATGTGCCAAGTGGCACTGAGAGCCCCAAAAAATATTAATTAAAAAATTTATATTTAAATTATTTTATTAATATAATTTTTAATTACTATAATTTCTTAATTCTTTTTTATAAAAAGCACCCCACCCCCCATGTCATCTTCTTCAGAGAACCCCACCCCCACCTCCACCCCGCGTCTTCGTTGTCACCCCCTCCCCCCACATCTTCACATGAACACATTTTTTTTAATCCACCATAATTATTCCCATTTCTTGAAAATTTTCAACAAGATTCACTTTTTTTCCTCCACTAGTATCACCATTTCTTGAAAAATTACAACAAATTTCAATAAAGATCACTTTTTTCTCCAAGAAAGATCACTTTTATCACCATTTCTTTTTTTTCCTCCACAAGAAAGATCACTTTTTTTTTTTCCATTAATATCCACCATTTTATGAAAAATTTCAATAAAAATGACTTTTTTTTAGACCCCTTTTGAATTCTTGAAGTAGATTAATTTTGTGTGTGTGTATTTTTGAGGTTCATGGAGAAGCAAGATTCACTTTAATGGAGAAGAAGAGGAACATGGGGGGTGGGGGGTGGGGATTAACGCTGGGGAGCGGGGGCTGGGGAAGGTGGGGAGTTTTTTATTTTTATTTTCTAAAAAATTTTAAAATTTCTTTTTAATAATTAGTTTTTAATTTTTATTTGATAAATAAATTTATAATTATTTTTTAATAATTTGAATCCTCAATGCCATTTTTATAATCTAGTTTTAATAATCAGTTTTTTATTTTTATTTTTTAAATAATTTTACAATCTATTTTTAATAATCAGTTTTTTATTTTTATTTTTAAAATAATTTTATAATTATTTTTTAATAATTGAAATCCTCAATGCAATTTTTTATTTTTTTTAAAAATTTTATAATTTCTTTTAAATAATCAGTTTTTTTTATTTTTATTAATCAGTTTTTTAAATAATTTTATAATTATTTTTTAATAATTGGAATCCTTAATGAAATTTTTTCTTTTTATTTTTATTTTTTAAATAATTTTATAATTATTTTTTAATAATTTGGATCCTCAATAATATTTTTTATTTTTATTTTTTTAAAATTTTATAATTTTTTTAATAATTGTTTTTTATTTTTATTTTAAAAATAATTTTATAATTTTTTTTTAATAATTTGGATCTTCAATGAAATTTTTTATTTTTTTTAAAATTTTATAATTTCTTTTTATAATTATTTTTTTACTTTTATATTTTTTTAAAAAATTTATAATTATTTTTAATAATTTTTTTTAATTTTTTAATTTCTTTTTAATAATCAGTTTTTTATTTTTATTTTTTAAATAAATTTATAATTAATTTTTAATAATTATCGGACCCACAATGCCACGTGACAGCTTTCAATTAGCCCTTTTTGCCATATCAGCGCGTGTGCAACACACACTTTGAGCTTTTAGCTGATTGGGCAAAAAATGCCCAATTGAAACCAAATTGGGAGGGTTTAGGGGTTTAATAGGTACAGACCTTAGTTTAGGAGCCTAAGTGAATTTTAGGGACAAGTTTGAGTCCTAGCGATGAGTTTATGTATAGGCAAAGATCCAACAACATGAATAAAATTCCTTAGCATTATGTATATCAGAGTAAAGACATTCAATGTCATTCAAGACTGCCCAATTACAATTGAATTGAATGAACATTAAATTCTTTGTTATATGGTTTCACAAGGTACGGTTAGAACTGGCAAGGAACAATTATCATAGAAACTCACATACAATATTAAAATAGCAAGTAAACTTAAACTTTAATTTTTGAGATAAACATTTTTTCACATAAGAATTTTTCTTTCTGTAAATCGGCATTATTTTTTTTTGAAAAAAAATATAAGATGAACTAAATCATACGAATCAATCAAATAAACATAAGTATTAACATTTTCATCTCAAATATATTAGCAACAGATAAATCATGCTTACAATACTCATCACTCACAATAATGTGTATTTTCTAACATCCTATCAAATTCAAATAGAATTGTAACCAAACTTTTTCAACTGATTTCATAAACATCAAATTGGTTCAAATTTTAAGAACATACACCACCTCAATTTAACAAGAAGAACTTGGGTGTAAGATACAATTAATTGTGTTAGCAAAAATATGCTTAGTAGCACCAACCAAAGTCTAACACCTAATCTTTCACATATTAGCCAAAAGATTCGCTTAAACATATTAGTCAAAAGATAATAATAATAATAATAATAATAATAATAATAATAATAATAATAATAATAAGATAACGATGATAAACAGATAATAGTAACAAAGTAAACTAAACAGGTAATAATAAACAAAGTAAACTAGTGAAATAATAATAGTGGTAGATAATAATACACCGATAATAATATTAATCTGATATAGTCTAATAATACAATATAATAAATGATGATAATAATAATAATAGACAGATAGTAATAACAATAATATGTCTTATTTTCTAATATAGAATAATAATATTATAAGACAGATGTATAATAATAATAAAAACGTATATATAATATATAAACAAAACAAATAATTAACAAGCAGGTTTTAGTAAATGTTATAAGCAAAGTAAATAAACAAGTCATTAAAGCAGGTAAGTAGTTATGAGAAAATAAAGCAGAGTTAATGTGGATATGTTTTTTATATGGTGTAAAATCCTGCTCATTACTCTCTCCTTCGTTGTACTTAGTCCAGTGTAAGCGTCCAAGTCATAAAGATCCAAGTATATTTTCTCCAAAAAATAAAATATTTTTGCATTTTTTAATTTTTTGATTTTTTTTAATTTATACCCTGTTCATCTCTTTCTCTTCAGTTTTAGGTATTCTAGCAATATCTTCTTTAATCACACCCAAAGAGAATAACAACAGTCCTTTTTTAATCTTCTGCGGACTTTTCAAATCCCTAGAAATTTACAGATTAATCCATTGTTATTGCTAAAACACTGAGAGAATAACCATATACTTGGGGTATGTTTATAAGTAATTTACTAATTTTACACGACCAAAAAACTGGTGGTGAACCGCCGGGCGCTCTAGATCTTATGATATTAAAGACACATCTACTAATAATTAAATATGTACTAATAAGTAATGAATTTTACAAGATCGAAAAACCACCAGCTATCCAGATCTTATAATATTAAAAACACAACTGAAATAAAAAATGAACTTGATTAATTCAAACATAGTTTACAAACTTGGGAGAAAAATACAAAGATCTATGTAACAACTACTTACATGTTTTAAGGAAGAAGTGAGGTTTCCCTTTCGAGAGTCCCCTGAAAACTTGATAGCTACCGAAAATGAAGAAATGTCTTAAAGAAGAAGTGAGGTTTCCCTTTCGGGAGTTCCTTGAAAACTTGACAGCTATTGGAAATGAAGAACTAAGAAACTAATATAGACTGTTTACTTTCTCTTTTTTTTTTTTAGAAATTGAACTACCTTACAAACTTTGGAAACTAAGAACTTTATGAAAAAACTAAGAACTTTCTCGCTCTTGATTTTTTCTCTCTAGCTACTTATGTTTAAGTCTTCCAAAGGGGGTATTTATAGGCATTTGTGGACTTCAAATATACTTTATGGATTTCAAATCCTTCTATATTTGATAAGACTTTAGCAAGACTTTTGACAACTTGGGTGGGGCCCACGATCACATGGTTATGTCTTTACTTTATCCGTCTATTTATTTATTTGTTACATCATTGCATACGTCTATAATTTTATCTTTCGTGGATATCGTCATTGCTTACGTATTCAGATTGTGTAATGCTTCTGAATCAAACTCCATTCCTGAATCTTATCGGCGTTTGGGTCTTGTGCAAATTGATCCATTGCTGAGTTGTAGTCTCGTTCATATTCGTCATTGTCTCCGTCTGATAGTTCCAGTCTTGTTCCTGTTCTGGGTGATCTTGTCTCTTCTCTTGGAATTAAGAAAATTCGGGGTCTTGGCACTGGCGGTTCTGGATTCATTACTATTTCTTTGGGCAGTTATTATGCTAACAATTTTTTTTTATAGATTCTACTACTATTTTTTCTATATTTGTTTTTTTATTTTTCTTTTTCTTAAGAAGAGACCTTTCTTAGTCTGAGAAGGACTTCTTTCATCTGTGGTCTGAGTACCTATGGTCTTGAAACTAGCTGGGAGTATTCTCCTTACACTTTTTGGCAAAGTGTTAGCTGTCAACGGATTTGATGAGTCTATACTAGCCACCATTTGAGCTGGACTAGCTGTATCATTACCCGATACAGTAGGTCTTTCTACATTTATTAGGGAATGCACACCCATTAACGAATTTGATAAGTCTTTACTAGACCGTTTGAGCTGGACTAGCTGTATCTTTACCCGATACAGTGGGTTTTTCTATTTTTAAAGAAGATGGAGAATTCTTTAAAATTTTTTGAGTCTCATAAATTGGCTGAGTCTGTTGTGAAAGTTCAGAATAAAGAATCTTTATACGGTCTTATAAAATACTTATATGTTCTAACATTTGTCCTTTTTCATTTATAAGGTTCTCATTATCTTGTCTTAAAACCTCATTGGTGTGATTTAGTCTTTTAAAAGCTTCAGTCATAGAGGAACAATGATCACAAAATATAATTTTATCTGTGTCTTTTTGAATATTATATTGAGGAATTTTTTGCATTTCTAGTCTTAAAGCAGGAGTAATAAAATAATTTAGCCCTAAATTTATACGGACATAATCTAAAGCCTCTGTTAAATCATCAAAACCTTTATTGAAAGGGGTTGTATAGTCTTTTACAGAATTCATTACCTCTGTCCATGTCTGAAATACTCCCTGTGTCTTTCCCCTAAGAACAACATAAAACTTAAATTTGTTAGTGCTATTTTTCTCAATAAAATAATAACTTAAAGCATTCAGGACTGAAAAATTATCTAATGTCATTTGGTGTCTTGTTGTAGGAGATCCATAAATTTTCGATCAGGCAAATCTGTCGTTTGTCCACCCTTACATCTGGTTTCAATTTGAAAGTTAGATTGGATGGCTCATAACTGGCAAGATTATGGGGTCTGAAAATCAGTCTTTCTAATTTTGAATGTCCAACATTGTTAGTGGCCTGTAACGAGTGTTGCTTAGTAATTTGTTGAAGTAGTCTTGAGAGGAGGAGGCTTCCGCTTTTTCTTTGTTTTTGCCTGTATACATACTGAAATAAAAATTGTTAGTTGTCATCTTTTATTAGTCTACTTAGCTGATCTGCTAGGTTATTACCTTTACCTTTAATATGTTCTAGAATAATATTATAAATTAAAGTGGCATCTAGAAAATTTAACCACCTCCTTTTACTACTATTCTTCTCTTTTATTTTCTGATAGAATTTTACTATAGTCTCGCAGTCTGTTCTTACTAATATTTCTGGCTTATTTAATATATAAAGTTTAAAACTATTCAAACCGTAAATTACTGCTAGTGTCTCCGCATCTGTGTTATTTAATTTACCCTTTTCTTTATATTTTCCACTTGAATAAGCACATATTTTTTTATCCTTTTTGTCACTATATTTGTTGGGCTTTGATTTTAATACTGCTCCCCATCCTTGAAGACTTTCGTCTGTCTCAACTATTAAATAATCCGTTTCTAATGGTAACGTTAAGTGTGGGATGTCTTGTATCATGCTTTTAAGTTTTTGGACTAAATTTATGTCTTCAGTATTAAAGGTTTTTTGTCCTGTTGATCTTATTTTAGAATATAACGGCCCTGCTACTTTACCTAAGTCTTTAATAAAAGCTTTAACATAATTTTAAAGTCCTAAAACTTTTGTGAATTTTTAGTCTTATCTAATCTATCTAGCATTTCTAAGACATTTTTAGCTATGTGTGGTTGTAATTTTACTCTACCATCTCCAATAATTACTCCTAAAAAATTAATACTACTTTTACATAATTTCATTTTCTTTCTACTTATTATTATTTCACTATCTACAAATAATTTAAAAACTTGTTGTAAATGTCCTAAATGTTCTCTCATATTATTACTAAAAACTAGAATATCATCTACATAAACCAATACAAAATTTTTATAGTCACTAAAAATACTATCCATTTTTTTTGAAAAATTGGAGGAGCCATTTTTAATCCGAATGGCATGACCAGCCATTCAAAATGTCCTTCTGGACATGTGAAAGCTGTCCATTCTATACTATTTTCATGCATTTTAATCTGCCAATATCCAGATTTATAATAAAATTTACTAAATACTTTTCTTCATTGTATTCTATTTATTAATTCTGTTTTGTCTGGTAACATATACCTATCCATTACAGTATTATCATTTAGTCTTTTGTAATTTATTACCATTCTAGATTTTCCTCTTACTATTTCACTATGGTTTTTTACTATAAAAGTTGTTGACCTATGTCTTGATGTAGATCTTCTAATTATTCCTAATTATAATAGCTCTTTTATTTGTATTTCAAAGTCTTTAATGTCTTCATTTGTAGCCTCTATAGATGCTGTTTTTATAGTATATTCTGAATTAATTATTTCTAATTTGCAGATAATTTGATTGGAGTCCCAATGTTGAAAGGGTTTTTCTCTGATTATCTCTAGCTTATCTAGGATTTGTATTATTTTTTCTAAGTTTTTTTGATCTTTTATTACTCCTATCTGTTGTATACCCTTCTTAAAATTGTATAATTCTGTATCCATTTCTATTAAAGTATAGTCTTTTCCTATTTCTTCTACTACTAATAAATCGTGTAATTCTTCATACATTGTTGCCTTTTATTATCATTACATGTACAATTTTCTCCTTTATCACATTCTAGTGGCATTTCGGGTTTTATTGATCATTTGAGATTTCGATTCTTTCTTCTGTCTTGTCTTTAAGAAAACAATATTTAGTTAGCAGGGGTTGTGTCTACACTGGTAAGTGAGTGATATTACTAGCGAAAAATTTGGTAATATTCGAATTAAAAACGGCTCCTCCAATTTTTCAAAGAAAAATGGATGGTAATTTTGTATTGATTTATGTAGATGATATTCTAGTTTTTAGTAAAATATAAGAGAACATTTAGGACATTTACAACAAGTTTTTAAATTATTTGTAGATAATGGAATAATAATAAGTAGGAAGAAAATGAAATTATGTAAAAATAGTATTAATTTTTTAGGAGTAGTTATTGAAGATGGTAGAATAAAATTATAACCACACATAGCAAAAAAAGCCTTAGAAATGCCAGATAGATTAGACAAGACTAAAGATTTACAAAAATTATTAGGACTTTTAAATTATGCTAGAGATTTTATTAAAGATTTAGGTAAAGTAGCAGGACCGTTATATTCTAAAATAGGATCAACAGGTCAAAAAACCTTTAATACTGAAGACATAAAATTAGTCCAAAAACAAAAAGCATGGTAAAGACATCCCAGACTTAACGTTATCATTAGAAATGGATTATTTAATAGTTGAAAAAGATGAAAGCCTTCAAGGATGGGGAGCAGTATTAAAAGCAAAGCCCAACAAATATAGTGACAAAAAGGATGAAAAAATATGTGCTTATTCAAGTGGAAAATATAAAGAAAAGGATAAATTAAAAAGCATAGTATGGAGACACTAGTAGTAATTTACGGTTTGAATAGTTTTAAACTTCATATATTAAATAAGCAAGAAATATTAGTAAGAACAGACTGTAAGACTATAGTAAAATTCTATCAGAAAATAAAAGAGAAGAATAGTAGTAAAAGGAGGTGATTAAAATTTCCTAGATGCCACTTCAATTTATAATATTATTCTAGAACATATTAAAGGTAAAGATAATAACCTAGAAGATTAGCTAAGTAGACTAATAAAAGAAGACAACTAACAATTTTTGTTTTAGTATGTATACAGGCAAAAACAAAGGAAAAGTGGAAGCCTCCCCCTCTCAGGACTACTTAAACAAATTACTAAGGAGCACTCGTTACAGGCCACTCACAATGTTGGAACATCCAAAATTAGAAAGACTAATCTTCGCACCTCATAATCACGCCAGTTATGAGCCATCAAATCTGACTTTCAAATTGAACCAGATGTAAGGGTAGACAAACGACAAATTTGCCTGATCGATAATTTATGGATCTCCTACAACAAGACACCAAAGGACATTAGATACTTTATTTCAGTCCTGAATGCTTTAAGTTATTATTTTACTGAGAAAAATAGCACTAACAAAATTTAAGTTTTATGTTGTTCTTAGGGAAAAGACACAGGGAGTTTTTTAGACTAGTGAAATAAAAATATTGGTAGGTAATAATACACCGATAATAATAATAATCTGATATAGTTTGATAATACAATATAATAAATTATGATAATAATAATAGACAGATGGTAATAACAATAATATATATTATTTTATAATACAAAATAATAATATTATAAGACAGATGTATCATAATAATAAAGTGTATATATAATATATAAACAAAGCAAATAATAAACAGATAATGATGTTATAATGATGATGAACAGATAATAGTAACAAAGTAAACTAAACAGGTAATAATAAACAAAGTAAACTAGTGAAATAATAATATTGGTAGATAATAATATACCGATAATAATAATAATCTGATATAGTCTAATAATACAATATAATAAAGGATGATAATAATAATAGACAAATAGTAATAACAATAATGTATATTATTTTATAATACAGAATAATAATATTATAAGACAGATGTATAATAATAATAAAGCGTATATATAATATATAAACAAAGCAAATAATTAAATAACAGGTCTTAGTATACGTTATAAGCAAAGTAAATAAATAAGTTATTAAAGCAGGAAAGTAGTTATGATAAAATAAAGCAAAGTTAATGTGGATATGTATTTTATATGGTGTAAAATACTACTCAATACTCCCTCTTTCGTTGTCCTCAGTCCAATGTAAGTGTCCAAGTCATAGAGATCAAAGTATATTTTCTCCCAAAAATAAAATATTTTTGCATTTTTTATTTTTTTTTAAGTGTATACCCTGTGCATCTCTTTCTCTTCAATCTTAGGTATTCTAGCAATATCTTCTTTATTCACACCCCGGGAGAATAATAACTGTCCTTTTTAATCTTCTATGGACTTTTTAAATCCCTAGAAATTTACAGATTAATCCATCATTATTGCTAAAACACTGAGAGAATAACCATATACTGGAGGTATGTTTATAAGTAATTTACTAATTTTATAAGACCAGAAAACTGGCGGTGAACCGTCGTCGATCCAGATCTTATAATATTAAAGACACATCTACTAATAATTAAATATGTACTAATAAGTAATGAATTTTACAAGATCGAAAAACTGGTGGTAAACCGCCGGCGATCCAGATCTAATAATATTAAAAAGACAACTGAAATAAAATATGAACTTGATTAATTCAAACATAATTTACAAACTTGTGAGAAAAATACAAAGATCTATGTAACGACTACTTACATGTCTTAAGGAAGAAGTGAGGTTTCTCTTTCGGGAGTCCCCTGAAAACTTGACAGCTACCAGAAATGAAGAACTAAGAAACTAATATAGACTATTTACTTTCTCTTTTTTTTTTTTTTGAAATTAAACTAACTTACAAACTTTGAAAACTAAAACTTTATAAAAAACTAAGAACTTTCTCACTCTTGATTTTTTCTCTCTAGCTACTTATGTTTAAGTCTTCCAAAGGGGGGTATTTATAGGCATTTGTGGACTTCAAATATACTTTATGGATTTTAAATCCTTTTATATTTGATAAGACTTTAGCAAGACTTTTGACAACTTGGGTGGGGACCATGATCACATGGCTATGTATTTACTTTATCCATCTATTTATTTATCTGTTACATCATTGCATAAGTCTGTAATTTTGTCTTTCGTGGATATCGTCATTACTTATGTATCCAAATTGTGTAGTGCTTCTGAATCAAGCTCTATTTCTGAATCTTCATCGGCGTTTAGGTTTTGTGCAAATTGATCCATGGTTAAGTTGTAGTATCGTTCCTATTCATCACTGTTTCCATCTGATAGTCCCAGTCTTGTTCCTGTTCTGGGTGATCTTGTCTCTTCTCTTGGAATTAAGAAAATTTTGGGTCTTGGCTTTAGCAGTTCTGGATTCATTGCTATTTCTTTGGGCAGTTGTTCTGCTAATATTTTTTTTATAGAGTCTACTACCATTTTTCTATATTTCTTTTTTTATTTTTTTTTCTCAAAAAGAAACCTTTCTTAGTCATAGATGGACTTCTTTCATCTGTGGTCTGAGTACTTGTGGTCTTGAAACTAGCTGGGAATATTCTCCCTACACTTTTTGGTAAAGTATCAGCCGTCAACGGATTTGATAAGTTTTTACCAGCCACCATTTGAGCTGGGACTAGCTGTATCATTACCCGATATAGTAGGTCTTTCTACATTCATTGGGGAGTGCTCACCCATTAATGAATTTGATAAGTCTTTACTAGCTACCGTTTGAGCTAGACTAGCTATATCTTTACCCGATACAGTGGGGTTTTCCATTTTTGAAGAAGATGGAGAATTCTTTAAAATTTTTTGAGTCTCATAAATTGGCTGAGTCTATTGTGAAAGTTCAAAATGAAGAATCCTTATACAGTCTTGTAAAATACTTATATGTTCTAACATTTGTCCTTTTTCATTTACAATGTTCTCATTATCTTGTCTTAAGACCTCATTGGTGTGATTTAGTCTTTTAAAAGCTTCAGTCATAGAGGAACAATGATCACAAAATATAATTTTTTTCTGTGTCCTTTTAAATATTATATTGAGGAATTTTTTACATTTCTAGTCTTAAAGTAGGGGTAATAAAATAATTTAGCCCTAAATTTATACGGGCATAATCTAAAGCCTCTGTTAAATCATCAAAGCCTTTATAAAGAGGGGGTTGTATAGTCTTTTACAGAATTCATTACCTCTGTCCATGTCTGAAATACTCCCTGTGTCTTTCCCCTAAGAACGGCATAAAACTTAAATTTGTTAGTGCTATTTTTCTCAATAAAATAATAACTTAAAGCATTCAGGACTGAAATAAAAGGTAATACCCTGTATTTCTATCAAGCTTGGATTCGTCCCTAGAACATCAAAGTTCTTTATTCATAGATGAATGCCTTTTATTCTCTGTGGTATTTTTAAGATTATGACTATTTATCATATTAAAAATTGAATAAACTTTCCATCGACACCAAATTCGCCCAAATCCAACACTCGGGCAAAGAGTTAGAGCCATTTTAGTAAGAGAGTGTACCAGCTGGTACTTTAGCGTATCGTGGAGTCAGACAAAATGGAAATCGTCAAAATCTAGTGAGCCTCCGCGATTATGGCACGTCACACCAAGGCTCAGTTTCAGAGTTATCAATTTTCAGTGCACCAACATGATTCCACCGCATCGCGGTGCCTTTACAGTTTGAAACCAAGGTGGCAATGCAATTTCCACCATGTCGCACCACCAACCAGTTTCCCAATTGTCCTATTTCCAGTGAGCTGGCGCGATTTCACCGCATCGCGCCAGCATGCAAAATCTAAATTTTCAGATTCTGTTATTTAATTCCAAGGACCAATTGGTTATTTTCTAAAGCCCCTAATCATCCTATATATGAGATTTAAACCCTTAATAGCCAAAATTGCTTATTTATTTTCACTATTCCTCAAGAACAAAATCATTCTCTCTCAAAAATGGAAAACCCTAGCCCCCAAGTTTCAAAAGAAATCTCAAGAATCCCTCCAAGAGTCTTGAAGAACTTCAATAATCTAGATTTCCAGGTATGTTAGATGTTGATTCTTGGGTTCCTTTGTAAAACCCCGTAAAATCCTAAAGCTTAACTTTAGTCCTTTAAGCTTGTCAAGGGGTCCCAGATTTAGAAAATTCTAGCTAGGTTCCCAGACTTAGCCTATTATTAGCCTTTGAAAGTTGGCAATCTCATTTCGCCACCTTAACATCCTTTAATGGTCCATATTTTTATTAGTTCATGATCAGGAAGATCAATAGGTGTTCCCGGATAAGTTTTAAATTTTTTGGAACACGTTTAAATCATGTTCTGTGTCCTAAAATAGTGGACCAACGCGATCATGGTGTGCCGCATCGCCAATCACGTTGGTCAACATTTGTGCAGGTTACCAGAGCCAAAACTTCTGAGGCTCGATGCAATCGTCGAGTATTGCATCATATCCATCAACGCGCCGTATCGCTTGCAGCGTTCAGTACCCAGTTTTTAGTCTTAAATGTCCATATTTTAAGGGCAAAAGGTTCAATTTCCCATCCTTAGATAAACCCAATAACACGTGATTCAGCCATAGTTCTCCTAAAATATAGAGTTTCTCTCATGTTTCTCTCAAGAAAAAGTTAGGATTTTCAATTAAGGATTCAAATTCAAGAATCTCTCCGTCAATCTTTGTGAAATCAGGAACTAAGATATGTCAAGTGTTGATTTATAGATTCCTTTTATCCATGAAGTCCAAGAACCCTCTTTCAAATTATAAAACATGATATTTATGTTGTTGGTTGTTTGTAACCATGTTTATCTTGTTGTATGATTCCCAAGTTGGAATCTGTGTGTGTTTTCATGAAACTACGTTAGCATGCAAGATAAAATCCATGAATTGAGTTATTTATGATGTGTAATTTGATGATTTCACCTATGCCCTAAGTTGTGCATGTAGAGTGTTTGACAAAATGGCTAGGAGGATAGAAATTGGGTATTATAGCTCAATTGTGACTTAAATAATAAATGCATGCTTTACCCTTATGACCAAGACTGACTTCCATGATATTGTGTGCATTATGAGTATTTGATGGAATGTTCATGAGATTAGGTTGATGAAAGTATGCCATGTCTATATGCAATTCCATCCATGTACAACATTATGACAACCATGTGTTTCATGAAATCCCTAACTTATTGTATTATGAATTGTTGATATTGGTTATGTGTTCATGAAGTGTCAAGTCTTGTCATTTTTATGCTATCGAGTCCTGGGCGTACTTGTACCCGACAATTTAGTTGTGTCCCTAGAGCCAGCATCAGTTTTCATGATACTCCCATTCAAGCCATGATCATTAGAATTCAGTCAGTTACATGACTCAGGAAAACTCAGTAATCTCAGTCAGTTATTTGATCTCAGTAGTATTCTATCAGTCAACAAAATTTAGTGAACTCTGTTCAAACTAGCTAAAACATACTATCAGTAATAGTTCAGTTCAGTTTAAATTAGTTCAGTGTCTCTTCAGTTGGGAGTAGAATTCAGCACCGAATGAACCCAAGGATGGGGACTCACTGTTAGTCAGTAGAGGGTGTGATCCTTAGAAGAAATTCTTGCGTTTCAGAACTATGTAGCCAGCGTAGGTTGAGATGTACCCTATGATTTTAGGGATTACACACCTCTTTTGAGTTTTTTCTACTAGAAGGGGTTGACGGAAGAGGTCCCTGTCAAAGAGGGTTTACTCACAGTTTGTCTTTACCCGTGGCATGGTACTGACACCCTTCCAGCTGGGGTTGCAGGTTGGACCCCAATACTTCAGTTTCGAGGCATGTCGGTTAGATGATTACCTCCTACAGTCTCAGTTTTGGATCCAGTCTCAGTAATAGAACTCAATTCAGCTCTACAGTTTTAGGACTGTCAGATATAGTCGCTCAGCTCAGTATGAAACTCAGCTAGTTCCATCAGAATTAGGACTGTCAGACACAGTCACCCAGTTAATAGTATATTAATTATATGAAATTTATGTTACCAGTATTTAAATTTTAGAACTGTCAGATACAGTCAATCAGACCAGTTCTTCATAATCAGAATTGGCAAAAATAGTCTTTTCTTTATCAGTAATATGACATCAGTTCCTCAGTACTTAATAGACTTAGTCTTTCAGTATCCCAGTATTAGTACCCAGATATCAGTAAATCCACGTTATCAGAATTCATGATTCAGTGTTATCACGATCTCAGATACAGTTACATATTCATGTATGTATTCTCACATTCATGTTATTCAGTCAGTTAGTATTGTTTATCCATATGAACCATTGTATTTAGCCTACCTCACTTGCATATCAGTACATTCAATCGTACTGACGCATTTGAGCTATGGTATTTTATACCATAGGTTCAGAAGCACGCGCTCCAGAATATCAGTAGCATTCTAGTTTCAGTAGTCAGAGTCAGCAATGAGTCCTCATCATTTGAGGACGTTATTATTTGATTATTTCATTCTTTTAGTACTTATTTTATTTTAGCAAATGGGGTTAGTTGGGGGATTGTCCCATCAACTATTTATTCAGACAATTCAGTTTTAGAGGTTTTAAGACTACATCATGTTCAGACAATTATTTCAGTTATTTTGGTATTGTTATACCATATTTTCAGTTATGTATCAGTATTGAACCTTATGGCCTTTCAGTTCATGTTTTTGAATTTATAATAATACTATTATTATTTGGGGTTCAATTACAGATATCAGTCATGAGTTAGCTTGTGGTCCTTCGAGATTATGAGCACCGTGTAGCATTTCAGGTACCAGCTTCGGGGCGATACATCCTTCCACCCAAGAAGTCCAAGAATCCTTTTCAAAATTATAAATTTTATGTATTTATGAGATTTCATGATTTATGTATATTGAAGTTCATGATTATGTGTTGTTGAGTTTTAATTCATGATTTAGGCTACAAGTTTTAGGAATTAATTCTAGGATGTGATGAATTGTGTGATGTTTATGATAAACTCCTTTCAAGTTGCATGTTAGTTGATCAAATCATGATACTTAGGTGTAGTATTTATTGTATAACTAAAGGATTCTATCCATATGTTTGATAAAATACTTGTGTGAAGGAAGTAGGGTCATTATAGAATGTTGACAGGAATTTCCCAATTATGTATAAGTTCATGCATGCCAAGTGTTTGTTGAAAAGCCTTAGTAAATGAGTTGTGACATGTTAGCATGAAATCCCCAATTACGTACACTTTAATGTATGTTAAGTGTTTGATGCAAGACCTTGTTAGATGAATTATGAGATATTGGTATACATACCCTATGCAACCACATGTTAATATTTCCAAGTGCTTGAAGAGATGCTTTATTGAGTGTATGGTGAATGATAATCTATTGTTATGTTGTTCAAGAGTGGTCAGGTCTTGTATTATTTATGTTATCGAGTCCTGAGGGTATTTATGCCCAACAAATTAGTTGATTGTCTAGAGTCAGTGTCAGTTTTCAAGATAATCTCAGTCGTGCCATGATCAACAGAACTCAGTACTCTCAGATAGTTACAGAACGTAGGAAATTTTAGTATCATTAGCATTCCAGCTTCTATTCAGTACTAAGCTCAAATCTTAGTAGTATTCAAGTATTCAATTCAGAACTTAGTAATATTCAGTCAGATAAAGAAATCTAGTAGTATTCCGTTAGTCTTTAGAACCAAGTGAACTCAGCTAGACCAGTCAAGTAACATGATTAATAACCGATTCAGCTTAGTCTAGTACATTCTATGAAAAAGAATCAGTCAATATCTTTCAGTTGGGAGTAGGATTCAGCACCGAGCAAACCTAGGGATGGGGGCTTACCTGTTAGGTGTAATATTTGTTGTATAACCAAAGCATACTTCCCATATGTGTTTGATAAAATACTTGTGTGAAGGAAATAGGGTCATTACAGCATGTTGACAAGAATTTCTCAATTATGTATAAGTTCATGCATGCCAAGTGTTTGTTAAAAAGTCTTAGTGAATGCATTGTGACATGTTAGCATGAAATACCCAATTATGTACACTTTAATGCATGTTAAGTGTTTGATGCAAGACCTTGTTGGATGAATTATGATATATTGGTATGCATTCCCTATGCAACCACATGTTAATATTTCCAAGTGCTTGAAGAGATGCTTTATTAAGTGTATGGTGAATGATGGTCTACTGTTATATTGTTTAAGAGTGGTTAGGTCTTGTATTATTTATGTTATCGAGTCCTGGGTGTATTTATACCCCACAAATTAGCTGATTGTATAGAGCCAATGTCAGTTTTCAAAATAATCTCAGTCGTACCATGATCAACAGAACTCAGTACTCTCAGACAGTTACAGAACATAGGAAATCTCAGTAGCATTAGTATTCTAGCTTCTTTTTAGTACTCAACTCAGATCTTAGTAGTATTCAAGTATTCAATTTAGAACTTGGTAGCATTCAGCCAGAAAAAGAAATCCAGTAGTATTCCGTTAGTCTTTGGAACCAAGTGAACTCAGCTAGACTAGTCAAGTAACATGATCAGTAACAAATTTAGCTCATTCTAGTACAGTCTAAGAAAAAGAATTTGTCAGTACCTTTCAATTGGGAGTAGGATTCAGCATCGAGCAAACCTAGGGATGGGGGCTTACCCGTTAGAGAGGACTGGGATCCTTAGAAGCAATCCCTAAGTTCCAGAACTACGTAGCCAGTGTAGGTATGAGATGTCACCCTCTAGATATGACTGACATACTCAGGGGTCAACCGTTAGTATAGGAATGATCTCAGGGCTCACCCATTAGATAGGACTGACTCCACAATAGTAGTGTCTTTACCTGTGATGCGGTACTGACACCCTTCCAACTGGGGTTACAGGTTTGACCCCAAAGTAGCTAGAAGGGGCATGTCGGTTAGATGATTACTTCCCATAGTCTCATCTTTAGAATCAGTCTCAATAAAAGAACTCAGCTCAGTAGTACAGATTCAGGACTGTTAGAAACAGTCACTCAATAGTATTATCAATGGATTTAGAGATCACCTGCTAGATAGGACTAATCTCAGATTTAGTCAAGAAGTATCAGTATTAGTACCAACAGATTCAGAGATCACCCATTCAATAGGACTGATCTAAAATATAGTTAATTAATAACAAGTACCATTAGATTTAAAGATCACCCGCTAGATAGGACTGATCTAAGATTCAATTAATCATCTTTATTATCAGTATATTCAGAGATCACCTACTAGATAGGATCAATCTCAACCTCAGTCAATTAGATATCAGTATCATTATACTCAGTAATCAAAAATCCAGTTATTAGAATTTAGTATTCAGTATTTAGTGTTACTATGATTTCAGTTATAGTTTATGCATTCATGCATATATCCTCATTCAATATACTCGTGTATTCAGTCAGTATTGTTCATGCATACGAACCCTTGCATTTAGCCTTACCTCATCTAGTGTACCAGTATATTCAAAGTACTGATGCATACTTTTCTCTTGTGCTATGGTGTCTTATACCATAGGTTCAGAAGCACGAGCTCCAGAGCATCCTTAGCAGTTTAGACTCATCCAGCAGCAGTAGACTTAGCAGTGAGTCCTCACTATTCGAAGATGTTCATTATTTTAGTATTGTATTAGATTCAGTATTTCAGTAGACGGAGTTAGTGGCGGTTTGTCCCATCAACTCTTTGTTCAGACAGTTTAGAGACTTTTAGACTAAATATTTAGACAATTGTTTTAGTTATGGTATTGATATATTTTATACAGTTGTAATTTAGTTTGAACTTTATGGCAAGTTTTCCACTAGTTTTCCGTATTATTATAGTATATTATTTAGTTATTGCAGCAGGTACCAGAAAAGGGTTCGCTTATGGTCCTTCGGGATTATGAGCACCGTGTAGCATCTGGAGTACCAGACTCAAGGCGTTACAAATTTGGTATCAGATCCTAAGGTTCAATAGTGTCCTAGGAAGTCTGAAAGTCGCATCTAGTAGAGTCTTATGCATGGGTCTGTTGAGCGCTACATTTATGTACAAGAGGCTATAAGATGTTTTAGGAACAGTTTTTCTTCTTCCAGTATTCATGTCATACTAGTGAGCATTAGCTCAAGTTGCTTCTCAGTCTATTCCATCTCTTTCTTTCATTTATCGAATATGCCTCCCCACAAAGCCAATGCCTGTAGGTATAATAACCAGCCACCTCAGCCCGTGGATCTTGAGAATGAGATTGTATCACATTCAGAGTTTTGGGTAGCTTTTCAGGCACTAGTCCAAGATATGACAACTAATGTCAGGGTAACTGTCAAGCTGCATCCTCACCTTAGCAAGATGGGGATTCAGTCGGAACTAGGATCAGAAATTTCTTGAAGATGAACCCGTTAGAGTTCTTTTGGCCAGTAGCAGGTGAGGACCCACAACTTTATCTTAAGGAGCTGAAGAAGATCACCCAGATTATGCATGTGTCTGAGAAAGAGAGTGTAGAATTAGCATCCTATAGGTTGAAGGATATTTCTCATAATTTAGTTGTAGCGTGGGACAAGAGTAGGGGGAGGATGCAACTCCCATGACTTGGTAGGTATTTTAGGATGCTTTTCTAGATAAGTTTTTCCCATTCGAGATGAGAGAAACTAAGGTAGAAGAGTTCATAAACCTAAGGCAAGGCTCCATAACCGTGAAAGAGTATTTTCTTAAGTTCAACCAGTTAGCTAAGTATGCTTCTAATTTGATGGCTAACCCTAGATTTAGCATGAGTAAGTTTGTGACTGGTGTGTTCGGGTTGGTGTTAATGGAGTGTAGGACTGCTATGATCAATAGAGATATGGACCTTGCTAGACTAATGATGCATGCTCAGCAGATTGAGGCAGATAGGACGAAGGATAGGGAAATAGCGAATAAGAAAGCCAAAATAGGTACTTATAGTTTTTCTCAGCCAGGGTCCCAGGGTGGTAACCGTTCTTAGCATAGTAAGAAGTTTTCTATCCCAGTTCCATCCTCATCTAGTGCACCAGGCTCCAAAGCCCAGAGTAGTGTGAGAAGTGAGCGTACTTATTCGCTTTGTGAAGAATGAAGCAGGAATCACCTAGTGTGTGCAGAGCAGGCAGCGAGGTATGTTTTGGATATGGTAAGCCAGGCCACAGGATGCGAGAGTGTAAAGTGCTAGCATAAACGGGTAAAGATTTGCATTAACAGGGCGCCAATAGTGGTCAGCATCAGAATAGATTTTATGCACTCCAGACCCATTATGATCCAGAAAATTTCTCTAATATAGATTCGGGTACGTTATAATTCCTTCATATTCATGATATGAATTGTTAGATCCCTTACTCTCATTTGAGCTTATGTTTTAGCATGAATTAGTTAGTAAACACAGCAAGTCAGTTTAGCAGTCAGACAGTCAGATTTGTATAGTTTGTTCTCTCATCTTTTCATCTAATTATTCTATCCGAAATCTAAGAAAAAAATGCAACTATTCCAAGAATATCCTAGTAGTTGAGAGTTCAGTTAGTTCATAAGCCATGCATTAGTTTTAGACTCCTGAGGTTCAGTTATGATTCAGTCCGTAGATGCCTCGTGCATCGCCTCAGTTTTCCCAGTATCTCAGTAAAGTAAGCATTCTTAGAGGGACATAGAGTCCTATGGAGGAGATACCCCATAAATTCCTCGATGCTTTTTTTTCTTAAACCTATTCAGTCTCATGTACATATGTTCCTTACAAAGTTAGTATCAGTTATCTTTGCATATTCGGTCATGCATTCAAGAGTCAGTTCAGTCAGATATCCATGCATTAGATATGCATGTTCAGTATGAAGTCTCAGTATATCAGTAGTTCCAGTCATATACTCATGTTTCAGATGCTCATGTCCAGTAAGTAAGTTTAGTCTACTAGATTCTCAGTTTTATCAGTTTCATTCGAGGACGAATATTCCCAAGGGGGAAATATTGTAATACCCCGTATTTCTATCTAGATTTGATTCATACGTAGAACACTAAAGATCTTGGTTCATAGATGAATGCCTTTTATTCCCTATGGTATTTTCAAGATTATGACTATTTATCATGTGAAAAATTGAATAAGCTTTCCATTAACACCAAATTAACACAAATCTGACACTCGAACAAAGAGTTAGATCCATTTTAGTAAGACAGTGTACCATCTGGTACTTTAGCGTATCGCGGAGTCAGTGAAAATGGCAATCGTCAAAATCCAATGAGCCTCCGTGATTATGGCATATTATTCTAAGGCTCAATTTCAGAGTTGTCAATTTTCAGTGCACCAATGCTATTCCATCTCGTCGCGATGCCTTTCCAGTTCGCAACCAAGGTGGCAACGTGATTTCCACCGCGTCACGCCACCAACCAGTTTCCCAATTGTCCAGTTTCCAGTGAGCTGGCGCGATTTCACCGCGTTGTGCCAGCATGAATAATTGGGATTTTCAGATTCCATTATTTAATTCCAAGGACCAATTGGTAATTTTCTAAAGCCCCTAATCAGCCTAAATACGAGATTTAAACCCTAAATAGCCAAAATTGCTCATTTATTTTCACTATTCCTCAAGAACAAAAGCATTCTCTCTCAAAAATAGAAAACCCTAGCCCCCAAGTTTCAAAATCAATCTCAAGAATCCCTCCAAGAGTCTTCAAGAACTTCTAGAATTTAGATTTCCAGGTATGTTAGATGTTGATTCTTGGGTTCCTTCCACCCAAGAAGTCCAAGAATCCATTTCAAAATTATAAAGCTTATGTATTTATGAGATTTCATGATTTATGTGTATTGAAGTTCATGATTATGTGTTGTTGAGTTTTAATTCATGATTTAGGCTACAAGTTTTAAGAATTAATTCTAGCATGTGATGAATTGTATGATATTCATGATAAACTCCCTTCAAGTTGCATGTTGGTTGATGAAATCATGATACTTAGGTGTAATATTTGTTGTATAACCAAAGCATGCTCCCCATATGTGTTTGATAAAATGCTTGTGTGAAGGAAATAGGGTCATTACAGCATGTTGACAAGAATTTCTCAATTATGTATAAGTTCATGCATGCCAAGTGTTTGTTAAAAAGTCTTAGTGAATGCATTGTGACATGTTAGCATGAAATACCCAATTATGTACACTTTAATGCATGTTAAGTGTTTGATGCAAGACCTTGTTGGATGAATTATGAGATATTGGTATGCATTCCCTATGCAACCACATGTTAATATTTCCAAGTGCTTGAAGAGATGATTTATTAAGTGTATGGTGAATGATGGTCTACTGTTATATTGTTCAAGAGTGGTTAGGTCTTGTATTATTTATGTTATCGAGTCCTGGGTGTATTTATACCCCACAAATTAGCTGATTGTATAGAGCCAATGTCAGTTTTCAAAATAATCTCAGTCGTACCATGATCAACAGAACTCAGTACTCTCAGACAGTTACAGAACATAGGAAATCTCAGTAGCATTAGTATTCTAGCTTCTTTTTAGTACTCAACTCAGATCTTAGTAGTATTCAAGTATTCAATTTAGAACTTAGTAGCATTCAGCCAGAAAAAGAAATCCAGTAGTATTCCGTTAGTCTTTGGAACCAAGTGAACTCAGCTAGACTAGTCAAGTAACATGATCAGTAACAAATTTAGCTCAGTCTAGTACAGTCTAAGAAAAAGAATTTGTCAGTACCTTTCAATTGGGAGTAGGATTCAACACCGAGTGAACCTAGGGATGGGGGCTTACCCATTAGAGAGGACTGAGATCCCTAGAAACAATCCTTAAGTTCCAAAACTATGTAGCCAACATAGGTATGAAATGTCACCCTCTAGATAGGACTGGCATACTTGAGGGTCACCCGTTAGTATAGGACTGATCCCAGGGGGCACTCATTAGATAGGACTGACTCTACAGCAGTAGTGTCTTTACCCGTGGTGCGGTACTGATACCCTTCCAACTGGGGTTACAGGTTGTAACCCAAAGTAGCTAGAAGGGGCATGTCAGTTAGATTATTACTTTCCACAGTCTCAGCTTTAGAATCAGTCTCAATAAAAGAACTCAGCTCAGTAGCACAAATTTAGAACTGTTAGATACAGTCACTCAATAGTATTATCAATGGATTTAGAGATCACCCGCTAGATAGGACTGATCTCAGATTTAGTCAAGAAGTATCAGTATCAGTACCAACAGATTTAGAGATCACTCATTAGATAGGACTGATCTCAAATACAGTTAATTAGTATCAAGTACCATTAGATTCAGAGATCACCAGCTAGAAGGACTGATCTCAGATTCAGTTAATTATCTTCATTATCCGTATATTCAGAGATCACCTGCTAGATAAGATCGATATCAACCATAGTCAATCTAATATCAGTATCAGTAGACTCAGTAATCAGAATTCCAGTTATTAGAATTCAGTATTCAGTATTCAGTGTTACTATGATTTCAGTTATAGTTTATGCATTCATGCATGTATCCTCATTCAGCATACTTGTGTATTTAGTCAGTATTGTTCATGCATACAAATCCTTGCATTTAGCCTTACCTCATCTAGCATACGAGTACATTCAAATTACTGATGCATACTTTTATCTTATGCTATGATGTCTTATACCATAGGTTCATGAGCTCCAGAGCATCCTTAGCAGTTTAGACTCATCCAACAGCAGTAGACTTAGCAGTGAGTCCTCATCACTCAAGGATGTTCCTTATTTTAGTATTGCAGTAGATTCAGTACTTCAGTAGACGGAGTTAATTGGGGGTTTGTCCCATGAACTCCAAGTTCAGACAGTTTAGAGGCTTTCAGACTAAAAGTTCAGAAAGTTGTTTTAGTTATGGTATTGATATATTTTATACAGTTGTAATTCAGTTTGAACCTTATGGAAATTTTTTCGCTAGTTTTCCGCATTATTGCAGTATATTATTCAGTTATTACAGCAGGTATCAGAAAAGGGTTAACTTATGGTCCTTAGAGATTATGAGCATCGTGTAGCGTCCGGGGTACCAGACTCGGGGTGTTACATAAAGTATCTAATGTCCTTTGGTGTTTTGTTGTAGGAGATCCATAATTTTCCAATCAGGCAAATCTGTCGTTTGTCCACCCTTACATCTGGTTTCAATTTGAAAGTCAGATTGGATGGCTCATAACTGGTGAGATTATGAGATCCGAAGATTAGTCTTTCTAATTTCGGATGTTCCAACATTGTTAGTGGCCTGTAACGAGTGTGGCTTAGTAATTTGTTTAAGTATTATTTAGAGGAGAAGGGTTTCACCTTTCCTTTGTTTTTGTTTGTATACATACTGAAACAAAATTTGTTAGTTGTCTTCTTTTATTAGTCTACTTAACTGATCTACTAGGTTATTATGTTTAACTTTAATATGTTCTAGAATAATATTATAAATTGAAGTGGCATCTAGAAAATTTAACCATCTTCTTTTACTACTATTCTTCTCTTTTATTTTATGAAAGAATTTTACTATAGCCTCGCAATCTGTTCTTACTAATATTTATGGCTTATTTAATATATAAAGTTTAAAACTATTCAAACCATAAATTACTGTTGGTGTCTCTGCATCTATACTATTTAATTGACCATTTTCTTTATATTTTCCACTTGAATAAGCACATATTTTTTCATCCTTTTTGTCACTATATTTGTTGGGCTTTACTTTTAATACTCAACATAAAACTTAAATTTGTTAGTGCTATTTTTCTTATTAAAATAATAACTTAAATCATTCAGGACTGAAATAAAGTATCTAATGTCCTTTGGTGTCTTGTTGTAGAAGATCCATAAATTGTCGATCAGGCTAATCTGTTGTTTGTCCACCCTTACATATGGTTTCAATTTGAAAGTCAGATTAGATGGCTCATAACTGACGAGATTATGAGGTAACCTCACTTCTTCCTTAAGACATGTAAGTAGTCGTTACATAGATCTTTATATTTTTCTCCCAAGTTAGTAAATTATGTTTGAATTAATCAAGTTCATATTTTATTTCAGTTGTGTTTTTAATATTATAAGATCTGGATCGCCAGCGGTTTACCGACGAAATAAAAAAGAGGGCAGACAAAGTAGCAGAAGAAATAGTTTTGAGTAACTATCTAGACTTATTAGCAACTCTAAAAACATCACAATTAGAATTTTTCAATGGATATTTAAGTGAAATAACATGGGATTTACTTGGACTTAGAATCGACATAACATCTTACAATAGAACGATAAGTTATCTAAAGAAACGCTGTGACCTAGTAGATATTCTTTTAGGATAAAATTAAGTAAAAATATATGAAAACGCATCCTTTTGCGAGACAAATACAAGGAGAATATAATCGATTATATAAAGAAATAAGACTAAGAAACGAAATTTTAGAAAAAAAATAAATATTAATAAATCAAACAAAAATATTAGAAGTTATAGAATTATCAGAAGCCATTATAATCCCAGACCTTATAACATTAGTAAACTGTGTATACCGTATAAATTTGCTTAAGTATAAATTAGAAAGTATTAGATACTATATAGACTACAGAAATTATAGAATAAAGACCATTAGAAACAACTGCATTAGGAAAATACCTTTAGGATAAAAAGTACTTGTATAAAAATTGATAATTTAAAGAAACATCTTGTTCTGCTTGAACGTCTGGGTTTGTTCTGAATACTCTATATCTTCTCCCTTTGGAAGACTTAAACATAAGTTGCTAGAGAGAAAAAATCAAGAGTGATATATATATATATATCATCCACTTAATCACTTCAGTGAGACTATCATTCCTCCATATCTTCTTCTCTATTAAGGGGTATATTGGCCAAATTTGTTAAACACACGCCCTTTAAAATTATAAACATATAATATTATCACATACCTTATTAGCCTTTTCAAGACTTGCACATATAAAATTCTCAACCTTTTCTTAATATTCTTCTTCAACACTGGTGCATGCTTACCAAAATATCCTTGAGATAATTTAGAATGGTATCCATTTTCCAAATTTAATTCACTCTATACTCACTTAATTTTTTATTTATTTATTTTCTAAGATTAGGGTTTTGGAAAAGCAAAAAGTGGGGTAGGGTTGTAGGGTCATGGACCTCTTTGATATTTTATAAATTTGGGTATAAAATGCAAGTTCATAAAAATACAACAAGTTCTTTTGTATATTTATTAACACTCTGTTTGGATGGTGGTTTTCCATAGTATAGGATGGTATGGTTACTAAGAGAACCATGTCTATTTTAATTTTTTCTTAAAATATATGGTGTGGTATTATTTAATTTCATGTTTTGACAACCATGAAAACCCTTACTTCATGTAAATATCGATTTGGTGGTATCCCATAGTTTGCTTATAATTATTTTTTTTAAAATTATGCCCTTACTTAATATTATATAATTCTATTTCACCATTTACCTTCCCCTAACCCCCTCATCCCCATTTTTTTTTAAAAATTTCTTTTTTAGAAAATTTCAAACTTTTTTCTTATCCCACCTTGCCCCACCCTCCCCTTCCTCCATCACCTACCAGCCCCCCTTCTCCACTATTTTTTTTTTTTAAAAAGTTACAAAAATTTTTTTTACCCCACCCCCACCCCCACCCCCGCCACCCCCTTCCCTCCATACAAAAAAATAAATATTTTAATTTTTTTCTTACCCCAGCCCCTAACTCTACCCCTCTAATAATCTAAATCTGTCTTTGTCATCGGATACCATGGTTGTGGAGGCCGTTGTCCAACCTCCACAACTAGAGATAGGGCTGACAATGAATATTATTAATAGCAAGAACAACCATCTACTGTCACCTTTGCAAATACCATAAAATCTAGTATCCTAAAACATAAACCTATCCCTCTGAAACAGATATCATACCTTTATAGTGAGCCTAGAATCGTTGGGAAGAGGAAGAAGTAGCATAAATGATCATTAACGAAGATCTTCAATATGCAGTGATGGAAAATTTTTCTATGGTTGGCCGGAGATACAAGATGTGAAAAAACTAATTCCAAAACAATGTGAACTTAAAGGGGAGGTGAACATTGATTTACTAAGTAATAGATATGTCTTGATAAGACCAGTGCATTGGAGGATTATGTTCTATTACTTGAAGCCACAATTTTATATTACGCACAAATATTGATTCTATCCAATGTGTACCCATAAATAGGACCTTATGTTTAATTTGGATGAAGAAACTTCTATAGCTATAGCATGGGTATCTTTTCTATTGCTTCCTCCAAACTTTTTTGGTAAAAAGGCTATTTTCTCACTAGCAGTAGCAGGAAAACCCCTACAAGTTGATATGGCCATATTGAATAAGACAAGACCAAGCTGTGTGAGAGTCAAGGTAGAGGTAGATCTTTTAGGAGAATTTCCTACAAGAATTAATGTGGGAAAGAGGAAGAAAATAGGAGAAATCTAGGAGAAGTGGGTCACCATCAAATACGATTATGTACACAAATATTACAAAACGTGTAAACTGCAAGAACATAATAAAAAGGATTTTTTCATCATTAATCCGAAACTGTACCCTAAGAATGAATAAAAAGCTGAAAAAGAAACAAAATAATGTAGAGAGCGAAGAGCAATAGAAAGGAACAAAGAGCAACAAGACCGAAGAAATTAAAAGAAAGAAAATTAGAGAGGCTTCAACAAATGATAGCAAAGAAAAAGGATAACAAGGTAACAACAATGATTTCAAAGAACAATGAAAAAAAAATGGGTATAGAACACAATATCAAATGGGAGATAGAATGGAACAAGTTTGGAACCCAAGGTACGGTAAGATCAATAAACAAAATACTGACACAAAAAATAAATATCAAGATTTTGAGAATGGCAACAAAGCGGAAATGTCACGGCCCGAACCAAGGCCTGGCCGTGACGGGCATCTCAAGTCCCATGTGGACCAGAGACACCCCTTCGTACCCAACCAAACAACACAATATTCCCAATGTCGGATGAATTCTGAACATATAAAAAGATAAATTCAAAGAAAGTTCAAAATATGTCTATCAACAACGACAGGCGATCGGCCAAAAAACTGACCAACATCACCCAATATCCACAGTAATCTAAGCAAAGGCTTCTAACACAGAACCAAAACTTAATATCCATAAAGTGTAGGGACATGCCCCCGACTATAGCCAAAAATAAGTCTAAATAGTCTAAGACATAAGAGACCACAACATGAAATGTAGACATCTGAAGTATGGAAGATTACCACTTCAATGTCAACTCACGAGTTGATCCCAAATCTTAGTCACTGAGTAGAAAAAGTAGAAGTAGGGCCAATTCCTGCATCACATGGGGATACAACGTCCATAGACGGTTAGGGGGGTGAACACTAGCATGTAACTCAGGAATAAGGATAACATAATGCCATTTTCAACAGCTCAAAATCATTCAAATCCAATGCACATAATCATATGCATATAGATACATACATACATACATACATATACATATATATATATATATATATATATAGATCACATATCGGGATAGGAAAAAAGGCTTAATATACACTTTAGAACTTTAGCCTAAATTGTGTAGCTCAACTGTCATAACATACAAAGGCACCCACGGGCTATACGGGCCCAGCTGTCCCCTAGCTGGTAGGGCCCCAGTGCATATGGCTGCACTAATTTGAGGGTATATATGCACTATAAGGGCTCAAACCTCCCTGCATATCAAGGTGACACAAGCACTAAATCATATGATAAGACGTGGGGGACTCGAACCTCCCAATCATATGATAATAGTAAAAAGGGGGATTCAAACCACTCAATCATATAGACCCCTGCATCAGCAATTGTGGTTTCCAATATGGGTCCCTTGGGACCACCACTTTCACGACTCAGCTACACAACCCTTATTAGAGCCCAATTAAAATATTTATCACTCATTTCCGTTCATTGAACCATATTTCACATCAAGGCATATATTTTTGGTATTGTCATAATAACTACACTTGCAAGGTAACAACAACATTCCAAAACAATTACATCACTTGGGTGAATTCACAACCTCTTTGGTTCAATTATGCAATAGCTAGTGAAAACACAAAACCTATAAGGTTAATTCAAAATCATAATGCATTAGTTCAAGCACAATTCAAATTCTCACATTTCTCATAACTAAAATCAATTTCATAATATGGGGTTGGGGTCGTAGCCACTTCATAAGTCACATATTTTGGAAAATCAGAATTCCCTAGTTCATTTACCAAATCCATGCACCCATAAGTTCAAAACCATAATTAAAGCATGAATAATCATATAAAAACCATGGGAAAACATTGATCAACAATAAGCATTCAAGAACCCTCAACCGTTATTTCAAATCAACATAAATATCTCATGAACAATACTTTAAAACACATACTCTTTACAGATTACAATGAGAGAAGAGTAAGATGCTTGAGATACCCAAGATTACAGAAGGAATTGAGCCCTTGAGCCCTTGGATGACTTACTTTTTAAAAACCTTAAGTATGGTTGATTGAGAGAAATTGAGAGAGAGAAGAGTGTAATTATGTTAAGTTATGGTTGAGAATAAGGTCCCAAATAAGATTATAAGTCGTGGGTTGTTAGTGGTATAAGAGGGAATGCCAAAACTACCCTAGTTAAAAGTTGAAAAAATAACCCGTTAGTCGCCACGGGTGGCCTTACGACTCGTAGAGTCACCTTACGACTCAAACCATCCACTCATAACCAAACCAGACCCCCCCGGGCTCTTCACTATGGACCTTACGATTGGCACCTTATGTCTTGTAATGAGACACTATGACTCATAGGGTCAAGTCATAGTCTTAACAGTTTTAATAGAGTCACTATACTGGACACATTACGAAATACCCTCCTTAGGAGTATATACAACTCGTTAAGTCTAGCCGTTATCAAGTCAGTGACTTAGGCAAATCTTTCTAGGCTCATTACGACTGGGTCCTATAACCCATAAAGACACATTACGACTTGACAAGTGAGTCGTTGTCAGGGCAAAAAGCTTAGAACTCAGAAAATTTTCAAGGACCAAAAACTCGGGTTATTATATACTCCCTCCTTAGGATCATTCATCCTCGAGTGATAGGACACTGCATTTATTAGCACGATTTGAATCCACATACCCCCACTCTTACCTTTAACAAAGATAAGAAACCAAGATGCCAAGAAAATCACCATTTTTTTTAACAAAGTCATAAAATAAAGATGTTAAGGAATACACATACCCCAAGTATAATTACCTAGGACGGGAAACAAGAATGAATACTTGGACTTCATGTCCCCCTAGGCTTCCCAAGTAGCTTCCTCAACCTTTTGGTTCCTCCAAAGAACCTTTATCGAGGCCACGTCCTTAGTCCGCAACCAGCAAACTTACCGATCCAAAATCTCAACCAAGACCTCCTCATAGGACAAGAAATCTAAAATACCACCTCCTACAAAGGAACAACCATCGAAGGATCACCCACATATTTCCTCAATATCAAAACACGAAACACTGGATGAATGGAGCTAAAACTAGAAGGCAACTCAAATTCATATGCAACATTACCAACCTTCTTCAAACCAAGTACGGACTGATATAACGGGGACTGAGCTTTTTTTTTTTGCCAAACCGCATCACTTCCTTCATGGAGGGCACCTTTAAGAACACCCAATCACCAACACTGAAGTCCAACTCCCTTCACCTCACATTCATACCAAATTAAGGCTAAACAACTTATTCTCACCAACCTCAAACCACCTAATAGGAAACATACACCTCCTACCATATAAGGCCTCGAACAAAGCCATACCAATGCTAGAGTGATAACTATTATTGTAGGCGAATTGTATGAGAGGTAAGTGATTAACCCAATTACCACAAAAATCAAATACACAAGCTCAAAGCATATCTTCCAATACCTAAATTTTCCTTTTTGTTTGCCCATCCATTATGGATGGAAAGCGGTACTAAGGGTCACCTTAGTCCCCAAACCTCGCTGGAACGACCTCCAAAAGTGAGATGAGAACTGAGTACCTCGATCAGACATGATGGAGACTGGAGTACTATGCAACTTCATGATATCCTCAAGATTATGATACATTTTTGTCAAACCAGGATGAATAGTATAATACAACTCATAAGCTTCAACCAAAATTCTCCCTCACAACATATCAACATCGGGACACATATAATCTGCCTTAGTACCTCAAGATGCCATCACTACCAATCTCGAAAATCATCACTTAGTGTTTACCTATATCCTTTTTGATTTGTATCAAAACAGGATCCAACATTTGCTTCTCCTTCACTTCAGCACAAGAGATGAACTTGTCACCTCTTAAACAATCACACCATCATTTTCAGAATCTAGGAGACGAATTTCTAGATTTTCCAAATGGTGAATATCCTTCACCAAATCCCACTTCTCCTCATCCATATGAGACAAGATTCCCATGGACAACCTGATAAGAGCACTAGTAACTACGTTAGCTTTATCGAGATGATAGCGAAGACTCATGTCATTGTCATTGAGCAACTCAAGCCATCTTCTTTGATTGAGATTCAATTCTTTATGGGTGAACACATATTACAAACTCTTATGATCAGAATAAATATCAACATGGACCCCATACAAATAATGTAACCAGATCTTTAATGCAACACCACAACTAATATTTCCAAATCATGGGTCAAACTATTCTTTTCATGAACATTCAACTGTCTAGAAGCATAAGCAATCACCTTGTCTTGCTGTATCAACACACAACCCAGTACTACTTGGGATACATCACAATAGACAACAAAACTGTCAGTGCCCTCAGGCATAGTCAAGACCAGAGCCAAAGTCAACTTATCCTTCAGCTTCTCAAAACTACCTTTACAAGTATCAGACCACAAGAATTTCACATTCTTCTGAGTCAACTTAGTCAAAGGGAAACGATAGAAGAGAAACTCTCCACAAACCTTCTATAATAACTGGCTAAACCCAATAAGCTCCGAATATCGATTGGATTCATGGGTCTATGCCACTTCTTAACCATCGTGACCTTTTGTGGACCACCATGATCCTTTTACTAGAAACAACATATCCCAGATAAGTCACAATATTTAGCTAGAACTCACACTTAAAGTCGATAAAACTGACATGACATTAATTACTCCAAACTATAGGGGTTTCAAATACATACATTAGCTTGACTTACAAAATCAAAGTGGGACAAACCTGAAATTCAAGGGGGGTGAATTAAAATTTTTCTATGAGTCGACTACTGACTCCTCACAGTCGACTCGCCTATAGATCAGTGCACTTCACAAAAAAATATAGATTTAAAATAATTAAGCAAATAAACAACAGAGCATAAAGTAACAACACAAAGATTTATCCTAATTCGAAACACCAATGCGGTGCCTACTTCTAGTCTCCTTGGGTTTCAAAGTTTTCTTAGATAGTTCAATGTCGAGCTCGTGTACAATGATAGGAAACAACTCGAGTACAATGATAGGAAACAAGTTCTGAAGAGTTATTTTGCTCTTCAGATCTTGTGACACAGCTTCAGTTTATGTTACAAAGTTGACTCGATCATACTCTTCATATAACAATTGTAAAGTAAAAGTTACAAAGCCTCGTAAGACTAAGATTGAGACAGTTTTATTTTTCTCCTTGAAGTTATGTGACCCGTGTTCATCTTTAGTCTTCCTCTTTTATAGTCTTTTGCCACAATTTTCATAAGAAAACCCAAGATATTTCTTCCCAATCAAGGGTTTGAATTGATTTCTTGAAAGAGGCATGACACCATAATGTATGTCCATATCAGATATGTCCATACGTGGCATAATTTCCACAATTATACATGTCCATATTAGATATATCCATGTAATGATTGTGGCATTCCTTTCTTTATGTCCTGATTGATTTGGTCTACCATGATTCTGAGATTGTGATCCTTCTTCTATTTCCTAGATACTTGATTGATTTTCTTGCCATACTTGTTTGAATATTGTAATCTTTCTTTTCATGATTGAATGTTCTTCCATTTATGGATGTCGTGGTTCCCTTGCTTGCTTCCATGTTGAGATAGTCTTTTTGATCCTTCATATATTTGGATGAGATACCCTTCCATCTTCGATCTTTCAATATCCTTTTTCTTCTTTTACTTGTTCGTGGTGATTTCCATGATTTGTGGGACTGAGATTCCCCTTCATGTATTCTCATTGTGACTGATTTATTTAGATGTCATGGATTGTGAATTGATGTCTTTCCAACATTAGCAGTACTTAATATCCTGCAAAGATACACTTGTTAGTTTGTCATTATTAAAACAGACTTAGAAAGCTAACAAAACCTATCTAGGATTTGTTGTTATTACGTGTGGTTCTCTTGTGTTCGGGTCTCTTGTACAGGGAACACTTGTTCATACTCTTGGTCTTGGAAGTCTCGTCGATGTTCTTAAAATATTTTCTTTTCTTTATTTTGATCTTGTTATCGACAAGGGGTAAAATAATATTCACATCTAACAAATCCTGTTGCACACTCCATTCGGACTCTAGAGGGACAACATTAATTGATTTCGAGTATGCAAGGAGGCACATTTTAACTTTTTACATAATTGAAGAGTTCTCATAGATGCTCAAACCATAATCATCAACGTACTTTAATCATAAAGAGGTTGTTGTGTGAGTGCACGGTATTTCGACCAAGTCATGCTTTCTACAAGAACATGACTTTTTCGATAGGTTCACTTTGGCAGTAGAACTCGGGCCGAACATAGTTAATTAGTTGCTACCCTATTTACATTCTCCACATAGAAGGAGTTGCCCTCGCTCATATTGTCCCTTGTATTTTTTTCAATAGCAGACACCATTTTATTCTCCTTATAGTTTCGGACATATGCATGCCTCTTTCTATGCTTCTCACCAAACCTCATAGTAATCAAATGGAATATAGATGCCACAGTGTACTCTGTGACATCTATTAGTAGAGCATTGGGCGAATTGACAATATTTGTAGTCATAACATCATACCTATTGACGGAGAAATGTTCCCTGTTTCACTTCTCAAAATCAAGTTCATGCTCGAGGACAAAGGCTACCTCAGGACAATAGTTCTTGAAATTCACAAAATGATTGCTAAACTCTTCCAAAGAATATGCTCTTGCCCTATGGTAGAATAAATAAAGATAATCTTCAAATCGGTGATTTATCCAGATATTTTCACCAAAGTGTCTCATGCAAAAAATATGATGAGCATAGTTGTAAACCTTGGTAATGTCGTTGGCAATGCTTTTATGTATATTAGAGATAAAACACAAATCTGGTACACGACCGCTATAGATTTAAGTTTCTCAAAGAAGAACATCCAAGTTGAATTTTTTTCTTTGTCAATAACACAAAAGGCAACTAAAAAAACATGATTCTCTGTATCCTATGAAACCATTGTACTTACTATGTAAGTGAGTGCCATTGAATCCAATAACCTTTCGTATGTGGCAGAATCCCCTAATGCAAGCTCCTATTGCTAAAAAGTAGTACATGAACTTGCAATTATCTATGTTTAACTTGATGGAGTAGGTAGAATCAAAATTAAGAGTGTCGATCAGATAGAAAAAAGTTGGCAAGCAGGAATACCTGCACTCCAGTGTCCCTCAAATCATTTTCTTGGCAATCACACCTGCCATCCAATATTTTCAATAAATTAGACTACTGTGGAAGTCCTTGAAAACAATTCTCTAAATCTCTATAGTGTCTGGACCTTTGCCATTGTGATACAAATTAACACAAAGCGATACAATGACTTTTATCAAGATTTTCTTATGGCTGTGCGTGACATGTTCGATGCCACAAGTGTAATTGCCCCATATTTTTAGATATGAAATCTGCATTCATACTTCCTCACTTACAACATTGACGTACAATAAGGAGATATATATATATTTCACCTTGAAGTATTTACTACAACTCTTCAATGTAGCCTAATCAAAAGACTTCCTCGCTGACGCTTTGTTCAATAACATTTTTAGCTCATTCTTGCTGCTAAATATTTGTTCTATTTGGAAATTAGTTTCATAGGCGAAGGTGTAGTTACATTCTGATCTTGATCCGTACTCCCCTTGCTCTTCTTAAAATAATTCAGGATCTTTTAGTTTCATTGGATGATATTTCATATCCATTGGATAATCTTCCAAATTCATTGAATGATCACCTAAACTCTCATCTTCAATTAAATCATCATTATTGATTGTAGGGTGTGATGGCACAGGAATCAGGGACCTCAGATGATATTTATCCTCAATTTTAGTCTAGATTAATTGTCAACGACATCCAACATGAACAAAGACACCTGCCTATCATTCTTTATGAATGTGAGATGTATTTCCTCCCTCCCACATTAGATAACTAATCACAATGTTGCCTGGCTCGCATTCTAATTCTTCTCTTTTAATTGCGCTTCAAACCATGCTGTCGTATGAACCACTGCGACATAACAGATGTATAATGTCACCTTACTAGATGATTTCTAATTCCAACATTTGGGAGTCTCCTCCCACAACCTTATAATCACGACTGGCAATAATTACTTCAGCTACTACCATTATAGACCAGACTGATCTATCCTTGATTATGGTATCAGTTTATAATTGGTCGATGATTGGTATAAAAACCTCCATATAAAAATGTGAATAAATGAGATTGGGTATAATCGATGCTCTGCTAGCTCTGGTATAGAAAAATGTATTTGTAGGGCTTCTAAACTACTAGAATCTATCTACTAACAAGGTATTGAGTGGATTTTGAAGGCTTTTCAAGCTAGTAAAAATTGTGAAAAAGTATTTTTTTTTATATTTTTTATAAAAATAGAATAACCACGGAGGAAATGAGCAAGAATAGAGATTTTTAGTTGTGAGGAGGAAGAGTTAGCCGAAATAGTCGTTGGAATTGGGAAAAGTAGATGAAAATGGGAAATTTTTTGGTTGCTTCTTGGATAAATTTTTTAAAAATAAAAGTAAAAATTTTAAAAATGATGGAAAATAGTATATGTTCATTGGATGAGGTGGGGGACTAAAGTATAATGTTAAAGACTTGTATCCTAGTTTTGGATTGTTAGGAAGTCAAATGAATGACATCATAAATGATGTCTAAACACTACATTTTTCCAAACCCGTTTCTAAATATTACATTATGTTTTGAAAGTGGATATTGGGACAAATCTTAGCATCAAGATTCTAGACAAAAAATTAGACATCTCAACCAAACATAAGTCCTAGCATTTTTCTTCGATTCTTAATCTTTCTCATACGCCTTAGAGTACAATTTCTAGTACAAAACTCCAAGTTCTACCTAATGCTTTGCAGACACAAACTCTAGTGGGATTTTTTGGTCAATTGACCTCTAATCTACTGAAATTTCATCCATGAACCATGGTTCAATTGCCACTACTGCTGCTAATTACTCGCGAAAAAATATCCTTAAGATTATTGTAACTTACGGAACATACTCTATCACGAACACTTGTTGGGAATTCTCGTAGCTTGAGGCATGGTGCACACTTTCCTTAAGATATTTCACCTGGTCCAGGTGTATCACTTAGGTTACAAAAAATCTCTTTTAATTCTAAACTAGGAACCAAAATTTGACAAAGATTTAATAAAGAAGAAAGCCCATCATAAAATATGGGGGAAGAAACATGTTAAATGGGGAAGAAACATTTTAAACCACACCTCTTTCGAAAGAACAGGAGTTCAAAGTAGAATAGGTGAAAGACTATATCCTTGAAATGGTTATAGAACTTTCAATGTTAATAATAATAATTGATAAGATTAATAGCAAGAATTAAGAGTAATCAATGAAATTAAGGCAATGGATGTCAATTGATGAAAATAAGAATTAAACGTTATTGGGCAACAACTTTTGACCAAAAATAAATGTTGGGCAATAATAATTTACTGAAAAGATTTAACTTGTTTAATATAAATCTTAATATCATCACAAAATGAAAAATTATTCAAGAAATAATGATATTCTTTTTAAAATATCCAATGCTAATAAGTAAGCCGATAATGATATTCTAGGATGAGGACCTTGAACCTTAAGACATTTATATCGTCTGTTAATGAAAAACCAAAAAACTCAAGCCACAAATAAAAGTAACAACATTCAAGAGTATTTCATTTTATTCCAACAATGGTCTCTCAACAATGACTCTCTCTTCCTCTTACTTTGTCGGAAACGCAGTGAAACTCTCACTATCTTCCTCTAAAATCACTGGAAATGGAAAGGTCACTATGTGTTGGAAACCTTATTCATGGCTAAATAGGGCAATATACATCAGTTTTATTTATTCAATGATTCAATAAATATGTTCTAATAATGCTATATTTTCTTCATTAGACCAGAGTGGTTCACCCGTTCCATTCACCTGTTTCACTGAACTCATCTGCTGCAACCTCAAAATTATTCCCTGATGGACTACATAGCTTGGGAATGATTTAATGATGATGATTTCATCCAGATTCAGCATATCATTATACATATTATTTTTTGCACATATTTTTTTATTCCTTTTGTACACCCTAAGGTAAATCTTTTGTTTCCTACCTTATTTAGAAGTCTTTTGTTTCCTACTTTATTTAGAAGATTATTCCTTAGTTTCCTACCTTATTTAGAAGTGTATCCCTTAGTTATTTTGCATCTTATTTTGGAGTCTTTAATTTGATTCTTTACTTGTATATATAGGATATTGTACAAAGTTAAAAAATCAATCAATAAAAGGAGAAAAAATTTCCGCAAATTCTTTCTTTCTTTTCCACAATTTATTTAATTTTTTTTCAATTTTACATGATATCAGAGCAAGGTTGATTCAATCATCTTGTATCAAGTTCTCATCATCTCTAATTCTCATTCTTTCTTATTCAATCCTCTTGTCTCAAATTTTTCATCATGTTCAATATCCAAAATAATGTAATTTGTGCTTACAGTAAGAAATTAAGCCATACAGTGAATAAATGTTATAAAATTTATGGGTTTCTTGCTAATTTCAAATTTACAAAGCAGAGAAAATCTTAAGAAAAAATTCAAGTCAACAACAATTTCGAAACTATTAAGGAATAGGTTGGCAGAAGTGTTCCAAACACCAGGTTCTTGACTCAAAATGTTGTAGAACGACTGTTGGGGCTTCTTCAGCAATTGAATATTATAAAATAAGGTAAAAATACTCAAGTTTATACTAACGTGAAGGTTACAGGTAAAGCTAAGTTTTTCAATTCTTATGCATACCTACTGAACATTGACAATAATTCTTGGATATTAGATAGTGGAGCTGCTCAACATCTGACTCATGATAAATCAATTCTTTCAAAGGCTTTACCTAGTGCATTCATGGTGAATCTTCCTAATTTATACAATGTAAGGGTAAATCATTCAAGAACAGTTTGTGCATTACAAAATCTTGTTTTAGAGAATGTTTTATATATACCTTCTTTCAAGTACAATCTCTTGTCTGCATAAAAATTATGTAGACAACTCAATAATTATGTGCTATTCACTCCTACTTCTTGTTTTATATTTCAGGGCTCTTCTCTGAAGGGCCCATTGGAAATTGATAGAGAAAAAAGAGGACTTTACATACTTAAGTCAACCTAATCAGATAATCTTCCAAATGCTCAATTTAATAAAACCTTAAGCCCTAGTTTAGGTTCTAATTCAGTTTTTCATTCATGTTTTGCCTTGTTTGATTCCAAAATATAGGAAAAATTATGGCATATGCCATTGAATAATATGAAAAATGTTCCTTTTTATTCAATCTTTTCTTGTTAAAATTTTGACACTCCATGTGTGATTTTTTCAATGTCAAGAAAAACCAAACTACCTTTTTCAACAAGCAACATCTCAACAAAAAATATTTTTGAGTTGATATATACTGACACTTGGGGACCATATAAATAACCAACTCATGATGGGTATAAATTATTTCTTACCATTGTTGATGATTTTAGTAAAGAAACATAGACTTTTCTACTAAGCAATAAATCAAATGCTTTCACAGTCCTCAAATCTTCCTTAGCTATGGTTGAAAGACAATTTCAAACCAAGGTCAAAATAGTAAGATCTGACAATGCACTTGAGTTAGGAAGTGACACAACACAGTCAAAATATTTTATTTCTAAAGGGATTTAACATCAAACCTCATGTGTGTCTACTCCACAACAAAACAGTGTGGTTGAAAGAAAACATAAGCATTTGCTAGAAACATCTAGGTCTTTTTTGTATCAATCACATCTACCCATTCAATGATAGGGTGAATATCTTTTGAATGCAACATGTCTAATCAATAGACTTCCTTCCAAAATCCTTAATGGTAAAACTCTTTTTGAAGTCCTTTTCAAGACCATACCTAACTATTCGAATCTCAAATGTTTTGGATGTTTATGTTTTGTTTCTACTCTATCCTCTCAAAGGTCTAAGTTGACACTAAGGACCACTTCTTGTGTTTTTTTAGGATATCCATTTGGAAAGAAAGGTTATAAAATTTGGTTCTTAATACTAAGAAAATCATAGTTTCTAGAGATGTTGTGTTTCATGAAAATATCTTTCCTTTTGCTTCTTCTAAATCTAATGATTCCTACTTTATTGTTCATGAATCAATCCTAACTGTTGATCCTGATAATAATGTAAATGATAATAAAAGAATCCCATCTCCCTCAGTTATCACTTATATTTTACCTCTTGCATCTACCGCTGTGGACCAGGTCTAACCTCCTGTTCCTTCTACTGTCACAAACCAAGTACAATCGCATATTCCTTTGCTGTTATGGACCAGGTACATCCTCCTGCCTCTTCTGCTGCCATGGATCAGGTACATCCTCCTGTTCCTTCCACCAATAATATTTTCTCACTTAGAAGATCAACTCAAGAACACAAAATTCAAAATTAATAATGATCTAGAAGATTGTATTTACAATTCTGTACACCTAGCTAATGTTATCTCTTCTTATTTTTCATCTCCTATTTGTCCAACCTCTCTTTCTGTCATAAATCTATCTTCCAATAATCAACATAGGCTAAATTACTTATCTAACATTCTAGAACCTGTCAATTATAATCAAGATTTATTGCATAAGGGTTGGAAAAAATCTATGGAAAAATAACTTCAAGCTCTTAAGTGGAGCAACACTTAGGATGTGGTCCAACTTCCCCTAGGTAAAATGGCTTTACCTTATAAGTGGGTTTAAAAAGTCAAACAACATAGATAGTGAAGGCAACATTTAAAGGTTAAAAGCTATGTGAGCAGAGGAGACATTCAAAGGGAAGGTATTGATTTTAATGAGACTATTTCTCTTGTTGTCAAAATAACTACTATTTGATGTCTTCTAGCTACAACTTTCAAAAAAGGTTGGGGGATCTATCAATTGTATGTTAATAATGCAATGTTACATGGAGATATCCATGAGAAATTCTATATGAAGTTCCCTGATAGAGCAGTACCACCATCACCATCATATGTTTGCAAGCGTAAGAAGTCCATATAAGGACTTCGTCAGGCCTCTAGGAAATGGTATTCAAAGATCATGGCTGCTCTTAATTTTAAAGAATTCACTCATTCTCTTAATTATTATTCTCTAGTTGTGAAGAAATTTGACTCACCTATTTCAATAGTAGCAGCATATATGGATGACATTCTTTTAACAAGTAATGGCAATGCAGAGTTGCATGCATTGAAATTATTATACATGAGGAGTTTAGAATAAAGGATTTGGGAGATTTATATTTTTTCATAGTTATGAAGGTATTGAGAGAATCTCATGGTCTCATACTTTCACAACGAAAGTTCACAGTTGATCTCCTAAAGGAATTTGATGTCACATATATGTCACCTATTTCATCTCCTATTGATCCAACAGTAAAGCTAAGTTTAAATGATGGATATGCTATTATGAATCCCATTGTATATAAATACCTCCTTAGTAAGTTGAATTATCTTACTCATACAAGACCAAATCATGCCTTCACAGTTCAACACCTTAGCCAATTCATGCACGATCCTTGTCTGCTCATCTCACTGCCGCATTACGTGTTCTTCATTACTTGTCCAAGGATCCAGGTTTAGGACTCTTTCTCAATGCCTTTTCTTCTTTAGAGTTTCTTGACTTTTATGATTCGGATTGGGGAATATGTCCAAATTCAAGAAAATCCATTAGTGGATTTTATATATCACTTGGGGGCTCTCAAATCTCTTAGAATCCAAAGAAGCAAACATCTATTTATCTTAGCTCCGCCGAGGTTGAGTATCATTCTATGAGGCGCGTGGTTGCCGAGCTCACGTGGTTAGTTCTTCTCTTCTAAGATCTCTCTATTCGAATATCATTACACGTGCCTCTTCATTTGGATAGTCAGGCAGCAATACAGTGCTAAGAATATCGTGTTTTATGAAAGAATGAAGCATGTTAAGATTGATTGTCATTTTTTCGGCAAAAGTTTTTAGATGGATTTATTTCACTTTTATTTGTTCCATCTTCCTCTCAATTAGATGATCTATTCACAAAGTCACTCACTGGTCCTCTTCATTACAGTGTTTTGGGCAAGTTGGGTATTCGTTCGTCCCCTCCAACTTGAGGAGGGGGTGTTGGAATAATGCTGTATTTTCTTTATTGGATCGGGTTAGTTCATCTGTTCCATTCACCTATTTCACTGCACTCGTCTGCTGCAGCCTCAACATTATTCAGTGATGGACTATATGGATTGGGAATGATTTAATGATGATGATTTTGTCCGAATTCAGCATATCATTGTACATATTATTTTACGCACCTATTATTTTATTCCTTTTGTACACCCTAGGGTAAATCTTTTGTTTGCTACCTTATTTAGAAGTCTTTTGTTTCCTACTTTATTTAGAATATTATCCACTTAGTTTCCTACTTTATTTAGAAGTGTATCCCTTAGTTATTTTATACTTTATTTAGGAGTCTTTAATTTGATTCTTTACTTGTATATATAGGATATTGTACAAAGTTAAATGATCAATCAAGAAAAGGAGAAGAAATTTTCTGCAAATTCTTTGTCTTTGTTTTCTGCAATTTATTCAATTTCTTTCAATTCTTATATATTAGAATATTGTTGTATCTATTCATTGGACAAGGTTAATTCACCTGTTTAACTCACTATATATTCATCTATTACAGTGCAAAGCTTGATTCACCTATTTCAAAATATTTTGTTTTTAAAGGGATTCAACATCAAACCTCATGTGTGTCTATTCCACAATAAAATAGTGTGGTTGATAAAAAACATAGGCATTTACTGAAAACATCCAGGACTCTTTTGTACCAATCACATCTACCCATTAGTATTGGGGTGAATATCTTTTGACTGCAACGTATCTCATCAAGAGATTTTCTTCAAAAAATCTTAATGGTATCAGAGCAAGGTTTCGATCCTTTTATCATTTTATGTCAATTTTCATGTTTTTCTTAATTTTAAAAATATTTTTCAACTTTTTGATTCACAATATTTGGAACATGTCTACTGACATGATTCATTCATGGCGACTGCACTCGCTAACCCCATCAATTATCAAAATCATCAATCCTTTCTCCTTTCAATTTTTTTAATATGGGGTTTGATTCATTGTGGTTATATTTTCTACTTTTACAATCTCATTTTTTTGGGATTTTCTTTTGTTAGATTGCGTTTTTAATCATTTTATTTTTTTTGGCGTCTGAAGTTTTCTTAAGGATCCTAGTAAAAATCCCTAATCCTATTGATGTTCACTCACCAATTAATCTTCTTAAGGGTCCTGGTAAAAATCCCTGATCCCGTTCATCTTTACTCATCAATTCATAAAAAAAAACATAATCCTTCTTTATTTTTCTATTGTTTCTCAAAATATCTCATTTTTAATTATTGGTGGTATTTTTTTAAAGAATCAAAATCATCAATCACCAAAACCACCAGTATCAAAATCATCAACCAAAATCAAGATTTTTTTTTTAAAAAAAAAAAATCTTATTTTGGTGTCACTCTCAAATTAACTAATTTTATCCTTCATTGGACCTTTCATTCAAATAATACTTTTTACTCTCAATTATGTCAATGACTTAATCCTTTAATTTTCTATACCCGTTGTGACATTTTTTTATTTTTTCAAGATTTTCATCATCAAGAATCACTCCTTTTGACATCATTTTTCAATTATTTATATCAAATCACATCAGTAGACTTACCTAATGATACCATTGGACCAACTGCTTCACTCATTCATATGCATGGTTGATATTAAATTTTTTTTTTTTTGTTTGGCTGTATTCATCACAAAGTTCAACTCTTTTCTTACCGGTCCTTTTTATCATAATATACTATGCAAGTTGGGGGTTCTTTTCTTTCGTACCCTCCAACTTGAGGGGGGATATTGGAATATTGTTGTATCTGTTAATTGGATTAGGTTGGTTCACCTGTTTCATCTAATTGATATTCATCTGCTGTAGTGAATTACTTGTGTCAGCCTCAATATTATCAACCTCAACATATTAATTTCATCCCATATTCAGAAAATCTTTGTACATATTATTTATTTCCTTTTGTATACTTTAGGTAAATCTTTTGTATCCTTATTTAGGAGTGTATCGCTTTATTATTTTGTACCTTGTTTAGGAGTGTATCCTACCTTATTTAGGAGTGTATCACTTCTTTATTTTGTATCTTATTTAGAATTCTACCTTATTTAGATGATTAACTACTTGTATAAGTAGGACATTGTATCTCAATTATATCGATCAATTGAATACATTTATTTCACTCATCCAAATTCAATTGTTCATTCAATTTTCAACATTTTTTACAATCTTCTTAAATTTTTCAACATGGCTATTGAAAAACTTCTTTTAATTATCCTAATATTTATTTAATTCAATTATTCTTTCAATTCTCGTTCACTTTTTCCGCATTCTCTCTTCAAAACTTCTTTTAAATTTTCTATATGGTATCAGAACAAGGTTTCGATCCTTGCATTATTTTGTGTCAATTTTCATGTTTTTTGTTTGAAAAACACTTCTCAACTTTTTGATTTATTATGTTTGGAACATGTCAACTGACATGGTTTTGTTTATGGCGACTGTACTCATCACTCTCTCTCATTATTATCATCATCATCATCTTGGTAGAATTCAAGATGAAACAAATATGCTACCAAATCGTTCATCTTGGTAGTGTTCACAATGTATGGAACAAGTATATTGACTTGGTCCTTTCACTGCACTTATGAATCTCATAAATTACCAAAATAATCATCAATCCCATCTTTTATAATCTGAGATTTTATTCATTGTGGTTATATTTTCTCCTTTTACAATCCCATTTTTAATAATTTTTGAGATTTTCTTTTATTAGATTGTGTTTTAGGCGTCTGAAGTTTTCTTAAGGGTCCTGGTAACCATCCCTGATCCTATTCATCTTCACTCACTAATTCATCTCTTTAAGGGTCCTGGTAAACATCCCTGATCCTATTCATCTTTACTTATCAATTCATCACAAAAATGACACTATCCTTATTTCTCTTTCTATTATTTCCCAAAATATCCATTTTGTTGAATTATTGGTGGTATTTCTTTTAAAGGATCAAAATCGTCAATCACCATCACCATCACTATCTAAATCATCAACCATAATCAATATTATTTTTAGAAAAGATCCTTATTTGGTGTCACTCTTAAATTAATTATTCATTGGAACTCTCATTCAAATGATATTTCCCCCCTATAGATCACGTCAAGATCGTAATCCTTCAATCTTATATACCCGTTATGGTATCATTTATTTTTTCAAAATCTTCATCATCAATAATCACTCTTTTTGATAGCATTCTTCAATCATAAATATATATATATATATATATATATATATATATATATATGTATGTATGTATGTATGTATGTATCAATTCACATGAGTAAATTTAACTGATAATATCATTGGACCAATTGCTTCACTCATACTATAAGCATGATTGATATTAAATTCAATTTATATTTTTTTTGTCTGTTTGGTCATATTCATCACAAAGTTCAATTCTCTGCTCATCGGTCCTCTTCATCACATTATATTTGCAAGTTGGGGGTTCTTTCGTACCTTTCAACTCATGAGGGATATTGGAATATTGATGTATTTATTCATTGGACCGGATAGATTCACCTATTGTATATTTGTCTGTTGCAGTACAAAGCTTGGGTCAGCCTTGATTTCAGCCACCTCAACATATTTATTTCATCCCAAATTCAGAAAATCCTTATATATTATTTTATTCCTTTTGTATGCCTAGGTAAATCTTTAGTATATATCTCCAATATATGGTAAATCTTTAGTATATATCTCTAATATTTTGTACCTTATTTAGAAGTGTGTCCTACCCTATTTAGGAGTGTATCTTTTTATTATTTTGTACCTTAATTAGACTTCTACCTTATTTAGAATATTGAAGTCGGCTTAGTATTACTTCTATTTAGATTAATTTCATTCTTTTATTGTACAAATAGGGCATTGTACATCAGTTGTATTCATTCAATGATTCAATAACATTCAATAATATTTCAGTTATTCAATAAATATTCAATATTCATTCAGTTTTATTATTGAATCAATCAAGGTTCAATATTGTAAGACCCAACAAAAATCTTAGATCATTTCAGTCTTATGCTGTATACTAAAGGGGTTCAAGACGTAGAAAATTTAGCTAAGTGTTAAAGACTTAGCCTTATTTTGGTCACTTAACTTTGATGTATTTTGTTTTGATCTTTCCAACCTTAGATTGTCGATTTTTAAACTGAATCATGATCAAGGATGTCTATAGGTCATCTAAGGTGACTTTTGGAATTTCCAGACATTGTTTGAGACATGTTTGGATGACCAAAATAGTGAGCCAACGCGATTAGGAGGCATCACGTTGGCTATTGCATCGTCACCATCGACGCACCGCATTAGTAATCACATCAGGTTTATCGATGCGGCGCGTCTCCTATCACGTCATTGGGCATATTTTAGTTTATTAAATTAGGGGTTTGTGGGGGGAAAAGGAGTTATTTTCCACCCATATTAACCCACTATAACACAAAATTAAGCCTTCCACAAGGCAAATTCACTCATCCTTTCATACAATTCTCTCAAGAGCAAACCCTAGTTCATCAAGTCTAAGATCAAGTTCTAAGAAATCACCGACAATTCTCACAAATTCAGAAACCAAGGTATGTTAAATGTTCATCCATGGGTCCCTTCCAACCATGGAGTCCAAGAATCAAATTTTAAATTTAAAATTATGATTTTTACAAGTTATTGTGATTTTTAACCATGAATCCCCATGAATCTTGATTCTATACCATTTTTACATGAAATTGTTGTTGTTATTAAGTCCCACAAGTTTGAATAATGTTGTTTACTGATTTAAATCATAATTAGTGCTGTTGATGTTGAAAACATGTCATTAATACAAGACTTAAACTATTCCCATGCTTAGCTTAAACTATGAATATTAAGTGTTTGATGAAATGCCTACAAGAATGAATTTTGAATAAATACTTTCACATTATATCCTCAAAGTCTTAGTACTATTTTGGTATTATTGTTATCGAGTCTTGGGGTTTATGAATGCCTGAAAACATAGTTGTTTACTTAGTCTCAGTATCTTCAGAATAGTTTCAGATATGTTATGAGCATTATCAGTTCAGTCAGTTATCATTATCAATTAAACATAAAACCGTTCAGTATCCTGAGTCAGTTCAGTTAGGAGTAGGATTTAGCACTGAGCGAGTATAGGGATGACAGTTTCCTCATTAGTGAGACAGATCCATTAGTATCAGTCCCTGTACTCCTGAATTACGTATCCAACATAGGATATGAGGATTTACCCATCAGTTCAAGCTTGACTACCACTCAAGGGTCACCCATCAGTTTAGGCTTGACACCCTTAGTCGTTCGAGATATCATTTTATGGATTCACATAGCTAATGTTAGTCCCATGGAATGGTACTGACACCCTTTCTACTGAGGTCACAGGTTGGACCCTAATTTGCTCATTGGGGCATGTTAATTAGATGATAGCTCCCATAGTCTCAGTCCAGTAATCTACTCATTAATTCAGTTTTAGTTTTACTTGACCATAGCATACAGATATAAGTTATTCACTTATCAGTATTCAGTATCTCAGTTTACAGATTATATTCATAACATGTTTTATGCTTGGTCATGCATTCTTTGTCTTTACAGATTTCATGCATTCTATTCAGTACTTTATGCTTTACATTCAGTCAGTTATTACTCATGCACATGAACCCATGTGTATCAGCCTAACCTCACTTAGCATACCAGTACATTCAAAGTACTGATTACATACCCATCTCTGCACTATGATATCTAATATCATAGGTTTGGATGCTCAGTTCCCTTATCACGCATGACATACCAGATTATCAGACACTTAGTTCCCTTATCGCGTATAGATATACCAGATTATCAATTATAGCAGTGGTGAGTCCTCATACTTCGAGGACATGATTTATTTACCTCAACTTACTTTATCAATTTCAGTATTTACTATTCAGTCAGAGTTAGTTGGGGGTTTGTTCCATTATCTCTACAGTAAGTCAGTAGAGGCTTTTCCGACTAGTATAGACAATTAGTTAGACTTCAGATTTTTAGTTGTTATTGTCAGTTGTTTTATCAGTATTTTTAGTATTGTTTTACAGACATTATCAGAACTATGATTTAAAACCTTATGGCATTCCTCAGTTAAATTTCGCATATGATCTTTTGTTATCAGTTTTACTCAGTGCTCACAGTAGGTACTAGCTCATGGGTTAGCTTGTGGTCTCTTAGGACCGTAATCACTGTGTGTCACCCAGGGTGTAATCTCGGGGTGTTACAAACTTGGTATTAAAGCCTAAGGTTCTAAAGAATCCTAGGGAGTCTGAAAGCCGCATCAAGTAGAGTTTTGTGCATGGGTGTGAAGTGTGCCACACTTATGGACAAAAGGGTACAAGACATTTTTAGAAAAAGTTTCCCTTCTTTCTGTGTTTATATTGTGCGAGTAAGCATGAGATCAATCTAAAATTCTTGTATAATTCAACTCTTCCTTCTATTTACAGAAATGCCTCCCAGAAAGAACAACGGAAGGAGAAACGGGAATCAGTCCGTACCTCCGCCTGTTCAGGAAGATCCCCTGAATGAGCATGTCTCTTATGCTGAATTCAGAGCTGCCTCCACTACCTTATCTTATTCATTAGTTTCTCAGAACAATCAGCAGGCTGTTTTCCTATCTAGTCTTATGGATTATACTTAGCAGAGTGAAGGGGGAAGCGTAGAAAGAAAAGGAGAAAGAATAAGAGGGACAAAACAAGTAGTTTTAAACCAAAATCAGAGATTGGTAACCATTCTCAATTCAGTCAAAAGTATTCAGCCCCAATTTCAATTTCAGCTAGTATGCCAGTTCCAGAGTTTAGGAGTAATAGTCGAGATGGGATGCCAGGCTCCAAGACCTAGAGTAGTATGAGCAGTGGTCGTACCCACCCACTTTGTAGAGAATATAGTAAGAATCATAAGGGTGTGTGTAGAGCGGGAAGTGATGTGTGTTTTAGATGTAGCAAGTCAAGCCATAGAGTCAAATAATGTCCTAAGTCTGGTCTGCAGAGTCAGCACAGTCATCTTCTCAGTAGGGCGCCACCTTCAGTGCCACCAGTGGTCAACGTCAGAATAAACTTTATGCACTCTAGTCCTGACATGATTAGGAAAGTTCTCCTGATGCGGTTACAGGTATGTTATAGGCCTTTCTTATTTTGTATATGTTTTACTAGACCACGGAGCTTCACTTTCTCTTGTAACCCCATAGAGCTGTCAACTTCGATGTCAGGCTTGAAATATTAGTATAGCCCTTCTCAGTGTCTACCTTAGTGGGCAAACCCATTATAGCTAGGCGAGTATACAGAAATTGCCCGATTACAGTATCCCAGCAAACTACTTCAATTGATTTCAGAAATAAAGTCGTTCAATTTTAGTATCTCGATAAACCAGTCATTGAATGAAAGGGTTGTACCTCCTCAGTACTTAGGAGTTATATGTTTTTTCAGTTTTTTTCTCAGAATCCTATGACAGAATATGACCTAGAGTTAGAAGCATGAACCCAGGAGTTTAGCAGTAGTAGAGTGGGGGTCGTGTTATCTGAATTCAGTAGATTTGCCATTCATGGGTCTGGTTGTGTGAAAGGTGAATCAGTAGGCTTGAAACAGTGTATGCAAGAATTTAATTTTGGTAATTTGGAATTATATGTATTGTTGATGTTAGTGTAGTGGTAATTCTCATGGTGGGGGGGGGGGGAATAAAAGTTTAGAGATATTGATTAAGTGTTTCACAGACTTAGAATAATGGCCTTAAGCTAAGGAGGAGATGATAGAATAAGCAACCAAGTCAGGCTCTCAGATCTTACTAATGATGCCAGTATGAGTAGAAAAGTGGTAGGAAAGGATGATGCCCAACCCGTTCTTATCTCAGCGAAAGATTTCTCAGTCATCATGATATCTACTCATTCCTTACATATCAGCCCTATAATAACAGCTCATGTTCATGCAATTTATAGAAAATCATGTACGCTTTCAGTCCCTAGTAAGAAGAGTTCTAGTTCACCCAGTAGTCCGAATCATATTCCAAGAATTTATGAACTCCAAACTTAGGTCATATAGCTCATGACTATGTATTCATGCTTTACAGTATGTTCAGTTCCAGTACTCATGCTACACTCCTAATGATCAGCGAAATTCAGAATATGTAACACCCCAAAATATCATCCTGAGACGTCACACAGTGCTTAAGGTTACAAGTAGGCCTAAGCTAACCCTTTGAGCCTGCTACTTCTTCTAACACTTACGTTAAGATAGACTAGCCAAGAATAAATATTCTGTCATATCAAAACTAAAATGAATAAATGATAGATACTGTTTGGAAAACAAATACTAATAGTCTTTAAACAAAGTCGTAGTCCGACAAGCCTCTACTACCAACAAAGAACTAGAGAGACATTGGGACAGACCCCCAACTGACTCGAACTAAACTGATAATGATAGTCCGTATACTAAAAAAAAGCTAAAAATCTGAGGAAGTAGGCCCTCGAATTATGAGGACTCACCACTGTGGGAGCATAGACAAAGATGCTCGGACTACTCATGCTACGGATACTGAGTACCTGAATCTATATTATGGGACAATGTAGCACACAGACGTATATGCGGATCAGTACTTTAAGGATGTACTGAGCATATGGGGGTGCAATACAAGAAGTAAACAATATCATCAACTTTGTAGAAAACATGCATACTAATATAAATGACTCACATAGCTTGAGGAAAAACTGAAATTCGAATCTCATAAATCATGTATAATAAAGCACATAGTACAAATCTCGTGAGTCATTATATTTACTTCTAAAATCCTTATTCTCCATCTTGTTCTCAAAACTTTGTAAGAAAGAGGAATCTTAAAACAATAGCTTTCAAAACTTATACTTTTATCTTATAGAGAATAAGGGACTTCTTTGAAACTTAGAGATTATAGGACTTTGGGACTTAGGGACTTTGGTCTTGGGAGTTTCTTCTAACCAACATAAACCATGCGAGCTGACATGGAGTCCAACGTCTTTCCCACATTGGGGAGAGCTGCTCTATCCCTGCTATCGGAATAGAACCTTTAACTTTAGTGATCACTATCTTAACCCACTTAGGGAAATTTAGAAACCTACGGTGGCTCATAGTTCTGGGGCATGATACCTCGGAATCATACCCTCTTGGTGCTAAATACTACTCCCATACTTATTGCTCAGAACTTTAGGAAATCCACCTCAAAATAGCATAAAGGTTTACAGTTAAAACTAATTATGCTTATCTTCGCCTTAAATTATAACTTGAATGAATAGTGTGGATTCCTATCTTTGCTTGGTTCAAATGATCAACTTTCTTCATCAAAAATGGAAAATAGCTATTCATGGGATACTTAAATCATGATCATTCTTGAAGTTCAACATACATACTAGGGCTTAGTGGCGCATGCTTCAATTTCATATCAAACACCATAAAAATTCATACTTTATAACACAATTATTCATAATTCAACTTAAAATGTGGAAAATTCATCAATAGGCATAGAAATATAAACAAAATCATGTAATTCAAATCTCAATCCATGGGAGATCTTATAATCTTGAAAATAATGATAATGGGTATAAACCCTAACTTGATTTTCATAGAAATCATAGTAAAATTCAGAAATTTATAACTTAAAGAAAGTTTTTTGGATACAAGAACGCAAGGATTGTTCTTCTTCAAACCCCACATACCTTAGATTGATAAACTTGGATGAACAACTTGCGTTCGAGATGTTATTAGAACTCTTGAATGAGGGTTCTTAGAATTCTTGCACTAAGAACTTGGAATCTTGACTCAATTTGGAGAATTGATGGAGAAATCTAGAGTTTCTTGGAGGAGAAGTATGATGAACTAGGGTTTTTTTTTTTGAAGAGAATAAGGATTAGGGCATAAAGTGCTTTGTTATGTAATTGATTTTATGTTTTTGGACGGATTAGGAGTAGGTTAATTGACCAAAATACCCCCCTTTAACTCTTGACAAACTGGATAAACGAAATATTTGGGAACTGAGTGGCCACCACGACCTACCACTATCGCGGTGGCTCACTGGAAATCGACCACTGTGAACTGGGCAGACTCCACGATGCGGAGCCATCACGGTACCCCTTTGGAAATGCCATTTTGGCACCTGGCGCGACGCGCCATTATCTCGCTGAGCTTCTAGAAAGTGACAACTGGGAAATTGGGGTCCTCCGTGATACGCCACCATTGTCGAGTCCCACTAGAATTTAAAAAATGTTAAATAAACCCTCTCCGCGACGCGCTAAACATCAGAATGACGGTGTTTTACAACTAGAACTTAAATTAGCCATAACTTCTTTCTCGGTTATCAGATTTTGGCAAATCTTATATCGTTGGGAAGATAATTCAATTTTTCACACGATAAAAAGTCAAAAATAGGAAAATTCTATATGATTTACACATTACTTACTTTATAATCATCCCTTAATCTTCTAGAGACAAAATCAGGCTTGAAGAAAGTTTGGGGTATCACAATATCTCTCCCTTGGGAACATTCGTCCTCGAATGTGGATGACAAAATTGAAATGCTGAAAAATGAGGCTATAACTAGTGTGTGCTACTAAGAGTATGACTATACTGATTTGCAAGTGCATGAGCTATCGCATAATTGTCTATATAAAGTTTGAAACATGGAATGAAAGAGATGGGTTGAGGTAACTTGTTACCTTAAACTAAATCTGATTCTGCAGCGAAAATTTGAGGGCACTTGGTTTGAATATCAGTTTCCGTCTCCCAAGTAGCGCCCTCAACTGACTGGTTCCTCCAAAAAACTTTGATCAAGGGAACTTCTTCGTTCCTTAGTCTACGTATCTGGTGGTCTAGAATCTCAACTGGAATCTGTTCAAATGAAAGATTAGTCTAAATATCTGAGCTCTCTGAAGGATCCACTACAACGGAATCACCAATATGTCTCTTAAGCATGGAGATATGAAAGGTGGGATGAACAACTGATAGATCTGCGGGCAACTCAATTTCATAAGCCACTTTCCCAAAATGACACAAAATTCTATAAGGGCCAACATAACGGGGACTAAACTTCCCCTTTTTCCCAAACCTTTTTACCCATTTCATGGGTAAAATTTTCAAGTACACCAAATCACCCACCTCAAATTCAAGATCTGTTCTCCTCACATCAGCGTATGACTTCTAATGACTCTAACCTGTCTTCAATCTCTCTCTAATTATCTTGACTTTCTCCATTGCATCAGGTTCAATCAAAGCAGCCTCACCCACTGTAAACCAACCTATGAGTGATCTGTTTCTCCTCTCATACAAAGCCTCAAACAGGGCCATCTGGATGCTAGAGTGATAACTATTGTTATATGCAAACTCAATTAGTGGCAAATTCTCATCCCAACTACCCTTGAAAACAAGAGCACATGCTCTCAACATATCTTTCAAAGTTTGGATGGTCCTCTCAACTTGACCATCTATCTGCGGATGAAAAGCGAAACTCAAATGAACTTGGGTACGAAGATCCTTCTGAATAGCTCTCCAAAACTGAGAAGTAAACTGAGTACCCCTATCTGAGATGATAGACAAGGGAACTCTATGCAATCTGACTAACTCCTGGATATACAATCTAGTATAATCCTCAGCTGAATAAGATATATGCACCGACAAGAAATATACTTAGTCAACCTGTCTACAACAACCCAAATAGAATCATGATGATGACACAAAAGAGGTAAACCAGTCATAAAATCTATATTTACCTCTTCCCACTTCTAAGTGGGTATACCAAACACTTGCATCATACCACCAGGCCTTTGGTGCTCTACCTTAACCTATTGGCAAGTTGCACACTTCACTACAAACTCTGCTATATCCTTCTATATGCCACTCCACCAATAGATTTCCCACAAGTTGCAGTACATCTTGGTAGCGCCGGGATGAATAGAATATCATATACCATGCGCCTTAACCATAATTCTCTGCCTCAGGTTATCAACACAAGGGACACACAATCTATCTTGAAACCTCAACATATCATCTCCCCCTTGGGAGAAAATCTCTACCTTTTGGTATTTAACTGATTCCATTAGTTTGACCAAACTAAGATCCATGTCTTGCTTCTCCTTTACTTCTGAAACTAAAGAGGATTCAGAACTACTCTGAACCCAAACATTACCTTCAGCTGAATCAAGCAACCTAACACACAATCTAGCTAAATGATGCACTTCACAAGCCAAATTCTTTTTATCCATCTCCACACTACACATAGACAACCTACTAAAGACATCTGCTACTACATTGGCCTTGCTCGGATGATATAACACACTCATATCATAATCTTTTAGAAACACTAACCATCTCCTCTATCTAAGATTTAACTCCCTCTGAGTAAACATATATTGCAAGTTTTTATAATCCATAAACACATCAACATGAACACCATACAGATAGTGCCTCCATATTTTCAAGGGAAAAACCACAACAGCTAATTCAAGATCATGGGTTGGGTAATTCTTTTTATACGGCTTCAACTGTCTAGAGGCATAGGCTATAATCTTACCTCTCTGCATTAATATACAACCCAAGCCAACTCTAGAGGCATCACAATACACCATAAAACCATCAGGAAAAGTTAACACTGCGGCTGAAGTGAGTCGAGTCTTCAACTCCTGAAAATTCTTCTCATAGGAATCCGACCAAAGGAACTTAATTTTATTTTGGGTCAATCGGGTCATAGGAGACGCAATAGATGAGAAACCTTTAACAAAATGGCGGTAATAGTAAGCTAGACCCAAGGAACTCCTAATGTCAGATGGAGAGATAGATCTAGGCCAATTTTTTACAGGTTTTGTCTTTTGGGAATTAACTTTAATGCCTTCAGTTGAAATAATATGACCCAGAAATGCTACTGGCCTTAGCCAAAACTCACACTTGCTAAATTTGGTGAATAATTGATGATCTCTAAGAGTCTGCATGGTCATTCTCACTACGGGATTAAACAAGGATATCATTTATGAACACTATGACAAACACATCAAGATACTGCTTGAACACTCGATTCATGAGGTCCATGAAAGCTGCTGGAGCATTGGTTATTCTAAAAGACATAATTAGAAACTCTAAATGACCATAACGAGTTCGGATGACTATCTTTGGGATACCACACTCCTTTACTTTAAGTTGGTAATAGTTGGATCTTAGGTCTATCTTTGTAAAATAACTTACACCTTGCAACTGATGAAATAGGTCATCAATTCTAGGAAGAGGGTACTTATTCTTGACTGTGACCTTATTAAGATGACAATAGTCAATGCACATACACAAAGAACCATCTTTCTTTTGCACGAATAGAACAGGTGCACCCCAAGGAGAGACACTGGGCCTTATGAAACCTTTATCTAGAAGATCTTTGAGTTGTTCTTTCAAATTCTTACGCTCTGCGGGGCCATATGGTATGGAGGAATAGAAATAGGCTATGTATCGGGAAGAAGGTCAATCCTGAACTCTATCTCTCTATCGAGAGGTACCCCTAGGAGATCTTCTGGAAAAATATCCGAAAACTCATTAACTATACTGACTGACTGGATAGTTGGAGCCCCAGACTTAGTGTTCTTAATGCGAAATAGATGATAAATACAACCTTTGGATATTAGATTTCTGACTTTGAGATAGGATATAAAATGACTCTTGGGAGATACTGAACTCCCGGACCACTCGAAGACTGGCTCATCAGGAAACTGAAACTTAACCACACGGGTACGATAGTCTATAGATGCGTAACAAGAGTAAAGCCAATCCATATCCAGAATAAGATCAAAATTGACCATATCCAACTCTATCAAATCAACAATTATGTCTCTATGAAGAACAAGAATCGGGTACTTTTTGTAAACTTTTTTAGCAACAACTGACTCTACTATTGGGGTAGACACCAGAATAGGCTCAGGGACATTTTCAAAGTTTACCTCAAATTCATTGCAACCAACGGTGTCACATAAGAAAAACTATACTTAGGGTCCAACAGTGCATACACATCAAAATAAAAGATACAAAGCATACCAGTAATAACATTTGTGAATCCTCCTACTCCTGGTGGGACGAAAAAGTATAGAATTAATTCTGGCACTGACCGCCAGTATTACTGGATGAAGCACCCTGATGAGGGGCTGGACAAGCTAAAGGAGCTGGTGTAATGGTAGCCTGAGTCTGGGGATGAACATCTCGACTCCCCAATCTAGCATGTGGACACACTCTAAGTCTATGGCCTAACTTGCCACAACCAAAACAACCCCACTATTTGGCCAAACACTCATTGATATGGGTCATACTACACTTAGCACATGAGGGATAATTAGGCTTGTTACTCACACTGTGCTGGGATCTAGACATAGAGGACTTATTCCCCTGCTCTTGCCTATTTCTGGGTACGGGAACACTAGCTGATGAAGGCGCTGACATAGACGAATGACTCTGAAACTGCGGTCGATTCCCTCTATGGGATCTAGTCTAACCATGATCATACTTCTCTGACCTAGCCCTCTTGTTTCCCCTTACTCTATTTATCTCCCTTATTTTATCTACCTCAATCTGCTGAGCATGCATCATCAGTTTGGATAGATCCATATCCTTATTAAGCATAGCAGTCCTACGCTCTTTTAGTACCAAACCAGACACACCGGTCATGAACTTACTCATACTAGATTGGGTGTCAGCTACCAAGTCAGGAGCATACTTAGCTAGCTGGTTGAACTTGAGGCAATACTCCTTAACAGTCATAGAGCCTTGCCTCAGGTTCATGAATTCTTCTATCTTTTCTTCGCTCATCTCAAGTAGGAAAAACTTATCCAAGAATGTATCTTGGAATACCTGCCAAGTCATAGGAGCAGCATTCTCCCCTCTAGTCTTCCTCCATGCCACAACCCAGTCATAAGCAATATCTTTTAGCCTATAAGAGGCCAACTCTACACTCTCTTCTTCAAAAATATGCATGACTTGGGTGATCTTCTTCACCACCTCAAGATACAACTGTAGGTCCTCATCTGTCTTCGACCCATAAAACTTTGGAAAATTCATCCTCATAAAATCTCGAATCCTAGCTACAGCTGAATCACCTCCTTGCTAATACAGAACTACAGACAGGTTATTAGCCCAAACATTAGCGGTGACTGCCTGGGCTAATGCCTAAAAGGCAGCCCAAAACTCAGCGGGAGACACGTTCTCATTCAGGGGATCGCCCGATTGAGGTGGCTAATCAACATTCCTGTGGGCATTAACTCTTTGGGGAGAAATTTTCTGTCATAAGAGAGTATGAATTAATAGCAGAGAGAGACAACTATAAGAACGGCGGATTATGAAAGAAAGAGGTGGCTTTTTCCTAAGACGTCTTGTAGCCTCTTGCTCATAGATGAAGTGCGCTATACACCGATGATCAAGATTCTACATAACATGGCTTGTCAGAATCCCTAGGACTCCTTAAACCTTAGGCTCTAATACCAAGTTTGTAACACCCCGAAATCTTATCCCGAGACATCACACGGTGCTTAAGGTTACAAGTAGCCCCAAGCTAACCCTTTGAGCTTGCTACTTCTTCTAACACTTACGTTAAGATAGTATTGCAAAGAATAAATATTGTTTCATATCAAAACTAAAATGAATAAATGACAGATACTGTCTAGAAAACAAATACTAATAGTCTTTAAACAAACTCGTAGTCCGACAAGCCTCTATTACTAACAAAGAACTAGAGAACCATTAGGAGAAACCCCAACTAAATCAAACTGAACTGAAAATAATAGTCTGTATACCAAAAGAAAACTAAAAATCTGAAGAAGTAAGCCCTTGAATCATGAGGACTCACCATTGTGGGAGCGTAGATAAAGATGCTCGGACTACTCACGTTGTGGATACTAAGAACCTGAACCTATATTATGAGATAATGTAGCACACAGACGTATATGTGGATCAGTACTTTAAGGATGTACTGAGCATATGGCAGTGCAATGCAATAAGTAAACAATATCATCAACTTTATAGAAAACATGCATACTGATATAAATAACTCACATAGCTTGTGGAAAAACTGAAATCTGAATCTCATAAATCATGCCTAATGAAGCATATAGTACAAATATCGTGAGTCATTATATTTACTTCTAAAATACTATTCTCTATATTGTTCTCAAAACTTTGTAAGAAAGAGGAATCTTAAAACAATCGCTTTCAAAACTTATACTTTTATCTTATAGAGAATAAGGGACTTTTGTAAAAGTTAGAGATTATAGGACTTTGGGACTTAGGGACTTTGGGCTTGGGAGTTTTTTCTAACCGACATAAACTATGTGAGCTTACATGTAGTCCAACATCTTGCCTACGTTGAGGAGAGCTGCTCTATCCTTGCCATTGGAATAGAGCTTTTAACTTTAGTGATCACTATCTTAATCCACTTGGAGAAATTTAGAAACCTACGGTGGCTTGTAGTTATAGGGAATGAGACCTCAGAATCATACCCTCTCGATGCTAAATACTATTCCCATACTTATTGCTCAAAACTTTAGGAAATCAGCTCAAAATAGCATAAAGGTTTAGAGTTAAATCATAACTTGAATGAATAGTGTGGATTCCTATCTTAGCTTGGTTCAAATGATCAACTTTCTTCATCAAAAACTGAAATTAGCTATTAATGGGGTGCTTAAATCATGATCATTCTTGAAGTTCAAATACATACTAGGGATTAGTGGCCCATACTTCAATTTCATATCAAAAACCATAAAAATTCATACTTTATAACACAATTATTCATAATTCAACTTAAAATCTGAAAAATTTATCTATAGGAGTATAAATATAAATAAAATCATGTAATTCAACTCTCAACCCATGGGAGATCTTATAATCTTGCAAATAATGGTAATGGGTATAAACCCTAATTTGATTTTCATGGAAATCATAGTAAAATTCAGAAATTTATAACTTAAAGAAAGTTTTTGGACACAAGAACGCAAGGATTGTTCTTGTTCAAACCCCACATACCTTAGATTGATAAACTTGAATCAACAACTTACGTTCGAGATGTTATTGGAACTCTTGAATGAGGGTTCTTGGAATTCTTGCACTAAGAACTTGGAATCTTGACACAATTTGGAGAATTGATGGAGAAATCTTGAGTTTCTTGGAAGAGAAGTATGATGAACTAGGGTTTTTGTTTTGAAGAGAATGAGGATTAGGGCATAAAGTGCTTTGTTATGTAATTGATTTTATATTTTTGTATGGATTAGGGGTAGGGTAATTGACCAAAATACCCTCCGTTAACTCTTAACAAACTGAAAAAACAAAATATTTGCAAACTGAGTGGCCACCGCGATGCGCCACTATCGCGGTGGCTCACTAAAAATTGACTATTGTGAACTGGGCAGACTCCGCGATGTGGAGCCATTGTGGTGCCCCTTAGGAAATGCCATTTTAGCATCTGGCGCGACACGCCGTTATCGCGCTGAGATTCTGGAAAGTGACAAATGGTAAATTGGGGTCCGTCGTGATGATCCACCATCATGGAGTCCTATTGGAATTTAACAAATGTTAAATAAACTCTCTCCATAATGCGCTAAACACCATAATGACGGTATTTTACGACGATAACTTAAATTAGCCATGTTATCGAATTTAGGAGAATCTTATATCGTTGGAAAGATAATTCAATTTCCCACATGATGAAAATTTAAAATTACAAAAATTCTATATGATTTACACATTACTCACTTTGAAAGTCATCCCTTAATCTTCTAGAGATGAAATTAGGCTTGAAGAAAGTTCGGGGTATCATAGATTATGTTGTATATCCTTAGTGTAGGTATCTTGATGAATCTATGATGTTGCTATTCTATTCCTTCGGCCTATTTTAATTGGAAAGTTCTGTATAGTGTTCATTCATGCTTCAGGGCCTCATGTTTTAGCCTTTCAGTGACCTCTCCTTATAAAATGATATAGTGATGAGCAATTGCTTAGATGGGAGAGAGTAAATATTTCATGTTAAAGAAAGATTGTTGCATGCTTGTTTTACTCGAGGCTGTAGTTATGAATATAGGCTTGAATGTCATCTTGGAGTGTAAGTGGATAAATGCATTACGCATTGGTGAATGGCTAGTAAGAAGTTATATTTAGTTGTTGAAGGGGAAATCAGAATCATTCATCAGATGAGAAGTTGTGAAAATGCAGGGTGTATTAAATTCATGATTCAGACTAGTATTACCGTGTTATGTATGCATTTCATAGATACGAGTAGGCTTGTACATATGGGAAAATTCAGTCCAGCTCAGACTTTAGTAGTCAGAGTTATTAGTGCCCATGTGAATATTTTCAGTAGTCTTAGGTGAAGTGCAGTATTAAGGTGGAAAGTATAGTTGAGAGAGTGTTCGAGGAGTATGTCTAAGATTGAAAGTTAGTAGTTGCAGTGCATAAGGTCTAGTAGCTCTATACTAGCTGATATTTCATAGGACTATGTTCCATATTATAGAATTTTAGCCTTGTTATGATTTCTTATTCAAATGTTTTATTCAGACCATGCCCAAGATTCTTTGCTCCCTAACATCGTTAGAACTTCTTAGAAAGAGCATTGAAGAAATGCTCTAGTTGAGTGTGGCTATTTCAAGGGGTAATCTGTTCCCATCTATGTAAACTACGAATTCAGCTTGTTTCATGTTTCAGAATCTAGATATTTGGTCATAGTTCAGTTCATAACCATTTCGTGCATCATCTTAACTTTTCTAGTATTTCAGCCAAGTCATATTATTTGGGGGACGAACTATCCCAAGGGGAGATATAATACCCCCGAGCTTTTCATGTACTAAATCTATCATCTTTTCTTCACGAAACTAGATCTAGAAGGAGGTAATAGTTACTCATAAGTTGACTCCCTCATTTCTATCTTAGCCTTATAACCATTTTCATGTCACTACATGTGTTCAAGAAATCAGTTCAGTTCATGATATCCAGTTCATGTATCATGTTTTAAATTCAGTTATGATCTCATGTTCCCATTCATCCATGTTCAGTAAATGATCTCAGATTCTTTAGTATTATCAACTTAAGGTAATAATTTTTCTTAGAATTTCTCTTTTCCATAATCAATTTTAGCTGTATATCATTTTTATGTCATTCATGCATTCAAGAATCAGTTTGGTTAGTCATCATGTGTCATACTCAGTTATGTAGTCATATTTTAGTCAGGCATGTTCAGCATGTAATCTCAATTCCTATGTACCTCTCAATTCAGTTAGTCTCATTTGAGGACGAATGTTCCCAAGAGGGATATATTGTAAGACTCTACAAGAATCTTAGCTCATTTTAGTCTTATGCTGCATACTAAAGGGTTTCAAGACTTAGAAAATTTAGGTAAGTGTTAAAGACTTAGCCTTATTTAGGTCCCTTAACTTCGATGAATTTTATTTCAATCTTCCCGGCCTTATATTATCGATTTTTAAGTTAATTCATGATCAGGGTTATCTATAGGTCATCTCAGGTGAGTTTCAAAATTTTCGAACATCGTTTGAGATATGCTTGGATGACCAAAATAGTGAGCCAATACGATCAGGACGCATCACTTTAGCTATTGCATTATCACCATCGACGCATCACATTAGTAATCGCATCGAGTTTATCAATGCGGTGTAGTGCCTATCGCATCATTGGGCACATTTTTGTTTATTAAATTATGAGTTTGTGGGGGCAAAGGAGTTATTTTCTACCCATCTTAACATACCATAACAAGAAATTAAGCCTTCTACAAGGCAAATTCACTCATCCTTTCATACAATTCTCTCAAGAGCAAACCCTAGTTCATCAAGTCTAAGATCAAGTTCCAAGAAATCACCAACAATTCTCACAAATTAAGAAACCAGGGTATGTTAAATGTTCATCCATGGGTTCGTTCTAACCATGGAGTCCAAGAATCTAATTTTAAATTTAAAGTTGTGATTTTTACTAGTTATTGTGTTTTTTAACCATGAATCCCCATGAATCTTGATTTATACCATTTTTACATGAAATTGTTGTTGTTATTAAATCTCACACGTTTGGATAATACTGTTCGCTGATTTAAATTATAATTAGTGTTGTTGATGTTGAAAACATGCTATTAATACAAGTTTTAAACTATTTCCATGCTTAGCTTAAACTACGAATATCAAGTGTTTGATGAAATGCCTACAAGAATGAATTTTGAATAAATGCTTTCACATTATGTCCTCAAAGTTTTAGTACTATTTTTCTATTATTGTTATCGAGTCCTAGGGGTTATGAATACCCAAAAACATAGTTGTTTACTTAGTCTCAATATCTTCAGAATAGTTTCAAATATGTTGTGAGCATTATCAGTTCAGTCAGTTATCATAATCAGTTTAACATAGAACAGTTCAGTATCCTGAGTCAGTTCAGTTAGGAGTAGGATTTAGCACCGAGCAAGTGCAGGGATGGCAGCTTCCTCATCAGTTAGGTAGAGTCATTAGTAGCAGTCCCTATACTCCAGAACTATGTAGCCAGCATAGAATATAAGGAGTCACCCGTCAGTTCAGGTTTGAATACCTCTCAGAGGTCACCCGTCAGTTTAGGCTTGACACCCTTAGTCGTTTGGGATAATATATTAGTGGATCCATACAGCCAGTGTTAGTACCCATGGCATGGTACTGACACCCTTCCAACTGGGGTAACAAGTTGGACCCCAATTTGCTCATTGGGGCATGTCGGTTAGATGATAGCTCCCACAGTCTCAGTCTAGTAATCAGCTCAGTAATTTAGTTTTAGTTTTGCTTGACCATAGCATACAGATATAAGTTATTCACTTATCAGTATTTAGTATCTTAGTTTACAAATTATATTCAAAACATGTTTTATGCTTGGTCATGCATTCTCAGTCTTTATAGATTTCATGCATTCTATTAGAACTTCATGCTATACATTCAGTTAGTTATTACTCATCCACATGAACCCATGCATATCATCCTAACCTTATTTAGCATACCAGTACATTCAAAATACTGATCACATACTCGTTTCTTGCGCTATGATGTCTAATATCATAGGTTCGGAAGCTCAGTTCCTTTATCGCTATAGATATATCAGATTATCAACTGTAGCAGTGGTGAGTCCTCATACTTCAAGGACATGGTTTATTTACCTCAGGTTACTTTATCTATTTCAGTATTTACTATTTATTCGGAGTTAGTTGGTGGTGTATCTCATCAACTCCATAGTAAGTCAGTAGAGGCTTTTCAGACTAGTACAGATTGTTAGTCAGTCGTCAGTCTTTTGATTGTTATTTTCAGCCATTTTATCAGTATTTTCAGTATTGTTTTACAGACATTAACAGAACTATGATTTAAAACCTTATGACATTCCTCAGTTAAATTCCTCATATGATCTTTTGTTATTAGTTTTTGTAAGACCCCACAAAATTCTCTCATAGTCTGAGCCTTAAAGCGTGTCAAGTAAGCGTAAATCCAGCCCTAAAAGATTGAGAAGTGACTTCCCAAGTGAGAAATATTTTAAATCGTGTAGAATTTCCCTAATATCAATATTTTGTCATGTAGATAATTGAATAAGTATAACAATTTGGTCAAAATCTGACATCGAATGAGGAAGTTATGGTCGTTTTACTAAGAGCTGTCGAAACTGCCCCAGTGCGACAGACAGGTTGATGGACTGTCGAGCTTGTGACGGACCGTCGCCCAAACCGTTATAACCAAGATAGTAACTCTCTCTTCTGGCCTAAATGCGACGGCCAAGACGACGGACCGTCAAGCTAGCGACGGACCATTTCTAAGACCATCGCAACTGAGGCAGTGTGGCCTTTCTCTGACCAACGTACGATGGACCATCCGAAACGCCATCAAACTAGCGACGGACCGTCACTTTGACCGTCGCAAATCCTATTCAGTATTTTTAAGTTATTTTTTTAAAAGGGCTTTTTGGTCTTTTTCCACCCTTTTACACTTATATATATATCTTGAACCAAGCTGAGGGCTTTGGATTTCTTTCAATATCAAAAACCCTAGAACAAGATCAAAACCCTTCTTCAATAAAATCAAGAAAAATCAAGAATCTCTCCAAGAGCCTTCAAGAAAGAGTTTCCTAAGGTATGCAGATATTGATTCTTGGGTCCCTTTCATCCAAGAAGCTCAAGAATTCTTTTCTAAATTTCAAAGATCTTATGTTTATGAGTTTTCATGATTTATGTGAATTGAAATTGATGTTCAAGTTAGTATTGAGTTTTAATTCATGATTTGTTTACAAGGTTTCAAGCTTTGCCCCTAGTATGTGATATTCATGATAAACCCTCTTCAAGTTGCTTGTTAAGTAATGTGTTTATGTCAATTGAGTGTAGAAATTGTTGAATAAGCAAAACATGCTCCCCATATGTTTGATAAAATGCTATGTAAAGGAATTAGAGCCATTATAGCATGTTGACTAGAAATCCCCAATTGTGTGCAAGCTCATGCATGCCAAGTGTTTGTTGAAAAGCCTTAGTGAATGAATTATACATGATAGCATGAAATTCCCCAATTATGTGTTCTTTAATGCATGCTAAGTGTTTGATGCAAGACCTTCTTGAATGGAGTATGAGCCAATAACATGTCTCCTTATATTATCACATGTTTATGATTTCTAAATGCTTGAAGAGATGTTTTACTGATTATGATAGTGAATGAATGTCCATGGTCATGATTATTCATGAATGGTTATGTTTTAATTTTATATTATCGAGTCCTGAGGGTATTTATACCCAACAAATTAGATGCAATCTAGAGCCCATGTCAACTTTCACGATAATCTTAGTCAAGCCACGATTCTCAGAACTCAGTGAGTTATAGAAATCAGTAATCTCAGACAGTTACAAAACTTAAGTAACCTCAGTATCTTTAGTACTCTAGCCTTAGTTCAGTACTCATCTCAGATCTAGTAGTGTTCAAGTATTTGGTTCATACCTCAGTAGCATTCAAGTAATCTATTCATAGCCCAGTATCATTCAGTCAGATAACGAGATTTAGTAGTATTCCATCACATAACGGAACCAAGTGAACTCAGCTTAACTCAGTTAGATCATTTGAGAAATATGATCAGTAGCAGATTCAGCATTGTTTAAATTCAGTTAAGAATCAGTTCAGAGTCTTTCAGTTGGGAGTAGGAGCTAGCACCAAGCCAGTGCAGGGATGACGACTTTCCTATTAGAGAGGTAGAGTCGTTAGCAACAATCCCTGAACTCTAGAACTGCGTAGCCAGCATAGAACCAGGAGTCACCTGTTAGATAAAGGCTTAAATATCTACGGACTTAGGCTTGACTTCCTGTTCAGGGTCACCCGTTAAAGAGGCTTGACCAGAGTAGAGGTCTTTGCCCGTGGCTTAGTATTAATACCCTTCTAGCTGGGGTTACAAGTTGGACCCCACCAGTTTAGATTTAGGGCATGTCGGTTAAGTGAGAACTCCCACAATTGCAGTTTCAGTATCAGTTTTTAAAGTTGAACTCAAAAATCAGGACTATCTGATACACTCACCTATCTCAGTACGAAACTCAGATAGTTCCATAGATTCATGGACCACCCGCTAGATAGGCTTAGTCTCTTATAAAGTTAATCAGTATCAGTACTAATTGATACGGAGATCACTCGTTAAATAGGCCTAATCTCAGTCTCAGATTCAATTGAGTATTCCCATTATCAGATCCAGAGATCACTCGTTAGATAGGCCTGATCTCAGTCTCAGATTCAGTTGAGTATTCTTATTATCAGATTTCGAGATCACCCATTAGATAGGCTTGATCTCAGTCTCATATTCAGTTGAGTATTCTCATTATCAGATCCAGAGATCACCCGTTAGATGGGCCTGATCTCAGTCTTAGATTCTGTTAATTATTCTCATTATCAGATTCAGAGATCTTTTGCTAGATAGGTCTGATCTCAAACATAATCATTTCTTATCATTGATAGTAAATTCAGGGATCATCCGTTAGAGAGGTTTGATCTCAGATTTAGTCAGTCAATTGTAGTAAGCTCAGAACTCAGTTATTGATATGAGTAGATTCAATTAATCAACTTTAGTATCATCAGTTTTTGAGATCACTCGCTAGATAGGACTGATCTCAACTTCAGTACTCAGTTATCAATCTCAGAAGTTTCAGTTGTTCAGTATCTCAGTATTAGTAGTGAGTTCAAACGTCATAAATCAGTACCCGAGTTTCAGTATTCAGAGTCACGATGATTTCAGTTATGGTTTATGCATTCATGCATATGTCCTCATTCAGTACTCTCATGATTATTCAGTTAAGTAATTGTTCATGTATAAGACCTTGCATTTAGCCTTACCTCATCTTGCATACTCAGTACATTCCCACGTACTGACGTATTTACGCTATGGTGTTTTACTTTACACCATAGGTTTAGAGGCACGAGATCCAGAGTACCCTTAGCAGCTTAGTCCCAGTCAACAACAGTAGACGTAGTAGTGAGTCCTCTTCATTCGAGGATGATCCTTATTTTACTATCGCATCAGATTTAGTTTATTTTCAGTAGACAGAGTTAGTTGGGGACATGCCCATTAAATCCACAGTTCAGATAGTCTAGAGGTTTTTCGGACAGATGTATCAGTATTCAGTTTTTAGTTTTGAGTATTTTAGATGTTTTGAACCTTATGGCAAGTTTTTCACCATTTTTCTACATTTATTATATTATATTATATTATACAGAGCTCAGGTACAGATATCAGTAGAAGGTTAGCTTGTGGTCCTTCGGGATCATGAGTACCGTGTAACGAGTAGGGGTAGTCTCGGATCGTTACAATTTTACTCAGTCCTCACAGTAGGTACCAACTCATGGGTTAGCTTGTGGTCTCTTGGGGCCATAAGCACCGTGTGGTGTACTCTCGGGGTATTACAAATATTCATTCAATTCAATTATTCTTTCTATTCTTGTTCAATTTTTTGCATTCACCGACAAACTTTATTTCAATTTTGAACAATATTCCAATACTATGAGGAAGGTTGTTACAAAACCTGCATCTTATAACAGCCCATGGTATGGTCCTGATCGTGTCAAGTACTTAGGCCCATTCTCTAGTGAATACCCAAGCTACTTGACTGGTAAGTTTCCTGGTGATTATGGATGGGGCACTATTGGACTTTCAGCAGATCCTTAAATATTTGCTAAGAAGAGCGAGTTGAAGGTGATCTACTGTAGATTGGGATCATAACTGTGTCAAGTCCGGTAAGGTTGTATGGTTTAAAGTTGGATCCCAAATTTTTAGCGAGTGAGGACTTGACTACTTAGGAAACCCAAGTTTGGTAAATGCATAAAGCATCTTAGGCCCATTTGAGCATGCCAAGTTGTGCTGATGGGAGCTGTTGAAAGCTACCGTATTGCTGGTGGACCTCTTGGTGAGGTTGTTTGCCCACTTTATATTTGGTAGCTTCAGCTCCTTGTGCTTGCTGATGACCCAAAAGCTTTTGCCGAACTCAAAGTAAAGGAAATAAAAAATGTAGACTTGTTATGTTCTCCATGTTTGGATTTTTCGTCCAAGCTATTGTCACTAGGAAAGTACTATTGGAAAATCTTGCAGACCACCTTGCTGACCCAGTTAACAACAACGCATGGTCGTATGCTACAAACTGCATTCTTGAAAAGTGAAGTCCTTAAAAATGTCTCTTTTGGCATCACATTTTGTGATGGCCTTGTAAAGCTATTATATATTAGTGTAGATTGAAGATTAATATGCTACTAAACTTTGTCAAAATATTCAGATATATCCTCCATAAAAGTTTAGCTCACCGATACCCTTGCCGTCAAGTTTTGGTTTATATATATCCCTGTTGTTAAGTTTTGAGTCATATATATCCCTGTTGTCATGTTTTGGGCCATATATCCCTGTCGCCATTAATTGCTTTGCTGAGATTTTCCAACCCACTTTTTTTTTTTTCTTAAGAAATTATATTTGCCACATCACTTTTTTATTACAACATCACATATGATTAAATCCACTCCTTCTTCTACACATTAAAACATCCATCAAAGGCTCTAGTCTACCTCACAATCTCTTTGGATTTTCTCTAATTTGTTGAAACCCCTTTATTGTATTTTCATATTCTTGCGTAACCGCTCCTCTCATACATACATACCTAAGTATAAAAGATATCTTTTTAATTGACAACTTTTTTTGTTATCTCTATATGGACTACCTCTTTTACACTTCTACATCTCAAATTCTCACTTGGGTTTTCCTTATTCTTCTTATTCTTGATGTTGGAATTGACGATGGTGCGAAAGATAAAGTCGGTTCATATTATACTAAAATAATTTGTAGTTGGTAAGTACTTTAGTTCTTGATTTTTATCACAATTGTGCATTGATTTTTTAGGGGGTGTTCTTGACTTTTTTTATTTTTCACTTGATGATTCTTGGGGTTATGCAAGAATCGAAAAATACGACAAAGGAATTTAGACAAATTAGAGAAAATTCAAAGAGATTGTGAGGTAGATGAGAGCATTTGATGGATGGTTAATGTGTAGAAGAAGGGATGAGTTTAATTATATGCAATGTGACAACTAAAAAGTGATGTGGAAAATATGATTTCTTAAAAAAAAAAAAGAAAAGAAAAAAGAGGTTGAAATTTTTTAACAATAGAGGCAAATATGATCCAAAATTTGACAACAGGAGTATATATGACCCAAGACTTGGACGGTAAGGACATTGGTGAGCTAAACTTTTAACAGAAGGTATATCTAAATATTTCGCAAAATTTAGGAGCATATTTAACCCTTTTTCCTTTATAAATTTTGTTTATTTGTGCAGTTCTCCATTACATTTGACCCTATTCTCGTTTTAATTTGTTTCCAAAAGAATGACATAGTATTGGTTGTACAGAGTTGGAGTTGAAATTTTTTATGTGGTTTCTCAAGTTATTTGTGAATCTATACTACCTTAAAAACACCAACTCAAAAAAAACTTAAAGTGAAATTACTAATTTACCCCTAAATAAAAAAAGAAACTTTCAACCAATGCTTCAACTTGAATTTCACCAACAGCCGTGTCCTCCACCTCTCTAAACTTTAATAACAGACACCATACTTTGGACCCTTCCAAACAACGCTTCAACTTGAACTTCACCAACAGTCGTGTCTTCCACCTCTCTCTGCTTTAACAGACACCACACTTTGCTCTGTTTTCTACATATGTACTTACAGAAACACCGCTTTCCAGTTGAAGCTATTCACCTTCTCACTTTGCGCTGTTTATACAAACAGAAACGCTTTTCACTGCTTTCCAACATCAACTTCTCTTGAATAAGGTATATTGTAAGTTTCAGCTTTCTACATATAAAAATTTGTAAGTTTCAGTCAATTGTATTAATGAAAGAGTTGGATTGGCAACAAAGTTTGGAAAAATAGAAGTAATTGGAGAACTCTACTGCGTTAAACCTTCATGTGAGGCCAACTTAAGGAGATTTGATGTTAACTATTGATTGACTTGCTTGGTACAATGACTTTTAGTGGTTTCATTTGGTACACACATAATGGTCCACGTTTTTTGTGTTAATTGGTCGTGTTGTGAAGAGCTATGTTACTTGAAACCTCCTAAAATGCTATTGTAATCGTATCAAGTTCTTCATAAATTGTATCGTATTCGTTTCAAATCCTTAAAAAATATATAGCTTTTAAAAGATATGACAAACATCAAATGACATTTTTAAAAGTCCCAAGGAACATAGGTGAAAAGAGGATTAGAATGTTGTAAAAATGAAGTTCTGTTTCATTCTCTATCTTTAATTCATCAAGACGAACTTCTACTCATCTGATGATAACTATCTTATTGTGTAGTATTCAACCATCAAATATAATTCAACCATCAAATATATACCCTGAACACCAAGGAAAAGCAAACTTTTGTTCAAGTTGAATAGCCTGAGGAACATGAGGCATATTTATCTCTTTATTTAACTTGATCGTTAAGAACAAATATTTACAGTTTCAATATCTTGTGTTATGAAAATTTTTTTTTTTACTCCAAAGGTACATAGTAATAGCATTTGATACAATATTCATTGCTAGATTAACTAGTTGAATTCTGCTTAAAATATCCTGTTTTTCCCTACCCTGCTATAATGGTTTTCAAGTTTTCATCAATTTTGTCTTTTATCTTTGTCCATCAGGCTTGCTGTTCGAATTTTATAATCCTTTTATGATTTGTTTGTCATTTTTAAGATGGAACAACTTAAGAAGCTGGCTGAAGAGGGCAAAATAAAAGAATATATAGGTCTTTTCGGGGCTTTAACATAGGCAATCAGGAAAGCACACAAAGTTTATCCAATAGCAGTCATTCAATTAGAATCGACGAGAGATGGAAAGAAAGAATTAACCCCAACATGCAGGCAGGGGCGGGGCCAGGTGGAAGCAAGGGTTCACCCATTTCCGCAGAAAATTACACGACTATTTAGTATATAAGGTTACTATTTTTCCTTCTTTATATACAATAGATGTTAAATTCCTTTGACTTCTTACTGTGTTTAGTACTTCTTCATATTTTAAACTCCCTTATTAAAAATTCTCGCATCATCATTGCTAGTAGGTTTTACATGTGTCCTGTTAAATTTTCTTTGAAAGTTTAAAAGCACAGCTTTTAAGTACTTAATGCAATATTCATCATCACTAGAACTTTCTGTAGGGAGCTTGGAATTGGAATTGCAGCATACAGTCATTTGCGAAAAGGTTTTTTTTTATCATCTGTCAAATGAAGTGTTCCGTTAGCTAGTTTGCATTATTTGTTTAACTAGTGAATGTATCCACACTTCGCACGGCTATAGAAAACGATAAATATCAATAATTTTATTAAATCTAACATAGATAAAAGAGATATTCTATTATTCTCTCTCTATACATATATGAGATTCACTAAAAAAAAAGCATTTGATTAGTAGTTAGGAGATGTTCAACAAAGTGATAAGTTATTATATTTAACTAAAGAAATTAAAAACTTACGACAAAATTCATATCTAATACAATATATGAGATTCAATTTAAAAAAGAGTTTGATTAGCAGTTAGGAGATTTTCAATAAAGTGATAAGTTACTATATTTAACTAAAGAAATTAAAAACTTACGACAAAAGTCATATATAATACAAATAAAGAGAAATAATAGAGAGAACATAACGAAAAATATATAAAGCAAGATCATTCTCTCATGTTAAGAAAGTAAAGGGAGAAAAAAATATGTCCAACAAAGTCTTAAGTTACTATTTTGAATCAAAATAATTATAAACTTACGAAATAAAAAATTTATATAAAAATAAAAAATAAAGAGAAATCATAGAGAACATAATGAAAAGAATAAATAATGTAAAATTATTCTTACAATTTTAATCATTAATAAAATAAAATAAAACGTACGAGATTAATGCATAATTTTTTAAGTTTTGGTCGATAACTACTCCTACAAGCCGATAACCCTTGAATAGCCTTCGTCTCATTCGTTGAGTCAAACCAAAGCATGAATACAATAAGCACCAGAAATGTAACAACGTCAAAAGCTAATGTGATTATTTTCACAAAGCTGTCTTATAATGTCGCTATTTATAGGACTACATTATGAAATACGTACAATAATATTAAATAAAATATTTTTTATCGTATTACGTACAATAAATTTTTGTAATTTGATCCTTTGTCGGATCCTCTCCATAGCTACCATTTTTAAAAACCATAAGAACAAACACTATTAAAAGAATAATATCTTTTGACAATAATAAAAATGATAGTGATCCACAATACCCACAATTTGTTGTTATTCAAGAATATATCATAATCATTGTCACTCTTCAAAGACTAATTCATTTCCATCTCTCATTTCAAATGTAAAAAGTTGAAAATAATATTATAAAATAAAAAATTATCATGTCCGGTGTATAATCTCAAGAATATTAAACAAATTTGTAGAACAAAAATTGAGAAACTTACCATTTTATTATAGTAGATTCACTTTCAAACACTCAAAATCTTCTTAAACTGTATTTATATATTGTGGACATTAACAATATCCATAGAAATTTATCCTATATTTAATTTCATGGTTATATAAAAGAAGACATAATATTTTCATGTCTATTGTATAACTTATATGTATCTCAAAAGATTAAAATTGAAGAGGTTTTTGGACTTGCTAATTAAAAGAAGCAATTATTTCTTATTATACACAATTTAAAATAAATAAATCCCCCCAATTTGATAATGGGGAAAAGCACGATGGAATAAATTGAAAGCTAATAGGCTTTTCAACTCTTCTTTAACTTAACTACAATAATTATTAATGATACTCAATAGAGTAAAATATTGCAATAAGAAAACAATAGAAAAAATCTCAAATATTTTGTACTCAAATGTTTCATCAAAATAAACACTGATTTGCTATGTTATTATTAGTATCTAATATCTATTGTTCTTTCACAGTTCCATCATTACTAAATACACTCTAAAATTAATATGCTCCCGATTTCAATTTGTCTGTCACTTTTCTTTTTAGGTTGTTTTAAAAAGAATGTCACTTTCCTTTTTCCACATGGAATGTTTAAGACCACAAGATTCAAAAGTCTTCTTTACTTTCTTAAACTCTGCCAAGTCAAAATTAAACAAACAAATCGAAACAAAGGAAGTAATGATTTAACATTTCCATTAAGAGTTTCCAACATGTCCTAACATTGTGTCCTTTTGTGCATTGGAAAACCGGTGAATTATATTTTAGGTGATAATCCCTTGAAGATGAGCTACATAGTGGATATGGAAACAAATTCCCAAGACATGTTCATCATAGAGTTGCATCAATACCCACTGGTAAAACAAAGTACTCATGCGCTGGAGGTTGGAGATGGAGAGACACCAAAAATGCCAATCCTCATAACATAACAGGAGCCATGGCAGGAGGACCTGATAAATTTGATAAGATCAAAGATTCGCGCGTGAACTTCAGCTATACAGAGCTAACACTTGCAGGAAATGCAAGACTTGTTGCTGCACTGGTTTATTTAACTGTTAGTGGTGGTTATGGTGTTGACAAAAATACAATTTTCTAAGGTGTTTCACCTTTATATCCAATGAGTCCACCACCACCTCCACCATGAAAACCATAAATGCGCGAAAATTCTTTATAATTCCAGCTGAAATTTTGCCTGGTAAAACGGTTGTCTTATGTACAAAATTTTGAGATTACAGACTTGTTTAACTCTATTTATCTTGTGACATACTACATAATAAAATTCTTGCATTGATTTTAAAGTGCATGCATGAATCGATTTGCTTTTCGATTCATCCTTGACCTCATTTAAGAATAAACAGAAAAGGCTAATCCCTTATGATTGGCAGTATAATGTGTATCTTCTCTTGTTCTGATCATGGAATAGACAAGATAAGTAATAAAAAAGGATTTTTGTTCAAGAATGAAATCTTATTGATGTTGTCCATATCCGTTTCATCCTTTAGAGCCATATCACATCCTGAATCTAATGAAATAGGATGAAGTCAAGAGATGGTATTTTGTATTTTCTATCAAACGCTTTCATAACCATAACGAAATACCTCTTTCGAGATTATAATAGTCAAGGTTTCTGTTGAAGTGTTCAAGACTCTTGCACTGCTTTGACTAATCTTGTAGCTTACAATCAGATTGAAACCATGTTTACATTTATTTACTTTTCCTATACTTCTTCCAATCTGAAAAGGCCTAGGTTCATGTGCAGTTAGTGTTATCAAAAGCAAAAGGCGCAAAAGAACTCTAAGATACGTTAGGGTTAGATACGCGAAGTGCAAGTTAAGAGTGGACTTTAAAGAAAAAAGGTGCAAAGAGAGAAGGAATACATGCAAATATATGTGTTTAGTACAAGACTAATAATTATAAGCATGAATGACAAACACATGAATAAAGAATATTTTAAAAAAAATTATGAGTGTGGAAGAGACTCGTCGGCAAGTAAAGAATGTCTTGGAGCCTTGATGACAGACTACAACACACATTAAGCGAGACGAAGCACTCAACACATTTTGAGACTCACTTCAGGGCTTAAACACATCTTTGACAACATTGTGTACAGTTTCATAATTTGCCTTGACGAAAACACGTAGTAAGGTTTATTGTGAGACAACAATTGACTGCCAATGAACTTATAATAAGACTGATATAACTTCTATATATATTCATTTGAAAGAATTGCATCAGAGTTTTGCCTTACAATGTATATCAACTACTTCTGATGCATAACCACCTCCTAATACTCAGAAGCACCATTAATATGAATTTTAATTTATTCTACGGGGATTGATTAAAGAATGAGTCGAAAAAAAACTTGGTTCTTTAGGTAACTATTGCTCATAGCAAGAACCTGGTTCTTCTGGGGCAGCTCGCCCACCTCCGGTTAATGGACTAGAACCCACTCCTCTTTGATTCAATAAGCACCTGAAATACGCCAGCCTGCGAGTAGCTTGATTTGGATTCTTGGCAATGTTGTCACAAGCAGTCCATAGCCTCTCTTTAGTGCAGAAAGTACACCAGCAATAACAAAGAAACGATGTTACGAAGAGAAAGACTATTGGATTTAACATGTTCAAAGGGCATCCTATTCTGGAACCATATATGGAGACATGTCATAACTTATAGTAGAAGTAGCAAGGAACAGGAGTAGACAAAGAAGTCATCTGCGATCAGCACGAAATAATCTAGCTTATGTGCTACTTAACAATGTTTGAAAAAACGATTCAAGTAAAATGCATGTCCAAACACAACTTCTCGTTCCAAAATTTTCAGCTTCGAAAACTCAAATTTTCTAGTTTCAACTTCAAAATCTATGGCCTAACGGGAGCTAGATTTCAGGAAGATAATTCAATAAGAGAGTCAGAGAAGGATTACCTGTAGCTGCTGCTGCACGAGGCCATATGGTTGTTTCGATGTTTGATCCATCAATATGCTCACCCCACATACATACTTCACCACCAATAAATTTGTAATATTAGTTAGTGGCTCATTTGAATAGAAATCATGCCATGGCTTATCTGTATGGTCCAAATACTACTTGTCCTGGTTGCTAACGATGAGCCTGCCAGATATAATACAAACACAAGGTTAGTCCATCAAATGTTTTTACAAAAAGTTTTCCAACCAATTTGGTAACACCTAATTTCTCACTTTTTGAATCACCTTAATGCCAATGTCTGTTAAGTTACAAGATACTAAGAATAAAGGAAATGAAAAAATACAACAGATGTACGAACTAATATGGAGCTTCCAGCTTATACCAAGAGCTAAAAGGATGTACCAGTTGTGAACTATAGTTTTTCGGCTTAACTTGTCGGCTTGAAAAAAAGGGTTAACGGTGGTTGAAGAGGAAAGAAGGAAAAACCGAAGGGTTTTTTTGAAACGACAAGAGTTAACTATTTCTGGCGCTATGTGTGAGTGGTAGCAATAAATGGAAATTAATGGGTTTATTAATTAAGAAAAACAAATGAAAAAAATTAAAAGAAAAGAATTAAAATGGAGAAAAATTTCAAAAAAATCAGAAATTAGATAAATAGGAATGCTGGATTTTGAGGAATGCCACATCAGCATGCCTCTAGTCCTCCTTTATATATATATATATATATATATATATATATATAGATTGTGTGACAATTTATCAAAAAATTAAATTATTAGCGAAAATGCCCTTTAAGGCTTGATTCTTTTTCATGCGCTAAGCACTTGAAAATTCTTTTTATTAGTCAATGAGGGTGGTGATATTATAACTCGAACCTCTTGCCCACTCTAAAATCATGTTTGTAACGACTCATTTTGTTGTTACTAAATTATCCATGATAAATTTATGAAAATTCTTAATTTTTCATTTCTCAATATTAGCTTGAGTCCAAAATAGCCATCATTTTGTTCATTTTGTCAACTCAAGATTTTCAAAAAAGATTTTAGCCTTTCGATGTGCCTAGATAGACTCAATCCTGATTAATTTAACTATCCATGAGTACTAATATCAATTCTTTAGTTTAAGTTCTTTAGGTAGGAATTAAGGTCGTCTAATATCCCTAGCACAAAGTTAAGTTGAAAACATTCTTACCGATAGAGTTCAATATGAGTTTCTATTAGGACCAACTTCAAACGATCATAACTCTTAAAATATAAGGAGTTAGGGGGCTCAATACCCACAAAATTGAAGAACTCTGAACCTTCTTTCCAACTCAATAAACTTTTCATTAATTTGAGTTTGAAATAAAATGTTATAACCATTTTACTGAAAATTGTGCAAATTGAAATGAAAATTTTGTTGTAGCAATAATTTTGATTGTAGTTTAATTAGTTTTAGCTATTTTCAGGTCCAAAAGCCAAAAACTTCATTCCTCAACCCTAGAGAGGTGATTTTTCAAGGTTTAGGGTAAAAGTTCTTCGTTGAGGTAAGTTTTTCCATCATCTTCTTCGTCTTTTCATCCATTAATATCTTAGAATTCTTAGAAAGACCTTTAGTGGTGGATTTCTGGGAAAAACTTATTGGTGTTCTTAATATCACATAAACCTAATTCTACATTATAGATTAATGACTCCTAACATGAATTTGGAAAAATATATTATGAATTTTGATGGTTAGGAACCTTGAATTCCATAAAGATGAGACTTTTAACATAAAACTTCATTAATGGAGATAGGTTAAGATTGAAAGAACTTGCTAATAGTATATTGACCTTGCATAATAATATAGACTCTGGATTAAGGATAAAATAGTGGGTTTGAATTTTCAAGATATTTGTTTGAAGAGTAATTGTTTAATTACTCTTATTATTGCTTGATTTTTAGATGATTGATTATTCCAAGGCATAAAGAAAAGGAAAGAGCATCCTTGTCATGACTTATTTCTTTCAAAAGCTTGGCATCCAGATAGACTAGGTTTAATAAGTAGAAGAGTGTGTTACTTCATATTTTCATAACATATAGTTAATGGGAGAAAATATGTCAAGGTCAGCGGGCATGGAGTTGAGCTGGATAAATATATATAAATTTACTTTAATCTCAAAAATTATGTTATTTGATCGGTTATGTGATATTTTATGATATTATTATGTGTTATTTTCCTGAAAGGGGATTGTTGTGAATATAATATGTGGACATTATTTCTTAGTTTTTCTAGTGATAAACCTAGTTGAATTATAAAGGTAATAATTTGTACATTGTGTCAAGATGATAGTGAGGTCTACGAGGTAGATGATTCGAATCATTGTGAGCATTATTTTATGTGAAGAGAGGTAGAGAATATTGATAGACTTAAATGTGCTAGTTATGGTTGGTGATATTAGAATTCAAGTTGTGATATTTGAAGAGGTAGGGGTAATTGAATAATTAATGAGTAACGAAGGCTCCAATAGTTACTTGTATTCTTAAGTGTTGCATTGTGATTTATTTTATGACATTCTTGATTTGGTATTGATAAACATACTTTATCTAACGAATGTCCATGAGAGGCTAAAATGATGATAATGATGATTTATTCAATTGTGTCTATGAAAGGCTTATTTTATAATTGTAACTCTTTGAATTGATGCCATGAATGAATTATTGATAATCATAATTAATTGTTAAAATAATGCTTGCGAGAGGCCCAAAATGTTGATAAATGAAAATTCTTGATCCATAATGATATTGTGATTGAAAAGAATAACTTGAGTAAAGAAGGATTATGATATACGTTCATATAGGTTGAAAAGTAAAAGATGAAGATTTGTCAAGAACTGAAAAATGAAAAGATTGTTAGTAGCAATATGATCTGTGTTAAATTCTGATATTGTTATCTTATTGATTTTTCAAGCAATGTGACTGATGTTAAATTCTGATATTGCTACTTTATTTATTTCTCAATCAATGTAGCTGATGTTAAATTTCGGTATTGCTACCTTATTAATTTCTCAAGAAATTGGTCGGATAATAAATTTCGGTATTGCTGTAAGACATAATTGTATCGGATGCCATGAGCTGGCATAGTGATGATAATAATAAAAAAATTGATAATGAAGTTATCTAAAATGATGAATCTAATGAACAGTTTTGAATAAACGATCTCGAAGTTTTAATAATTGAATTAATCTTTCTCCAAGAATAGATATAAGGTGTGCTAATGAAACTTGAGTTCTCATGTGTGTTTTACTAAGATATCAGTTGACTTGTATTCCCAATTTGATTGTATCCTTGAGATTGATTATGTGACATGTACTTGAAAAAGTGAAACTCTGTGCGCATTTGTTATATTTTGATCAACTTGCTTAATTTATACTTGTTATAATCATGGCTTATCTGATTGGCTAGTTATTATTCTATAATGTTAGATGAGAGTGGTTGATTGTTAGTCTGAGAGTTTAGTGTGAGTTTTCTATGATTATTGGATTGTTCCTATAAATTTGAGTAATGAAAGAGATAAAATAAATGAAGAGGGATAATGATGTATTAATATTAGATTGTGGTTAAGGTTGTGAATTATGAGGCTAGAGTTTGTTAGTCATGAATATAATATTGATAGAGTTAGAAGAGTTGTTGGGATGGTGTTATTTATATAGGTAAAGTATGATAATGTTATTGCAACCTGAGTTGGATTACATTTCTATTAAGATATCATGCTTTCTTTTATTTAATTCTATTTTATGATTATATGGACGAACACTAGTCGATCGATGATGCCTACCAGTTCATGTGTTTGTAATAACTTTACTCTTGCACATCTCTTTTTGGGGTGTAGACTGGATGCAGGTTAGTTTTGAGTTACTAGACGGATAACGATATTTAATACCAACTTCCGCACCTCATTCCTAGCAGAAGTAGAGTCTCTTTGGCAATTATTTGACTGCTAATTTATTCAGTAGTAGGTAGCTATTCTACATGTTTGACCAGTTTTTGGAGTAGTGAAAGACAGTTGTAATTGGTATTCAATTTACTTTGTTATATTTGAGCCAGTATTCTCTTAAAAATAGAAGTCTTTCGCATATTTTTGATTAGGTAATAAGGGTTCTCCTAGCTACTTAGGATAGCATAGGTGCTCACACAGTCCATTAGTTTGAATTGTCACAGATGGTATTAGATAATTAGGTTCACCGGTTCCACAAGTACAAGAGCAATGTTAAGTAGATTTTTACAATTGGCGTGTAGGGCCCCACACCTAATAGGTTACAAGGTATGCAGAAGGAGTTTTCCTTTCTTTCTCTCCATCGCGCCATCTTAATCTTTGACTATTGGGTTGGATCCAATAGATATCTAGATGATTCTAATTGGTATCTAAACAAAGCTCAATTAGGATGCAGTTGATTTCAATTGATATCTTAGAAAGTTTGAATTTTAATGTAGGAGATTCCAATTGGTATTTGTTAATAAGGGTTAAAGGTTATTATTAATAGATAAGGACTTATGAAAGTAGTAAACTTATTTGGTTGCTTGTGATTTATATTTGGTAGAACTTGGGTTGTTTGATTATTGTCATTATTGTGAATTGTTTTTCTTTAAATTCTAGTGTTGAAAATTGACCAAGTTGTTTTTGTTGATAATTATAATAGGGCTATGTGATTTCTTGTTGTTGTGAAACTAATAATTCTATGGTACCTACTTGTTCCAGTACTATTACACTGATGAAATTGATGATATAATAATTGAGAGAATAATATGAGAACATGATGTCTAGGAAAGATAATGAAAAAGCCAGGAATAAAACACTGAGATAATATGTGTTTTCCTTAATGAGTCTCTTGTTAATGATATTATGGATAAATCCTTATGTTGTTTGGTTATTTGATATTATATGTGGATCCTTGCGTTTTTCGATTATTGAGACTTCATTTGGATTCTTTTACAATCTTATCATTCAAAATTTTAATTAGTTGCTTATGAGAATTGGTTAAGTGATATTATCTTTGAGTTCCTTATATGAACTGACTTTTAAGGTTTAACAAATTAATAAGTTTTAAATAAACATGCTAAAAGATTATGGAGGTTGTTGATGCCTATGAAATTTAATTGGTAACTTATATGGAATATGATATTGGTAATGAACTGTCAATGACTTGTAATCCATAATGTTGTTTGACCTTGCTCATATGCTTATTCTATAGGGATGAATCTTGAAGTGATTAAGAGTTATTAAAGACTATACCTAAATGTTGTAAGGTAGAAATAAGAATGACTGTGTGTACCTTAGCTTGGTGTTGGTGATGAAAGTGTAATTTGGCTTGAGAATGAAGGTTTATCGTATGATAAATATTGAAGTTAATGATTGCCAACGCATAAGTTGTAGTTATGGATTGGTGCATTAAGGGAGAACTTGAGAAGATAAGTTTATTATTGACTTGACCTTACGTTGAATTGTGTGATTAACATACTTTAGAATTGACTGATAGATAATAATTTCAAAGGGTAGTAATCCCTATATGGTGTTAATGCAGAAGTGAATAGCGTAGTTACACTCATAGAATAATTAATAATGGTCCTGAATGGGAGAATATAAGTGAATTATTAGATGACATGATTGATATACTTGATGGATATTGCTTGTTGAGTGATTAAGGTATGATGATTAATTGAGTATTCACAATATTGTGGACGAGGATGTGTTGTAGGTTCTGATTCCGTATGATCTCTCTATGGATAATAGTTATAAGTCTATGCAATGAGTAAGAGGTTGTTTTGTCACCTATGTATAGTTGTAAATACTAAGCTTGAACCACAGGTGATCTTGAGGTGTAAAAGATAGTGATTGTGAGATGTTGAAGCTAGCTTTATAGAATAAATCTAGTAGTCTTGATTGCGTGCATGCGAGTATCTAAGTTATGTGACTTATAAATGGTGTGGTGTCTTACATATGGTCAAGATGTAGATTCTTCATAGGATAGTCTTGGATAGAAACCGAGTCAGGTGTCTCAGAGAGAACTTGTATGGTAGGTGAATTAGACGCGACTTGTCTAGTATTAAAATTTGAGTAGTAGAAAACACTTTTCAGAATTGATTTCGGGGATCTAGAACTCTAGTAATGGTAATTAATGTGATAGACACTTGTAATTTAATGTCGACTTGATTTCTGTGTTGTACCTAGGAGATGGGTAGAGCTTACTATTTTGGGAATCAAATTTTTACCGCAATTGTCAAATGCTCCATTATAATGGAAACTTTTCCTGCTGTAGAGGTGTCGCCACAGCAGTAAATACATCGCCACAATGATAAATACACAGTTTTTAATGTCTAATTTGATTTTTGAAATTAATTCCCCATCCTTCAGTTGTGAGAAGAGAGAACAAAACTAGGGTGGAAAAAAAAGATGATTTTGGGTTTTTCTTCTTCAAGGTGAATCTTTCAACCCATTGTATCTTGATTTGACTCAAAAAACTCAAGTTTGAGACCTAAACCATTATAAGGGGAATAAATAATTCATGCATAAATGTTTGTCTCTATGTCTCTGTGTTCTAAAAAACCTTGATAGAATGATTTAATATAGAATATAGGTTAGTTATTGATGATATAAAATTATTGATATAGGGTGAAATATAAGTAACTTTATTGGTAATGTATCTCTATTTCAATCCTCGTGCTTCACTCCATCGAATGCCCATTCGGGAATGAACTGATGGTAAATTGGTATCTGATTGTAATGACCTATTTCGTCGTTTCTAAATTATCCGTGGAAAATTCATGAGAATTCTTAATTTTCATTCCTCAATATTAACTTAAGTCCAAAATAGCCATTATTTTGTTTGTTGTGTTAGCTCAAGCTTTCAAGCGAAGACTTTAGCCTTTCGATGTGCCTAAATAGACTTAAGCCCAATTAATTTAATTATTTATGAGTACTAATGTCATTATTTTGTTTGAAAGTTCTTTAGGTAGGAATTAAGGTCATAAGATAGCCCTAGTGTTGCATCCTAGCACACACAAAAGTGTACATGGTCACCTAAGTACTAAAGTGGCCTTTAAAAACCAAGTATCGATCCCACAAGGACTTGTGCTCGACAACAATCTATTTCTTGCATTACTAACAAGGTTAAACAAGTGTGAATGTAACTAACAGTGTTAAAAAGTTGAGAATTAAAAGTAACCATAAACAATTCAGAATTATAAAGTGTTGGAGACAATAATGGGGACGAATATACGGTAAAGGAACTACGAACAATCCTACTTAGCCATACAATCTCATTAGTTTACTTAATTGCCTTGGTTGTTAGTTCATAGGGTTGATAACTTGATTATGTTCTTTCGAGCCTCTAATCGTCTATCTAACTCAGCCCCACAACTACATCATTGAGCGGAGATGCGAAAACTACGTTAAATGCATTTATATTTTATCCCGTATATGATCCAAATAGGGTGAATTAGGTATATTCCTATCCTAAACGCAACCTAACTTCAATTCCTTGAATGTATACGATCCTATTCCATATATCTCGTGATCTAGTTAATTGTATCTTCTTCTGGACTCACAATAGAAATATAGGTTTATCCTATGGGCCATGAATCAATAGAATAGTAATAACAAGGATATATGAACAACCAATAATGATAATAAACCAACTCAATTAAAACCAAAAGTAATCATGTTCTTGGCCTCAACCCTAGAAGAGGGTGTTTAACCACTCATGGATTTACAATGAATCACAAGATTGAAATTCATATATAAAAACCAAAGGTAAACTAAATAAAAAATAAAGAACCCTAATTGAAGACTCCTCAAGTGTGTTTTAATCCCTAAAAGTCTTCCATGGTGTTTATAACAATTCTCAAGTGTCCTATTTACAATATTAGAAAAGCTAGCCTTTTTGGTGCCTTGGGCATGACGCCCCTATGTTTCTCCGCATTTAAGGGTGTCAAACGCCCTTATCACAGATTAACGCTGTTTTGGACACATTTATTTTGTTTCTTGGGGCATGGCATGCCCTTATTTCAGAGGTCCAAGTGCATGACACCCCATGACACCAAATTTTTCAGATTACGTCATCTTGAACTCCTTCCTTTTGTCTTTGCATTCCTCACTTCTCGGATGTCTTTCCACTTCAAATTCAGATTTTTTAGCTTCCCAACATTGATTTAATCATCATCCATGTTATCCTATAATATCAAACAAGATGAATTAGCGCACATAATATGATAGAATTCAATGATATACTGTAGAACAACACATAACTCAATCTAGTAACGCTAGTTTTCTCATCTAAACTCTATGTGACCCAATTGATTCCAATTTTTTCCGAACGCATCTTAAACATTATAAAAATGTAGTTTAACACATATATGATCAATTATTTCAATAACAACTCATTATGCGTACGTGAAGTCCTCAAATCTAGGCTAAATAAACTAGATAATGACTCTTAGGTGCATAAATCCACCTAAGATCACCACCCTTCACTCAAAGCCTTGTTCGTCCTCGAATAACTCCTTAGATTAAGCACCATCTAAGGAAGACCCCAATATTGCTACTATAATAAAGACACTCAAGATAGCACTAAAATGACTACACGAAGAACAAGTTCCACATTAAGCATGTCATATACAATTGAAACTCATGAATACTAATTCAACATACTCTAGCCTCAAGAAATTTAGCCTCAAGAAATTGACTTTGCCCAGTTGGAAAACTCATGCATATTTCTTAGTCAAAGAGATCATATAAGTCACTTAATTATCATCAAACATGCGCCTTCACCATAAGAGAGTTACACATATTCACTCAAAGATATACAATTCATCATAAGAATAAGTATGAGAATCAAATTACGCTCACTCTCACAAAGAATTCACATACCACATAAGATGAACCATAAGCTTTCCCTTAGTGTAGTACTCAACTAATATCAGAATGCAAGTATCAAATAGAACTTTGAGGGTTGTATTGTAGGTTAAGGGCTGGGTAGGAACTATTTTGATCAATAATTGTGACTATCTTCCTAAGTGCTTTAATACATCACATTATGCATTTCAATTCTTCCCTAACAACCAATTCCTCACCATTTCCATCTCCCCAGGTTTCTTGCTTTGCCCCAATGCATTTAAGCTAATTCACATTTGGCAAGGAGGGAGTTGTCTCTATCACCATGACTCAATTTTTGATCAATTTTTTTCTTTACATTACATTACTCCTAACCCCACACATAAACTTTTTAATACCAATAGCTAATATTTTCTTGGGACTTCACTTCACCTTTTCCTTCTTTAATTTTTACACTCCTTAACCAAATAATTTTTTCAAATAAGCGGTTAGGAGCTTTAGATCAAATGACGGTCAATTAAAGTAGGAGAATAGGCAACATATCAGGCTACCAAAGATTAGGCTAAAGGCTCAACAGAGCTAACTTTGACTATGCACAAGGGTAGATAAAAAAGTAGTATGAAATATGGCTATTAAAGAAATTCCTATATCATCTCCTAGACTCAACATTATTTTGATTCTCTTTCCATACACACCAGAGAAGTTCTAGAGATCAATATGCAACAAAGAATATACAACAAAAAAACTTGCCTTCCACATGGCACATGCTCAAATCAAGTACGATCATTATATACTCTAAACCAAGCAATAGCACTAATTCAAAATTAAGCCAACATCACACAAGATTCATACAAAATGAGCCTAGGGATCTTAAAAGTAGTTATTCAACACAACCAACATGCTTTTAACATTCAAAACCAACTTGAATTATGTAATCACACATAGCAACTAGAAAGAATATCTCACTTATTTCTAAAACAAAATTTTTAAAATTTACTCCTAAAAATAAAAAAGGGATACGCGGTTCAAAGGGCATCTACTCAGAAAGAATCAAAAAAACACCAAGGGATGGGGTGGGTGAAGTGTACCCCTACTATACTAACACCACAAAAACTAAAAACAAACAAAGATAAAATCTTTTGGTATTCTTTTTTTGAAATTTAGTCAAAAACTAGAAAACAAATGATAGCAAATCCTATAGTAGGACTGCACCCTAAGCAGTCGAGAGATTTTTTGCCCCACACTTAAATCACACTTTGTCTCTAAAGTATAAATTAAAAGCGAGGATTGAAATACTCCCCAAGTCCCCCATGCCTAGATAGTAGCATCTTAAGTATCAATGAGGCCTGGTAGACCCCACACCTAGTCTTTGCTATGCTCTTTTGCTTGAGTCTTCGGTACTTAGACTTCCCATTAACCCGTGACTCAAAAAAAAACAAAAAAAGTGATTAAAAAAATACAAAAATCAAATACCTACCTTAACTTGGATTGCCTCCGAGCATCGCTTGATTTAGTGTCCTGGTACACCCCTCATCACTATGTTCATCCATATTCTTTCAACCTCTTTCTCCTACTCAGAGGCCATTTTCTCACTCTTTTTAGACCTTTTGAGTGCCACTGTCAAGGTCTACAACTTTATCCAAACTAGCCTTGTTTGTCTTCTTCTCAAGTTTTTCAACTTCGGGCTTAATTGGTGGCTTGAGTAGCTCTATAAGATAGTCTGAAGAGGTCATTTGTGGTTTGAAATAATCCACCACACACTCATCCACTTCCATAACTATGATCATGTATAAATCCTTACAGTGGGAAAGTGGTGACACGACTCAAATCAGGGCCTAGTCTTGTCGAGTGCCTCAAGTCCAACCGGGACCAGAGACCACCCCTAATACCCAACCATAATTGCCCTATATCCTATGTCGGATGAATACAAGATAAAATAATTAATACTTAAAGACAATAATATAATCGATAAACATAACCAACCAATAACATAATTAAATATGCAGTCGGTGTCAGCCCTAATACCAATACCAATGCCAAGGCTAACACCAATACCGACACTGCCCATGCCTATAGTAGTCACACAAAACCTCTAGCCAAAAACAAAGAATATCCAGTCGGGACAAACCCCCAACCATAGATAAAACAAAAGTCCAAGAAAAAAGAGAAAGTATGAAAGATATCCATAACATGAAATGGAGTCTTCTAGAGTATGGCCGCTCAGAACTTCAATCTGACTCCAAGCTATCCCCGAATCTAAGTCACTGAGCAGGAGAAGTAGTATGGCCGGTTCCTACATCGTGTGGGGATACAGTTCCTAAAGATGTGTTAGTGGGTGAATGGTAGCATGTACTTAGGAATAAGGATAAAATAATGCCAAAATTTAAAATTAGGTAAATAACTAAGTGCATTCACATTCACACACATACACACACACACACACACATATATATATATATTTTATGTCGGGGAAGGGAACCAGGTTTAGCATGCATTTAAAACCTTAACCTGGGCTGTGTAGCTTGACCGTCCTAAAACTATCCACGGGCTATATGGGTCTAGTGTTACCCCTGAACAGGGCCACAATACGTGTTGCCGCACAAATCAAAGATATCATAGGGGTCGGGGCTTCTCGTGTACCCATTGCGCTCCATGATACATATATATATAAGTATAAAATTATGGGATTTTTGTGTACCCCACAAGTATATGGTCACCATGACCAACCCTTATGTGGCATACATGAGTTTCCATTGTTCGTCCATTGGACTCACACCATCACAGTTAGCTATCACAACCCGCCATTATTGCCCAATTAAAACCTTTAGCACATAACTAAATCACCAATTCTAGAGTTAATTACCAAGGCATTATGAAGTAGTATCATCATACCGACTATACCTTGCAAGCAATGTCATTAGCCAACACTTAGGGGATTTTCATGTACCCTATTGGATTTAAAAAATCAATCAAAGCCATGGCCACCATGGCCTTTCCAAAGCATTTAATTCAATCAAACCTTTTAGGATTCCATTACCATACTATGCAATGCAAGGTTTTCAATAAAAGTCAAACTATGTGACAAAAATATTCTCATTGGAATTTTAACAAACATGTTAAGGGAATATAGTTTCCAAAACTAAAAACAAAAACTAATTAACCATTCCCATGCAACCACATGTTCAAACCACATTATAACATGAAAAACCATAAATAGAATATTGGAAATATTATCCAACTATTAATAACCAAAATCCCCAACATATATTTCAAAAACACACAAACCCATAATAATGCCATGAAAATAATTAAGTAAAACATGCTTTTATTTTGAACTAACAATGAGGGAGGAGTAACATGCCTTAGATAATAAGAAAGAAAGAGAGAAACTACCCTTGAGAGCCTTAATTGACCATATGCAAGGAAACCCTAGCCTCTTTTTGATCCAAGAGCTTGAGAGAGATTTAAGACTGATTTGAGAGTGTTTGATTTGGGAATAGTAGGTTAATGAAGTCCCAAGAGTGTTTTAAGTCGTGGGTCAAAACAAGTTAAGTGGGGAAACGTCTAGAATACCCCCAACTTAAATTGCAAAAATTTTTGCTGGTGGGTACGGTTTGGACCCCTCACTTTTACCCATTTAATACGAGTGGTACCTTCTAGTCGTACCTTGATCAGAATGTTGGACATCACATTCTGTCCAACAAACGACTCCTTAGACTAAATCATACCCTACTATACGACTAGTACCCTTGAATTCGTACCATAAGCAGAATGTCAAGGCTAGATAATGAACAAGATACGGTTCGACACTATACTTCTCGCATCATGTGCATACAACTCGTATGGAGTCTTTTTGTACCAAGAACCAAACATGGTCAATATCACACTTACCAACATACAACTAGGGTCCCTTGACCCGTACCCATACCATACTTGTATGGTAAGCCATATGATCAACAGAAGGCTCAAACTCAGGAAATTTTGCAAGGACCAAAACCTAGGGTGTTTCAATTCTCCCCCAGTTGAATTATTCATTCTCGAATGACGGAACAAAGAATGAATAGAATGATTCAAACCCCAAACGTCTCTACCCTTACTTTTAACTAAGTTAGAAACAAAGACACCAAGGAAGTCAATCTTTCCTTCAACAAAGTTTGAAAACAAAGATGTTATAAAGAACACATACCTTCTGCACGAATTTATGGAGCAGAAAACAAGAACGGATTCTTGGACTTCATTTCCTCTTAAGCTTCCCATGTAGCCCCTTTCACCTTGTGGTTCCTCTATAGAATCTTTACTCAGGCCACATCCTTAGCTGCAACCGACGAACCTGAAGATCTAAGATCTCAATAGGGATATCTTCCTAAGATAGAAAATCCGAAATACCAATATCCTAGATAGGCACAATTTGTGATGGATCAACAATACACTTTTTCAACATACAAACATGGAATACTAGGAGAATGAAGCTCAAACTAGAAGGCAATTCCAACTCATAGGCAATATTACCAACCCTTCTTAAAATTACATAAGGCCCTACATATCGGGGACAGAGCTTCCCCTTCTTCACAAACTTCATCACTCTCTTCATGGGAGATATCTTTAGGAATATCCTATCTCCAACCTCAAACTCTAAGTCCTTTTACCTCACATCCATATTGGACTTTTGGCGACTTTAGGTAGCCTTAAGCCTATCTTGTATCACTGTCACCTTCTCCATAGCTTGGTGCCTCACCAAGCTCGAACCACCCAATAGGAAACCTACACCTCCTACCATACGATGCTTCAAATAAAGCCATCTCGATGCTAGAGTGGTAGCTATTATTGTAAGCAAACTCTACAAGAGGCAAGTGCTCAATCCAACCATAGTCAATCACGCAATATCGAAATATATCCTCTAATGTCTGAATAGTTTTTTCTAATTACCCATCTAACTGTGGGTGAAAAACAGTACTCAGACTTACCTTAGTCTCCAACCCTTTCTGAAATGATCGCTAAAAGTGAAATAAAAATGCATACCATGATCGGAGATGATAGAAACCGTTACCTCATGCAACTTTACAATCTCTTAAGGTACAACCTTGCACAATCCTCAGTCGAGAAATTATTCCTCACTGGCAAAAAGTGAGCCGACTTTGTCATCCTATCCACCATGACCCAAGCCAAATCAAATTAATTTTGAGATCGAGGGAGACCGGTAAAAAAATCCATGTTGATTACTTCCCACTTCTATTCTGGCAACTCAATTTCTTGATATAATCCTCCGGCTTCATGTGCTCAACTTTCATTTGTTGTCACACCATGCACTTGGCCACAAAATTAACCATATCCCTCTTTATATTATTCCACCAATACATCTCCTTGAGGTCATGATACATTTTTATCAAATCGGGATGAACAACACAGTGCAACTCATAAGCCTCAGCCAAGATCCTTTCTTGCAAACCATCTATATCAGGAACATATAACCTCCCTTAGTACCATAAAGTACAATCACCACTAATCTCAAAGTTCATCACTTTCTTCCCACCTACATCACCCGTGTTCCTCATCAAGACAAGATCTAACATCTGCTTCTCCTTAATTTCAACACTAAGAGATAACCGTACCACTTCTTGTACCAACACACCACCATCCTCTGAGTCCAAGAGGCAAACTCCAAGGTTATCTAAATAGTGAATGTCCTTCATCAACTCCCAGTTCTCTTTATCCACATGAGCTAGAATCCCCATGAATAACTTCCTAAGAGCATCAACAACTACGTTAGCTTTACTTGGGTGGTAGTGAAGACTCATCTCATAATCCTTAAGAAGCTCAAGCTATCTTCTTTGAATGAGGTTAAGCTCTTTATGAGTAAACATATACTGCAGGCTTTTATGATCAGAAAAGATATCCATATGTACTCCATACAAATAGGGATAAGAAATTTAAATGCAAACACCTAAACTAATAGTTCCAAGTCATCAGGTAGATAATTCCTCTCGTGCACCTTCAACTGTCTAGAGGCATAAGCTATCACCTTTCCATGCTGCATTAGAATACAACCCAGTCCCATAGGGAATGCATCACAGTAGAACACAAGCCCATTAGTGCCTTCAGATAAAGTTAAAACTAGAGTCGAAGTGAGATTATCCTTCAGCTTCTCAAAATTACCCTTACAAGCATCCAACCACAAGAAATTTACCTTATTCTAAGTAAATTTAGTCAATGGGGTTAGCTATAGTAGAAAAATCTCCACAAACCTTCTATAGTAACCAACTAAACCCAAGAAGCTCTGAATATCGGTTGGAGTCATGGTCTAGGCTACTTTTTCACCACTGCAACATTTTGTGGATCCACCATGATCCCTTTACTAGAAATGATATGACCCATAAAAGTGACAATGTTTAACCAGAATTAATATTTCAAAAATTTAGCATACAACTACTATTTTTTCAACGCCTACAATACAATGTAGAGGTAATTCACATGATCCATCTTTCTTAGAGTATACCAAAATGTTATCTATAAAAACAATGACAAGAAAATCCAAAAACTGATGGAAGACTCTTTTCATCAAATCCATGAATGCCATATGGGCATTGGTCAAACCAAACGACATCACCAAGAACTCAAAGTGCCCATACCGAGTATGAAAATCTATCTTAGGGATATCTACCTTCCTAATCTTTAACAGATGATATCCATATTGAAGATCAATCTCAGAGAAAAACTTAGCACCCTATAACTGATCAAACAAATCATTTATCCTTGGAAGAGAATACTTATTCTTTATTGTCACCTTATTCAAATGTCAGTAATCAATACATATCCAAAGGGAACCATCCTTCTTATGCTAGAATAAAACTAGTGCACCCCACGGGGACACACTAGGAAAGATGAAACCCTTATCTCAAAGATACTTGAGTTGCTTCTTACGATCCTTCAAATTAGCTCGAGCCATTGTATACGAGGGAATAGAAATAAGATGAGTGTCTGGAACAAGATCAATCCCAAACTCAATCTCTCTATTGGGAGGAACACAAGGAAGGTCATCAGGGAAGACCTCAGGAAATTCATTCACCATTGGGACAAAATGCAAAAAAGGACTATCGAAGTTAGAATCTTTAACCCAGACTAGATGATAGAGACACCTCTTGGAGATTAATCTCTGAGCTCTATGATATGATATGAACCTCTCTTTAGGAGCTAGGAAACCACCTTCCCACTTAATAACTGGCTCATTAGGGAATTTAAGACAAACTTACATGTTTGACAGTCTAGAGAAACACAGTATGACTGCAACCAATTCATCCCTAATATGACATCAAAATCTACCATATTTAATTCAAATAGATTTACCAAAGTTTCTTTACTACCAACATATACCACACCCCCCATAGACTCTTCTATCAATAATAGAGTCACCTACCAGGGTAGAAATAGAAAAAGGGTTTGAAACATACTCCGGACTAAAACTAAAATGCATAACCACAAATGGGATCACATACGAGAGAGTGGACCCCAAATCAAGTCAACAGTACACATCATAGAAAAAGTGTTTCAACATACCAGTCACGACATCAGGTGATGCCTCAGACTCCTGCCGAGTAGTGAGAGCATAGAGACAGTTCTGACCAGTGCCAGAACTAAATATTGCACCCTTTGGTGCTATAGTTGATGATAAAGCAAATGGAACCTTGTTCTCCCCCGAAGCAACCTAAACCAATAGGACAGTTTCAAGCATATGGCCTGGCTGACCATAGTTGAAGCACCTATCCCTCTTCTCATCATAGAAACCTTGATACAATCTGCTATAAAACATACAAAGATGATATGATGAAGCTGATTAGGCCCTACTAGCCTGAGATTAAGCATCTTATGCCCTAAAGTTGTTACCACCATGGGAACTCCTATCACCCAATGGCTTTGGGTAGGGGGCACTAGCCATCAAGTAAGACCCAAAATTTCTCCACTTTTTCTTAGGCCACTTCCCACCATCCCTGCCACTCTGTTGCTAGTCACCACCCTGCTCAGAGAACCTAAAATTCTTGCCCTACCTCTCCCTTATTTTAGCCTACTTCTTCTTCTCTTTCCCTACCTGTTGCGTGTATGCAACCAACCTAGAGATATCTATGTCCTTGATATTCTCCAATATCAAATCTCTAGATAACCTAAAAGCAAACTTCCTCATTCTAGCCCTCATACTAGAAACCATCTCCGGAGCATATCGAGACAACTAGTGAAACTTTAAAGCATACTTCTTGACAAACATCTTACATTACTTTAAATTAACTAACTCTTTTGGTTTTGCTCCCCTCAACTCCTGAGGAAAAAATGGTCCAAAAAACCATTAGAATTTTTTTCCCATAGAGATGACTCAACATTGTCACCCCTTGCCTGATCCCATTTCTCATACTATTGGTACACCACATCTTTCAGCTGGTAGGTGGCAAACTCCGTGCCCTCTACATTCATGACATGCATAGCATGAAAGATCTTTTTTATCTCATCCAGAAAACCTTGAGGATCCTCCTCAACCTTAACACCAACAAAGGTTAGAGGGTTCAACCTCATGAACTGCCAACCCCCTTTGGACTCAAAAGATAGAGTAACATGAACACCATGATTAGACTGAAAAGCTACCAACTATGAAAACATATGAATACAATGATAAAACTTTAGCATTTCTTACTTTAGCTTGAGGAGCTTGAGAAGGACTAGTGGGAACTAATGGAACTCTAGGAGGACAGTCAGGAGCTGGACCCCTAAATTAGGTCTTGACCCTACAAATGGAGCGTGTCCCATCTACATTGTCCTCAGCTGGGACAGAGGAGTTTTTGTGAGCTTCAGATTGTAGAGGAGGCATGATCTGAAAAGAAAACAAATAAGAATTTAAGGAGAATTTAGGACCTTAGACTCTACAGCTTGAAAATAGAACATAAGAAAGAGAAACATTCCTAAATGCCTTGTAGCCTTTCCTTTATGAGTGTGGCGTGCTACATATCTTTAAAATAAACTCTACTCAACACGATTTTGTGGACTCCCAAGTGACCAAGAACCTAGGGCTCTAATACCAATTAGACATGACCTAAACCAGGGCCTAGTCATATCGGCTGCCTCAAGTCCAATCGGGACCAAAAACCACCCCTAATACCTGACCATAAATGATCTGTACGTTATGTCGGATAAATTCCAAACATATAACAAAATAAAAATATTAATACTTAAAGACAATAATAGAATCCATAAACGTAACCAACAAATAACATAATCAAATATCCAATCGATGTCAGCCGTAATACCAATACCAATGCCAAGGTTGAAATCAATACCGACATCGCCCATGCCCATAGTAGTCATACAAAGCCTCTAAACGAAAATAAAAAAAATCTGGTTGGGACATGCCCCGACCATAACTAAAACCAAAGTCTAAGAAATAACCAAAAGTATGAAAAGATACCTAAAACATGAAATGGAGTCTTCCAGAGTATGGAAGCTCACCATTTCTATTTTACTCTAAGATATCCCCAAATCCAAGTCACTGAGCAGGAGGAGTGTATGGCTGGTTCCTGTATTGCGTGGGGATACAACGCCCGAAGATGGTTTAGTGGGTGAATGCTAGCGTGTACTCAGGATAAAGGATAAAATAATACCAATATTTAAAATTAGGTAAATAACCAAGTGCATTCACATTCATACACATACATACACACACGCATATATATATTCAATGTCAAAAAAAGGAACTAGGTTTAACATGCATTTAAAACTTTATCCTAGGCTATGTAGCTTGATTGTCCTAAAATCGCCCACTGGCTGTATAGGTCTAATGTTACCCCCTAAACGGGCCCCAGTGCATATAGCTGCATGAATTAGAGATATCATAGGGGCTGGGGATTCCTGTGTACCCTTTGCCCACAATGATACATATATACAAGTATAAATATAGGGGTATCTCGTTTACCCCATAAGTATATGCTCACCATGACCAACCCTCATATCTGCAAATATGAGTTTCCATTGTCCATCCATTAGACTCACACCTTCACGATTAGCTATCATAACCTACCATTATTGTCCAATTAAAACCTTTAGCAAATAATAAAACCACCTATTCCAGAGTTAATTACCAAGGAATTATGAATTAGTATCGTCATACTGACTATAGCTTGCAAGCAAAGTCATTACGCAACACTTAGGAAATTACCATATACCCCATAAAATTCCAACCAATAAAACCATGGCCAGCAAGGCCTTTCCAAATCATTTAATTCAATCAAACCATTTATGATTCCATTACCATATTATGCAATGCAAGATTTTCAATAAAAATCAAACTATGTGACAAAAACATTCTCATTGACTTTTAACAAACATGTTGAGGGCATATAGTTTCCAAAACCAAAACCAAGAACCAATAAACCATTCCTATTCAACCATATGTTCAAACCAACATTATGACATGAAAAACCATAAATAGTACATGGGAAAACATCATTAAACCATTAATAGCCAAAACCCCAACATATATTTTAAAACTACACAAACCCATAATAATGCCATGAAAATTGTTAAGTAAAACATGATTTTAGTTTGAACTATCAATGAGGGATGAGTAACATGCCTTAGAAAACATGGAAGACAGAGAAAAACTTCCCTTGAGAGACTTAATTAACCACCTTGAGAAAACCCTAGCCTCTTTTTAAACCAAGAGCTTAAGAGAGATTTAATAGTGATTTGAGAGTGTTTGATTTGGGAATAGTAGGTTAATAAAGTCCTAAGGGTATTTTAGGTAGTGGGGTCCAAATTAGTTTAGAGGAAAAATATCCAGAATACCCCTAACTTAAACTGTAAAAATTTCTACAGGTGGGTACGGTTTAGACCCCTCTCTCATACCCACATCATATGAGTGGTACCTTTCACTCGTACCTTGATCAAAATGTTGGACATCATATTTATCCAAAATATGACTTCTTAACCTAAATCGTACCCTACTATATGACTAGTACCTTTTAAGTCGTACCATATGCAGAATATCAAGGCTAGACACTAAACAACATATAGTTTGGCACTATACTTCTTGTATCATGTGCCTATGATTCATATGGAGTCCTTTTGTGCTAAGAACAGAACATATATGACTAGGTTCCCTAGACCCGTTCCTACACCATACTACTAGTATAGTGAGCCGTATGATCAACAGAAGGCTCAAACTTAAGAAATTTTGCTAGGACCAGAACCTAGGGTGTTTTAAGTGGATTGAATGGTTTATATACTGTCAAGACCACCTCTTCATCTTCCATTTAGAGTGACCTCTCTAACATCAATCAATGTGACCTCTCTAACATCAATCAATCTCTTCCAATTGTTAAGAACAAATATCCTAATATAATTAGTACCCTATCATCTGTATCATATTCAAGAATAATAATATCAGTAGGATTAATGAACTTACCAACCTTAATAAGTACGTCTTCAATGATTTTTTTTTGGTTGTACTCTGGTTCTACATCTATCTAGAGCACCACAGAGCGTGGCCTTGGCTTCCCTAAACAAAAAGTATTAAAAATAGACATGGTCATTAAATTTATGCTTCCCCAAGTCACTTAAACCATGGACCACATCAGTATCACTAGTTTGTATGGGAAAGGTGATGCTCCCTGGTTCTTTAGTTTTTTTGGCATCTTACTTATCATAATTGAACTGTATTTCTCTGTCACTACCACCATCTCAATGTTGCTCAACTTTATCTTACTATACACCACACTCTTCAAGTACTTAGCATACATAGATATATCCTATAAAACATCTAACAATGGGCGGTTAACGTGAAGTTATCTGAATTTGTCAAAGAACTTATTAAAATATGTATCCTCCTTATTCTTTTTGATCTTTTGAGGGAATAGTAGTGGTGGTCTATATTGTACAAGATTAGCTACTCCTCTGCCTTTTTTGGGACTAACTCTGCCTGTACCTCCTATTTTTCTTAGGAGGTATGTCAATGAAATCTCTACCACTTCTCATGGTAATTTCCATTACCTGCTTTGGATTCTCTATATCACTTGGAAAACCACCTTGAGTCTGGTACTCTGCGCCTGAGCTATATGCCCTAACAACATCTCTAAGTTCTTTTGAGCAAGTTTCCAATTCTTTATCTATGCAACTATCTATTCTTGATTTGCCAGGATATTTTTAAAGATCGCTTTAATATTACTGGCCTACATGTTCTGCTGCTACTAAAACTAAGCCTGATTATTAACCCATGAGTACTTGGGATGACTCTACCATTTATGATTATAAGCATTGACATAATTTCCCTTATGTGTATTGCCCACGAAGTTCATCGACTCTATGCTCCACATGAGTCTGCAGAGTGACCACTAGTCCCATAAATCTTACACCAAGACGGGGTCTGCTAGACTACGTTGCCCTAGTTCTGAGGTTGGTTCATACCTAACTTACTAAGCTACATCATCATTTAATTTTGCAAAGCTGAAAATTAAGTGGCCAAAGCTGTGACGCTATCCACCTCAGTTATACCTACAAACTTTTTCACTACGCTTTTAAAAATATCACCATGCCAATAAGGATTACCTTATACAATTTAATTTAGGAGATTATAAAGCTCATCATAAGTTTTCCCTAAAGCTTGACCACCTTGAGCTGAATCTATCAAAATTTTTGTGTTATGGTCAAGAGCTTCAACAAAAGTATGAGATAATACCTCATTGGTCTATTAGTGATATAGGCATCCTCTGAGAAGCGATTCAACCCTCTTCTAAGCATGATATAAGTTCTCATCTGGATTCTTCTTAAAAATCAAAATCTCACTATGTAATTTTGTAGTATTACTAGATGAGAACAATAAGATAATGAACATTTTGGCCAGATCATCCCATGTAGTGATGGATTTTGAAGGTTCTGCCTTCAACCATTTTGTTGCGTCTCCTAAAAGTGAGAAGGAGAAAAGAGTATACCTCAGGTAGTCAGTCGAGACTCTAGTGTCACTGATCTCTAAGAAGTTCTATAAATGAACTTAAGGATCCTCATGTGATAGGCCGAAGAATTAACCACTGATGTGCAAAAATAACACCATATTCTTTTTGAGCTCGAATCCACCTTTAGGTTTTGACCTACGAATGATGGAGGTAACATTGGTCGTGAATGGGATTACTACTTCTTTTAATGTCCTATGGGCTGGTTTATCTTCAACCATTGGTGTAGGAATTGCTTCTTCTTATTGAATTTAAGGTATCCAATAGAGAAGTACTGCTTCTCTTCTTAGCTGATGTAAGTATCGAATATCGAATTTGCAGGCACAGATTACCACTTCTTATTGAATATGGTTCAACGAAATTCCTTTCCCTTGCTAACTTACTTAAGTTTCAGACTGTGCCTGCAAATTCTGTATGACAGTTGGATAAAACAAAATAACAGAATTAAAACTAAGACAGTTGCCAATTTTCAAGTTCCCTGGCAACAACACCAAAAAACTTATTGTGTCCTAGCTCACATACAAGTGTACGTGGTTACCCAAGTAGTAAAGTGGTCCTTAAAAATCAAGTATCAATCCCACAGGGACTTATGCTCAATAACAATATAATTATAGAATTACTAACAAGGTTAAACATGTTGAAATGTAACCAATAACATTCAAATGTTGATAATTAAAAGTAACCACAAACAATTTGAAATAATAAAGTATTGGAGATAATAATGGGAAAAAATCTAGGGTCAAGTCACTACAACAATCCTACTTAGCCATACAATGTCATTAGTTTAGATAATTACCTTGGTTGTTGATTTGCGGGATAGATAATATGATTATGTTTTTTTGAGCCTCTAATCGTCTATCAAACATAGCCCCACAACTATATCATTGAGTAGAGATGTGATAAATAAGTTAAAGGCATTCATATTTATCCCATATATTAACTAAATGGGTGAATTTATAGCACCCCAGGATTTGAAATCTGAAAATTTTAGAGTGTTCTAGGACTACGACTCAGGCGATGAGTCATCAACACTCGTCACGAGTCATTAGGTAGGAATCATGGTATCACTAGTAAGATTTCTTGAGGTTTCTACCTTGATCACGAGTCAGGTCACGAGTCATAATGAGTGGCTCATAACCAAAATAGTAAAGGGCTAGGATTTGGGCCTTAGAGAACAAGTCAAGGTAACAAATCATGGTCAGATGTCACGAGTCATTACTTGAGTCGTAGTGATTGACCCCAGTTTTTCTACACATTTTAAGTGGGGTTATTTTGGTCTTTTCCTCCTATCAAACTATTATCCTACAACTTAAAACACCTAACATGGTCTCTTTTCCATTAGCTAACAAAACTAAATACACTTCTCTCCTCTTAAACTCTCCAAAGAAAGAGAAAGCTAGGGTTTTCAAGGGATTAAACATCTAGGCTCTAATTTTTGATTTCTCTCTAAATTTTTTTAGTGTTTCAGGCATGTCTCTATTCCCTAAACTTTAACTTTATATAATAAAATATGTTAATCATTGTTCATGCAGTATTAGTGGTTGGGTTTTAAATTGGGTTGAGGATTCTTGATGATTATTATTTGAATTATGTTTCTCATGGTTTAGATATTTTGGTTATGCTTTAACTAATGATTTTTGGGGATGAATGGGTTCTTGGTTAATATGGTTGGAATGAGGGACATGGTTTTTCCTAAATCTATAGATTTTTTGTTTGGAATTTGCATTAACCTCATCCAACTTTCTATTTAGTTTTGGAACATGGATATTTGCATGGTTTAACTTTCTTTTGGAATATTGCATCACAGATAAAGGCTAAATGGATAAAAATGGATTTAAAAAGGCTTGATGTACATGGTTTTGGATTTTTAAAATGGAACTTAGGAGTCATATTGGATAATTGGATTAGCTTGCAAGCATAATTGGTGTGACGATACCCAATGGTACATGCCTTAATAAATGACTCTTGGGTTAACGGTTGGAATTATGTGTAAATATTTTAATTTGGGCTTAAAGGGAGTTATGTAGCTCTCCATGAAGGTTGAGGCTCCTACTGAGAAAAATAATGGAAACCACATTTTCCAGTGTAAGAGTCTTTATGACCGTCATAGTTCACACATTATATATTTTGGGATGGTTGAAGACTTGGTGTCTCTGTACCTCCTTTGAATTTCCTCAGTGCGTGTGGCTGACATATGCTGGGGCCCTTTCAGCAGGGGGAGCTGAAACCGTATAACCCATGGATTCCCTTAGGACAGATAGAGCTGTACAGTCTAAGTTAATAATTTTAAAATCTCATGTTCATGACTCTGTACCCTATCCCGACATCCTATATATGTATATATGAATATGTACATATGGTTTTGGATTGAATTTGGACATGGCATTATTATCACTTTTTTAGTAACATGCCAATGCTTATCCCACTCACCATCCTAGGACACTGCATCGTTTCATAATATAGGGTCCTAGGATTTTTTTGTTACTCCTGTACAATGTTAGGTGGTGTAGATATTAGTTGAGTTGTTGTAAAGTGGTGATCCTCCATTATCTAAAAAGCTTTACCATTTCATTAGTTTTTTTTTTTTTTTAGATTTTGAGAATTGTGAACTCTCTATATCAGGGTTAGGGGCATGTCCCAACCAAGTTTGGTACTTTGTTATTTAGAGGCTTTTGTGGATAAATATGGGTTGGATGTTTGTTGTTGACTCCTATTCTTTATTTGGTTTATCTATTCATCTTATTATCATATCTGTTTGTCTTTTGCTATTTATCTTTATTGTGTTCTGGGTGTTAGGCTAAGGGGGTGGTCTCCGGCTCATAGTGAGCTTGAGATACCCATCATGACTAGGCCCTGGTTCGGGTTGTGACAAGATTATTATTCGAGCACGGTTTAGGGTCTTTGGGTGTCCACAAAGCCATTTTGAGTAGAGTCCCTTTTGGGTTATGTAGTGTGCCACACTTAAACGCGGGATGGTACAAGGCATTTAGGAATATTTCCCTTTATTGCCTTCTATTTTGGTATATAAAAGTCTGGGGTCATGAATTCTCCTAAATCCTCATTTACTCTCATTTCAGATCATGCCTCCTCCAAGATATGATGTTTGTAAAACTCTTTTAGACTCTTTATCCTACTCGAGAACAATGTGGAGCAAACTTGCCCTACTTATGAAGTGCAGACCCTGTCTAGGGTCTATACTCCTGATTGTACTACTCCATGTGGATTTCTACAAGTCCCTAATACTCCTCCTCAGGCTGGTGATACTTATGCCCAAACGCAATAGAGGGATATCTCTAATGAATAGTTTCTTCATTCTATTCACCTACTTACTCAATTGGTGGTAACTCAATCTCTCTGGTTTGATCATATTGGTTCTATCACTCCTTCTTCTAAGGTCACTTAGGTTTCCCAGTTTATGAGGTTGAATCCCCCAACCTTTACAAGATCTAAGGTTAAGGAGGATCCTCAAGGGTTTGTTGATAAGATGGAGAAGATTTTTATAATAATGCTTGCTATTGTTTTGGAGGGTGTAAAATTTGTTGTGTATAAGTTGAAAGATGTAGCTTATCAAAAATATGAGAAGTTTGAATAGCTGGGAGGTGATGATGCTGAGCCTACAGTGTAGGATGAGTTTTCAGGTGCCTTCCTTGATTATTTCTTTCCCTAGGAGCTGAGGGAAGTAAGGCAGAGGAATTTATGAATCTGAAGCAAGGCAAGATGAGTATGAAAGAACATGCATTGAAATTTCAGCAGTTGTCTCATTATGCTCCAGAGTTGGTATCTGCTATGAGATCCAAGATGAGTAAGTTTTCTTCTGGTTAGTCGGTTTACTTGGTATTGGAGTGTAAGACTGCATTGTTGAATAATGATATGGACATCTCTAGACTTGTAGTTTACATATATAAGATAGAGAATAAAAAAATAGGTAGGTAGAGATAGGAGAGAGGCAGTATAAGAAGTTCATGTATTCAGTATAGGGTGCGAATCAACAGAATAATGAGAGGGATGGTAGGCAGTGGACCAAGAAAAAGACTTGGGGAAATTCTAGTTCATATTTGTCAGCAAGTGGTCCTTATCCTAAGCTATCTAGTGATCGTCGTTTTCAGACTAGAAGTGGTGCTAAGGCATAGGGTGTCCAGTCTTAGGATAGTGGAGCTCAGTTGTCCCCACCTTTTCCTCCTTGTAGATTTTGTGGATAACTTTACCATGGTTATTGTGATAAGGGGAGGAACTTATGCTTCAACTATGGTCAGCTCGGACATATGCATAGGAACTGTCCTGCAACAAAAGGTTCCACCGGAGCTAATAAGTTCCTGGTCTCTATTTCTTTGGCTCCTGCACCAAAGGGTGCCACTGCTAGTACTGACACTAGGTGGAATCATCTGTATTCACTTACTACTCATTAGGAGTCTAAGGCATCTCCTGATGTTGTTACTAGAATATTACAACCCTTTCCTTTAATGTTTACTATTTGCTTGATTCGGGTTCTACCCTATCCTATGTAACTGCTTATGTGGATGTGCATTTTGGTTTTGGTCCATAAAATATTTCTGACCCCTTCTATATTTCTACTTCAGTGGGTGATTCTATAGTTGCTAGTAAAATCTATAAAGGTTATGTGGTGCCAATCTTTCATAGGGAGACATTGAGGGATTGGATAGAGCTTTATATGGTAGATTTTGATATGATATTGGGATGGATAGGCTTAATTTGTTCTATGTGTTTTTGGATCATAGGACCTGAATGCCAGCACTGATCGGAATTAGATGTAAACTGGGTTGAATTTTAGGATTACATACTGTTGTGACTACTATTACTTGTAACGACTTGTAAGGTCTGATTATGGGTCATCGCGTGAGTTGTAACCACTGTAGTTGATTGATACTTGGAGGAAAAATTGCATAACTTCTTTCCACGACATCAGATCGAGGTAAAACTTGTAGTATTTAAAAGCTAACTTCATGGGCTATATTTTGAGAGGTTTAGAACATGAAAACTCTCAATATCTCTCCCTTGGGATCATTCATTCCCAAATGATACTGACTTGGATGAAATACTAAGAAAATATTGAGATAATGCACTGAACACTTAAGAGTTGAATGATAACTTAATATTTGAATCTGAAATAGATGCATGATACATGTGCTGAGCTGAATTCATGAATGCATTTTGCAACAGCTTGAAAATCTGAAACCCACTAGTACTATTTGGCCAAATTCTGAAGTTAAATGACTAACACGATATTGATTTCTGAATCTAGATATCCTCTATGGTTAAGATTGATTTAAACTAGAAGTAAGGACTCAACTGAATTCGCAATTTGCAGGAATGTGAATAAATTACCTCATGGAATAGGCATATTCATGAAACTTTGGATAGTAAGACTAGATGAAAATATGAAATATCATAGGAGCTTATCTATCTTCTTATTAAACTGAATTGTTGGTTATATGGACTAACTCATACTGAAAGTTGATAGTTCAACTGAAGTATTCTTGGCACAAACAGATGTTTAGAGCTGTAAAGTGATGTCTGATGATATGAAATTTGTAAGAGTCACTTGAAAAAGAATATTTGCTACTTTCAACATTCTTTGTCAGAGGTTCTAATAACACTAGGGTGAAAGGAATTTTTGAGCATGATCTGAGTAAGATATATGAATAAGGAATCGCAACATCGCTACAACTCTAAAACATAGAAAATAGGCATATAAAACATAAGCTAGGATAGTACCTTAGGCAATGCAACTGCTATCTTTCAAGCTTAGCCATACTTCTCAAATACTTCTTTAACTACACTTCATGTGACACCACTTGTAATCTTCACATGGGTACTGATAATTCCTTCTACCAAACTCTAAGCTGAACTAAATTCTCTCACCTTGTTCAAGCTTAACTCAAAGTCACAAGGTGCCACTCATAATACCATAATATTAGTCTAAACAATAGATACAATATCCTATGTATTTTCAGAGCTCTCATATCAAAAATAATATTCCTTACCGCTTCAACAACTAATTTCAACCTCTTGCTAGAATTCACTAGCGTACAATGCATTTATTCACTTACATACCAATATGACATTTATTCCTATCATTATAACCACATACAAACTTCTAGGAAACCAACCCACCCAGGAATTTTTCCACATTCTCTAATATCTCTATCAATTACAACCGTAATGCACTATCCCCAAGATAACACACCTAGATTTCTCAATCAACTATGACATATATCAAAATCCTTGCCTCAAACTTCTATCACACTTATAGCCTTAGATAAAACAAGCATTCAACAATCCTTCTCTAATAAGGAACGTTTACTCTCTCTCATCTAAACCATTGTTCATCACCATTATTATTTCATAAGGAGAGGTCACTGAAAGGTTAGAACATGAGGACCTAAACTATAAAAGGTTATACATAGTCTTGAAACTTAACTGAGGCATGAGGAATAGAGTATCAAAGGCATGGTTTTATTAAAGAGATATAAACTGAGAACATACATGACATAATATGAATTTTTACTAGTCATTAAAGGTGCACCATGAGTTACGGAAACTGAGCATTTTGTACAATATGAATACATAAGTCGTGAGCTGCATGACCTTGGTTTGGAGTTCATAACTTCATGGAATGTGAGTCATAATTATGAGTGAACTTGAACTTCTCACACTAGGAACTGGGAGTGTACATGATTCTCTATGAAGTACATGAACATGAGCTCTGATCATGGAGCTGACGTGTAAGGCTTGAGCATATGTTGTGATGACAGAAGTACAAAATTTTTTGCACTAATTTAAGATGGGTCGGGCATCTTCCTCCCCTAGTATTATTCTACAACACACTGGAATCACTATTAGAATCTGAAAACTTCACTTGGTTTCTTATTCTATCATCTCATCCTTGATTTAAGTTATCATTTTAAGTCTGTGGGCCTCTACACTAAACTCTGAACTGAACTCTGATCATACTACCATCAAGCTCAGGACATAATCAGTGCACATAAATACTAAACTTCTCTTGAAATACTATACCTAAAAGTGTAAAACCCACTACTAATCTTTCTTCTGAAATAGAACTCTTAACTTTCTATAGCCTAGTAGTCACCATATAATAACTTAAATGCTTACTAACTTAGAATCTTAGGGAGTTCACACCATCTAGAGTTTCAAACTCTTCTTTCAATTAGATTAATCATCCACAGTTCAAAATTAGATTCTAGCACTTAACATGGATATCCATCCAACTTCTCATTCACTATTACCCACCTACTACTAGATATGAATCATTAAACATTAACCCATACAAAATTTTATGAACATACTCAACTGTAACATGATCTTCTGTCATTATGATCACTTCCTAATCTCTGTTGACTAAAGCATTAACATACTCTAATTCTTCCTTAACATGAGAAATATATCTTAAAGTGCTATTAAACAAAGTACACAACACCTTTCTGACTCCATGAATACATAATCTACTAAAATAAGATAAACACTATCCCCACTTTATTACTGTTAAAATTTTTGCTTCATTCTTCTAAATCAAAGTCATACGCTGTCATTAGATTCTGAGAAGGGATCTAAGGTCATATTTGACTTTGGCTCAATGTACGATTTTCATAAATAAGAACGAACACTTTCAAAGTCTTGAAGTTTTAGGGCATTGATGGGATCTTTTTAAGCCCACATACAATCTCATAGCTGTCTGCAGAGATTGTCTGAGAAAACTCTATCTATAGGAATTTAAGATTGACTGTTTCCACTACCTCAAGAATAAGGCAGAGTTAACATGAATAGAGCAAGACGAGAATCTATATAAGTTTCTTAGAGAACATTTCTATCGTATTATCTGAGATATGAAAGAAGGAAAACATTTATTAAATACCTTATAGCCTCTTGAAGAAAAGTATAGACATCTTCATACCATTATACAAGACTCTACTAGATATGGCTTCATAGACACCCTAGGACACTTGAACCTTGTTCTCTAATACCAAGTTTGCCATGACTCGAGACTGCCCCTAGTTGTAACATCATGCTTAGAACCTCAAGTGATCCCAAGCTAACCCATATACTAGCATACTGATTGAGCAATTGATTATATTATATATACAAGCTAAAGTTACTGAGCGGAAGCATAATCATGAGAAAATCTGAATGTATGAATCACTAATCAAGTTTAGAACCCGTTAAAACTAAGAAAGAACTTGAAATTTCATGAATAACTCTAACTGACTGTCTATAAAGCCTCTACTATACTAACTATAGGTAGCTGGGATATGCCTCCATCTTCCACTAATCAATACATATGGATAATCAAATACAACACATGAATTGTAATGGACTGGAATCCCAGAAATAAGAGAACTTATCACCTGCTAGCTGAATGTTGAGAACTATCTAACCCTGGTGTGTGGATTACATCTAGTACCTACATTATGAAGGAATGTACTGAGTATATAAGGACAAGCACTAAATCATGGAAATAATTAAAACAAGCTTTAAAACTGAGGATATAAGTTATTTACTTAAACATACATTTAAAACATGGCTATACGTGAAAACTGTAAGTCATAGTGAGATTTATAAATCATGAGCCAAAAATTATTCTGTAAGCTGGAAAGCGGTAAAAACATGAAACACTGTATGTAAACCTCATGTAAAGCTTAACATACTATAAAACTAAATAGAGGATCATGTATGGATGCTGAGCATGAAAACATGAACATGTAAAATTGAGAATGCAAGACCAAGTATAGTATGTACTGACATGATTTTAATAACTGAATAATTGATATATGAATAACTTAAATACTATGTAAACTGACTTAATAAATACTGAAATCTGGCCACTTCATAAAGCAAACATGAATTGAGATAGATGGAGGACTGACTAAAACTATGGAGCTATCATGTAACTGACATAAACCATGTGAGCTATCATGGAGTCCAACGTCTGACCCATATTGAGAAGGGTTATTCTATCCTTGCCATCGGAGCAGGACCTGAGCTGGAGGTATCACAAAACTGAGCTTATATTGGGTAGGGGAGGGAGGACACTCTCTGTTAAGGCCCTTAAACCTATGATGGCATGTAGTTTCTACGAAGTAGGATGTGTTGAACCCACACTTCCCTCTCGGTGCTAAATCCTATTCCCAACTGAAAGACACTAAAACGCTAATTGGTACACGCACTGATCACTGATAAGATTAGGTCATGATATTTTGAAAATAATAGTTCATGCAGAGTATGAAGTACTCATAAACATGTAAACTGATAGTGTTCATCATGGTTATAACAAGCTGATTATAACTATAAAATCATGAGTTAACTGAATTCTTACTTGAAAGGTCTAAAACGTAAGTAAACACATAGGTATCGGGTGTTCATAACCCACAAACACAAAAAGATTATAAAATTTGATAAAACTACCTAAAATAGTGACATAAAGCCCGATTCAAAGACCCAAAACATAACATGTGTCTCCAAATTGATAAAGTCCATGAATTTGAATATATGAATGTATTGAACTTGGGAGGATAACAATTTCGCATAGTTTAATTCATAATTTGATAATTTGACATGGAAGCAATTGAATATGACATGAGTAGTTGAAATTCAAAGCATGAAGTAATCTAATTTTCACGGGGAAGACATGTTAACATGGAATGAATTCAAATTTCTAAGATGACATGGATTAAATTTATGATTTACATGGATAATTTGGTAAAAGAAGATTAAAAATTCATACTTGAACAAAAAGGTAATTTTTAGGAATCAATGGTAGAAGGGACCCATTGATGAATACCCCACATACCTGGACTTATTGATTTCTTGAAGGAACATCTTAGTTGGGAACCCTTGAAAATAAATTGTTAAGAGAAACCCTTGTTTTGGTGTTCTTGAGAGCTTGTGAGGAAGAGGGAACTGCTTGTTCATGGAGAAATTTTGGTGTTGTGTTGAGAATGAGGGATTTAGGGTTGTTTTGGATTTTTATTCAGCCTTAACATGGCTTAGACGATGTAGTTTTGGGGTTAAAAGAGAGGGGAAAGACCAAAAAACCCCTTAGGAACCTTCTGGAAATCATTTGGAAGCTTTCCTGGCGACTTAGGTCACGACTCGTAAGTTCTGGCTATGTCTCGTGAATTAAGTCTTCATCAGATGCCCTATTTCAGCCTCTACTGCCCAATTTACGGCTCCTTCCCAAGGACCCATAAAGATACCTTATGAGTCGTAATCTAGGAAGCTTTGATAGTGCTTAAGTATTTTTTCCATAACTTTTCACCCCGATTTCGGATTAAGGAGAAATTTATATCGTTGGAAAGATAATTCAATTATATATCTATTTGTGGGTCTTGAAATAAAAAATTCTTAATATAACAAAAGTTATGCTCATTTTGAGATGACCTAGTTATATACATCCCAAGAATTTAATCACTAAGGAATGTTTTGGCTAGTCTATAAGTTAGGAGCTATTTGAGGCATTCACATATATTTAAGTCATTAATAAAACCACCATAACATGAGGCTTGATTCTTGGATACATTACTGGTTAGGCTACGAGTCTTCATAATGACTCGTAATGTCTAAATACGAGTTGTATGCTGGACTTATTACCACTGGGTTGAATTATAGGATTGCATACTATTGTGACTACGATTACTCATAACGACTTGTACGGTCTGATTACGGGTCATCACATGAGTCATAATCATTGCAGCTGATTGATACTTAAAGGAAAAATTGCATAACTTCTTGACACGACGTCAGATCAAAGCGAGACTTGTGGCATTAAAAAACTAACTTCATGGGCTATCTTTAGAGAGGTTTAGAACATAAAAACTCGGGGTATTCCAATAAAGGTGTAGTTAAAGAATCTTATTGATAAGAGTTTCATTCATCTTAGTATTTCTCTATGGGTTGATCCTATGCTTTTCATGAGGAAGAAAGATGGGTCCCTTTGGATGTGCATAAACTATCGTCAGTTGAATAAGGTGACGATGAAAAATAAGTATTCTCTTTCTAAAATTGATGGTCATCTCGACCAAATTCAGGGTGATAGGTGTTTCTCTAAGATTAATCTACTCTTGGGCTGTCCTCAACAAAAAATTAGAGAGTTTGACATTCCCAAGACTGCTTTCCACACCTGATATGGCCATTGTGAGTTCCTAGTTATGTCATTTCGATGGACTACTTCTCTGGATATATTTATGGATCTTATGAATTGGGTTTTTAGGTAGTTTCAAGATCTATTTGTCATCGTCTTCATTGATTATGTCTTGGTGTATTCCAAGAGTGAGGAGGATCATGAAAATTACCTCCGAATGGTGTTGCAGACTCTTAAGGATCACAAATTATATGCGAAAATTTTCAAGTGTGAGGTTTTGTCATAACCCAAACCAGGGCCTACCCATGAAAGGTATCTTAAGTCCTACAGGGACTGGAGATCATCCCCTTCACCTGACCTAATCAACATATCAACCACAAGTGTCAGATGAATTTCAAACATATAGCAAGATAGCGGAAATTAAGTCTAATAATAACTCAAAAAGTATCAAAGTCAATTCACAAAACAACATACTAAACCATCACACTCAAGTCCATAGTAATCCATAAAGCCTCTACAAAATCGGCGTCAATAATATGTCGCCGACAATTGCCAAAAATAATGCCTAAACCAAGTCTAAGACAAAGAGAAACCATGAAACGAATGCCTTCCGAAGTATGAAAGCTCACCACCTCAATGACAACTTATGAAGCGCTCGAACACCTGGTCTCTGCGCAGGAAAAGAAGAAGTTTCGGTCCCTGTATCGTAGGGGGATAAACATCCGGGGATGGTTAGCGTTTGGAGCGCTAGCAGGTAACTCAGGGATAGGTGAATAAAATAATGCCATCATTAAATCCAAGTCAAATCAACATTTGCAATCACATTTATAAATATATATATGTGTGTGTGTATATATATATGTATATATATATGTATATATCATGCCGGGATAGGGAACAAGATTTAACATGCATTTTTAAAATCTTAGCCTGGGTTGTGTAGTTTAGCTATCATATTAATAACACCCAAATTCTATATGGGCTCTATCTCTCACCCCCAGATCGGGCCCAAGTCCATGTAGCCATACAAACTGAGGATAATCTGCATATACAATTGGGAGACTCAAACTTCCCACTCATATACTAAGGTGACGTAAACACCCGATCATGTAGTAAGATATGGGGGACTTAAACCTCCCACATCATATAATACTAAGATTCAAACTTTCGCAATTATATTAAGTAAGAGGACTCGAACCTTAGACCATTTTGACCAATCAAACCTCTTGGTCATATTAAGCAAAAGGAATCGAACCTCAGGCTATTTGACCTCCACTCTGGCAAACGCAGTTTCCAATTTTGATCCCTCAGGATCACCACTTTCACAGCTCGGCCACAAGACCTTCTTTAAAGCCTAATTAAAATATTCATCCCATATACACAAGTATTTATCCAGTTGCTTACCAAAGGCATCTCGTTGGTATCGTCATACTAGCCCCACCTGCAAGTGTAAAACATGCCATAATCGTTGTCATTCAACGTTTAGGATTCGAACCCATAGTCTATACAAAGAAGTCAATTTAATTCAATATTTAGGGACTCGAACCCATTTAGCCAATTAAACCACCAAGGTTACAATTCCAATCAATTTATAGCGAACAAGGCCTCTACAAAACCAATTACCAATGATTCACAATCTTTAGGCTAATGCTCTAGTTCAAAACAAAATTCAACATGTGACTAGTTTGTTCTCTTAGACATTTTAACAAACACATTGAGGGCATACTCTTACCAAGACCGAAACCAAAGTAAAAACCATCAAGTTTAGGGTTAACCATGACCCAACTGTTAAACCATAGTTACCAAGAACCCACATGTGCAAAACCATCATTAAAACATGTATATTTACAATTTAAACCAAGAGTAAACAACAGTCAACAATATGCAACAAAACCCTCAACATTGGTTTTCAAAACCACCCTTAATGATTCATAAACAAATCATTAAACAAATGATTTTCATGAATTAACAATGAGGAAAAAGTCACATGCCTTATTCATGAAAATTCATGGAGAGAACTTGACTCTTCAGCCTCTAAATGAACACCTTGTAGAAATCCTAGCCCAATCTTCAAGAGCGAGTTTAGAGAGGATTTGAGAGTGTTTTGGTCCTTCAAAAGTCTTTAATTAGAGGATACAATGTGTTATAAGACATGGGATCTTAAGGGTTTTAGGGTGGTAAATGTTCGAAATACCCTTAGCTTCATATCTAAAAAATATGCGCAGGAGGGTATGGTTTGGCCCTTCCACTCGTACCCACACCATACGAGTAGTACCCTTCACTTGTATGTTGATAAGAATATTGGACACCATAATTTTTCCAGCATACAACTCCTTAGCATAAATAGTACCCTACCATATGACTAGTATGATTCCTTCTCATACCAAGAACAGAACTTGGCCAATGTGACACTGACCAATATATGACCAAGGATTTCAAACCATATCCACTCCATACGAGTTGTATGATGTAGTTATATGATGCATAAAATGTTCAAGGCTCTGAAAGTTTTGTAAGGGCCATGTTTTTGGGTGTTTCATTCTCTCCCTTAGGATCATTCATCCTCGAATGATGGGACGAGGCACTACAAACATGATTAAACCCCAAACATCTCTTCTACCACCTCTAAGTCAGAAAAAAACACCAAGAAATTCACAATCTATCATTTACAAGGATATAAAACAAGGGCGTTAAGAACAACACACGCCTCAAGCACGATTGTTTAGATTCATGAATAGAAATAGATACTTGGAATTTATGTCTTCATCGGCTTCCTAAATAGATCCTTCTAACTTATGCTTCTCTCAAGGGACCTCTACTAAGATTCCACCTTTATTCCTCACCCTATGAAATCATCAATGAATACCGCGCCTCACCAAATTTGATCCTATAATATCCTACAGACATATCACTACGAGAGCCTAAGTCTATCTCTATATATATATTGCTCCCATGTTTAGGACTATTCAAAGCTAAAAGAGGTTAACTTAGCCCATGGGGCTCTATTCCTTACATCCATCCAAAATGCTACTCGGCCCACCCAAAAAATCAACCATCCTATCCCATTAGGATTCCTAACTACCTATCACAATGTTCAAGCCTACCTTTATTATATCCGTTGTACGATCTACCCCACCAAAGATCCAGTAACAACTAAAATCATATCCTAGCAACTACTAATTAGGGATTTAGACATCTATGCTTCTAAACACTCCTCGCCCTTCTTTTTTTACTCCTTAGAATACTAGCATTACTCCTCAAATATCATGTCTCCATATCTCGACAAATTCTAAATCTATACTAAGAGTTCACATAGTCTATACACTCTTTCCCTTGTTTAGCTCCATATAACCCCATATAACAACTCCTTAGACTTCTCTATGCTCAGAAACTTTAGGAATAAAAGCTAGGCATACAGGGCACCCCTAACTTAAAATTGAGTATACTTTACTCTTGTAACCCAAAACTCTTATCCATCTAATGATTAGCCGCCACTTCTACTTCAACACAGAGGCCCCATACCTATACCATCATTACAAATTGTAACAACTCAAAACCTGGTCCCGAGATGTCACACGGTGCTCAAGACTATGAGTAACCTTAAGCTAACTCTGTTTGCCTTCTACTAAAGCTGAATCTCATAATAATCGAATATAGATGTATAATTATACTAAAATGCAGAAAACTATTCGAGATAGCTGAGAATAATCAAAATGTAATGTCTGAAAACTCAATACTGAAAATTTGAATCAAATCTAGCAGTCTGACAAGCCTCTACTACTATTATCTAGAGAGTCATTAGGACAACCCCCAGCTAACTTAAACTGGAAAAAAACACTGAATTATATAAACTAATAAACTGTAAAATTTGAATGACTAAGTCCCCAAACTATGAGGACTTACCAACTATCAGATGTAGATGGAGATGCTCGAACTACTCACGGTGCTGATACTGAGCACCTGAACCTAAATTATGAGATAATGTAGCACATAGACGTAGATGTGGATTAGTACATTGAGGATATACTGATTATATGGGGGTGAATGCATAAGTAAAACATCATCCCATCCTCAAAATTTGTAAAACAATGCAAGCTAAATGTAAATGACCCACATAAGCTGGAATATCTAAAATACTGAAATCTGTAATCATGAATAACAAATCATAATTAATAAATCTAGTAAGTCATAACATTTAGTTTTGAAATTTGTACTTGTAATCTCTCTTTAAATCATACTGTCTAAGTGTAGAAAGGACTCACTCTTAAATCTAAAATCTGAAAGCTGAAATCTCTAACTATTATCTTTCTATAAAGCATAATCTGAATAAATTGTGAGCCATTACACTTAGTTTTCTAAAAGATTTTTTGTTAATCTTTTTTCTTTAACTAGTAGAGAGGTTCTCTTAACCGACATAAACCATGTGATCTAACATAAAGTCCAACGTCTCGTTCCCCTATGAGAAAAACCTCATGATGGGGAGAGGTGTCATACTCTTTCCAGGGAGTATAACCTGAGCTAAGTGATCACATCTGTAGCTGTCACCCATATTGGAATAGGAAATAATCTGAGTTTGTACCTACGTTAGCTACATAGTTCTGTGGAAGATAGGGCACGCTAATCCCACACTTTCCGCTCGGTGCTAAATACTACTCCCTTTAATCTGCTACACTCATTTGTGGGAAATCCACTTTAAAACTAGCATAAGGGTTATTACGAAACCAATTATACATTTATCTGAGTTATTCTGTAAATAAAGTTGATCTGAATTTTGTAATCTATAATAAATCTGTAGTGTGGATTTCAAAACTTATATGAAGATCAAAATATCAAGGCTTTATTGAAAAACTAAAAATAATCTTCTCATAAGATGCTTAAAGCATTATCTTTCTTAAAATATCAACATATAATCTTAGGTTTAATAATCCATGCGTCAAGTTCATGTCAAAACATCATAATAATCATGCTTGAAAATGAAATCAATCATAATTCATCTCTAAATCTAGAATTTACTGCAATAGGCATGACAATATGAAAAATAGACATGCAATTCATGTTCCAAAATCTCTCAAAAACTCATAATCTTGCAAATAGCAATAATAGGTATGAACCCTAATTTAAAATTCATGTATAAACATTTAAAATAATATGAATTTGTAATTAAAAATTAGTTTTGGGCGCAAGGATGAAAGAAGATCCTTGTGCATAAACCCCACATACCTTGATTGATGATTAGACCATCAACGCGACGTGGTACAATCGCGTTGGCCTACTGGAATGTAACAATTGGGAGATTGGACCTCTCCGCGACACAAGCTTATCATGAAGGTCCACTGGAATTCTACAAATGAGAATTTAACCCTCACCGCGATGTGGTGTTCACCCAGATGGCGTACTGCATTACTAAAAATGTCCTAACTTCTCAACTGAGTATCATATTTGGACAAAATTGATATCGATGGAAAGCTTATTCAATTTTCTACACACTGGAGGGTCTAAATTTGGAAAATTTCACTTGCAACTATAGTTATTCATTTTTGAAACTAACCTTTGACATTCTAGGATTGAAATTAAGTTAGGAAAAAGTATGGGGCATTATACATATTCCACTATTTCATAGGGCATCAACCTAAGCTCTATCACATATAACATTATCCTACCAATTTAACCCCACAAATCTTGTATCACTATCCTTGAGTTAACATCTTTATCACCCCACTTAGCATGAAAAGATGAAACTTAGCGTCTAACAATGATTATGCATCACCCACGAAACAACCACAAAACATACTAGTCTACCCAACAGAGAGATAACACTAAATTCCTTCTCCCATTGCCAGTAACCTATACACATATGAAAATCCCATCTTCTTGACGCATTAGCAATACCGATGCACCTCATCGAAAAATACCAGGATGGACGAAACCCTTACAAAAATCCATTCTGTAGAGGTGAAAAAAATAGGACGAGTGTTTGGAACAAGGTCAATACCAAAATCAATCTACTTATCGGGAGGGACACCAGGTAGGTCATTAGGGAAAACCTCAAAAAACTCATTTGCCACAGGAACAGAATGCAAAAAGGACTCTCTGTGTTAGAATCTTTAACCCAGACCAGATGATAGAGACACCCCTTAGAAATTAATAGCTGGTCTCTAAGATATGATATAAAACTTCCCTAAGCAGTTGAGGAACCACCCTCTCACTTAATAATTAGCTCATTAGAGAGATTAAACACGACCTTATAGGTCCAACAATCCAAGATAGCATAGCATGAGTGTAACCTGTCCATCCATAAAATAACTTCAAAATCAACCATGTCTAACTCTATCAAGTCTACCAGAGTTTCTCTACTCCCAAAAGATACCACACACCTCTTTTAGACTCTTCTAACAACCATAAAGTCTCCTACTAAGGTAGAAATAAAAAATGGGTCCGACAAATACTTGGGACCTAAACCAAAATCCACAGCCAAAAATGAGGTCACATACGAGTGAGTAATACCCAAATCAAGTAAAAAGTACACATCGAAAAGAGTTTTGACATACCAAGGACAATATCAGGAGATGCTTCAGACTCTCAATGGCTAGAAAAACTATCAAGATAATTTCGGTCAGTGCTTGCATTAGAGGTATAACTGTCAGCGCCCAAGCGCACACGCAAGTATACATGGTCTTATCAAGTAATATAGTGGCCTCAAAGAATCCCAAGTATCGATCTCAAAGGGACTTGCGTTTGCCGTCTATCCTATTCTAGTTTAACAAATTGAGGAGAGTAGCAAATAAAGTTGTAATTTTGTAAATTAAAACTAATCTAAACTAATGCATAAAATAAAATCTTGGACAATCAATGGAGTAAAGTCCAGGGTTGAGGAATTTCAAACAATCTTACAAATCTCTATTCTTATCACAGTCTAATTGATTATTGGATTGTTAATTTGCAAGATTTATGCTACGATTTTAGTCTCCCGATCTTAAATCTTTTATCTATTGAACATTGCAACTACAACTCCTGTAGAGCTACAACAATTCTTCTAGATTCAATAAGTTATCTTCTTGCAATTGAACCAAAAAAGGCTTCTAGGTATATCCCTATCCTAGATGCTAATTCAAACTCCTTATTTCATAAAAGAGTAAGAACCTTGTTCCTTAATTTCTTCATTCTATCCTATGATTCTCCTCCTGGATTCACATAGAAATATAGATTTACTCTAATGGTACCTAATCATCACAATAGTAAGCTCAAGAAATCAAGAACAATCCATAATTAAACTACAATAAAGAATATTAAAGAGTACTTATGTTCTTGGCCTCAACCCCAGAAAGAGGGTTTTATCCTTTAATGGAAATATTCATCATCCAATCCCTTGGAATGATGATACAAACTATAAAAAAAAAACTAAATTAAAGAATGGAAAAACCTAAAAAAAAATTGTGATATCCTCCCATGATGTTCGAAGTTGATCTGGGTTTTCCAAGAGGTCCCAAGATGATCAAAACGGAGTTTAAGACACTATATTTATAGTATACAAGTTATAAACCTACTTGGATTGGGTTTCCACGCTATTTTACTTCAGCTGGGCACAATTATCCCAATTTTTGGCATCAGCATGACGTGGAGACATGCAAATTCACAATTATCAAAAAATCTGTCAAATTCCAGTAGCTATTCATGATTTCAACGCGTCGCGGAGCCTTCGAAAACTCCAAATCACGATACACGCGCCATATTTCCAAAACCTTGGGCCTCTTTTGAATACATTTATATTTTGAAATCCTCCATTGTCCACCTGTACAGTCCACACTCAGCCAATACTTTTCAGGGGTCCAACTTGCATCCAACTTGCGTCTTGTGCTTTTGTTGAGCATTTCGAGCCTTATTGAGTTGTTTCCACTAGATTTGAAGCTTGTACATCCTTAATATATCATCATAATTCATAAACCAAGCATCCTAAATCATTAAACACATCAATTAAGAGCTCAAAACAACACAACATCCTCACCGATGAACTAGAAACACGAGCTAAGCATAGGCTAAATTCATATTGAGCTTTAACTCATTGTTTTCACTCTTTTCTTGATCCAATTGACCCTTGAACATTATAAATAAGTTTTTTCACATATAAAAACATACTAACAACCTTAGTAACTCATTAAAATACATTAGAACTCAACATAAGAGACTAGACAACACCTAGCTCAAGCTAGCCACACTAGCTTTCTCGGTTGAACTCTACATGGTTGAATTGAATCAAAACTTGTGTGAAAACACCATTAAACTTTGTAAGCACATAATTGGACACATAATTGCTAATTTATATTATTATTGACACATATAGAATAATAATCATCCTCAAAACAAGGCTAAATAAGCTCGAATAGTAGCGCTAGAATGCATAAAATCACCCAACATTACCACCCCACACTTAAAGCCTTGTTCATCCTTGAAAAATTAATGCAATTTATCATGTAATGGGTATAAGAATCAAATTATGCTTACTCTCACAAAGAATTCATAAGTTACACATAATGAACCATAGGATTGCCCTTAGTGTAGTATTCCTTTAATAATCGAATGTAAAGCTTAGGATCAATGGACTTTTCCGGGTTGTAATGTAGGCTAAGGGACAGGTAGGAACTATTTTGGCCAAGAATAGTGACTGACCTCTCTAAGCGCTTTAATACACTACATTATACATTTAAAACCAATCTCCAACAACTAAATTATACCACTTTTGTCTACCCATCTCTTTTATTTCTACCCCATCTCTTTTAAGCATTTTCACAAACACTTGATGGACACATAGTTTACTACCACAAGAATCAATTTTTCTCTTTTTTCACAATCATGGAAATATTTTTAGCATAAATTATATCACAACCATCCACCACACATCAATATACACCAATAACTATTACCTTGGGGCATAAATTTCAACTTTTTCTTCTTCAATTCTCAAACTCCTTTCTCAAATTCATTTTTTTCAATTAAAGCACTTAGAAGCTTTTTGGATCAAATAATGATCTATTAAAGAAGGGATTCAGCTACTTATGAGGTTACCAATGAAAAGGCTACAGGCTCAATAGGGTTTAATCTAGGATAATGCACAAGGGTAGGTAAAACATACGGTATAAAATATGGCTATCAAAGAAATGCCTATATCATATCTTAAACCCACATTCTTTATTTCTCTTCACACACACACTGGGCAAGTTCTAGACATCACATGCAACAAGGAATATACAAAAATCTCACAGACACATGGTACATGCTCAACTCAATAGGATCATTGTAGACTCCCAACCAAATAATAGCATGAATTCAAAATTAAGCCAACAAATACTAGAGTCACAAAACATGAGCCTAAGAGTCTCAAAAATAGTAATTTACTCAATCAACATGCTTTTTTCAACAAACCCACTTGAATCATGTAACCAAAAATAGAACCAACAAGAATATCTCCCTTATTCCTCACCTATTTTTTTTTAAATTGAGTCAAAATTTGGGAATTTTCCCTCACCACACTTAAAAATCTACTTTGTCCCCAAAGTGAATTTAAAAGTAAGAAATAGAAATACTCTCTGAGGCCTCTAGGACTAGCTAGTAGCATCTTCACATAAAGAGGGGATCCATGGAACCCCACACTCCATCTTTTCCATGCTTGAAGCTCAAGTATACGGTACTTAGACTTCCCATTAACCTGTGACTCAACCAAAAACAAAAAAATGCATGAAATCTAAACTAAAAACTGAAAATAAAACCTACTTTCGTTGGGTTGCCTCCCAAGAAGCGCCTAATTTAGTGTTGCGGCACGACCCAATCAACTTTTTCCTCCGCCTTAAGGATATGAATTTCACTCCCAACATCGCATCTATATTTTTGACTTGATCTTATGGAGTTGGTATAGAGATTAATGAACTAAGTATTGGATGATGCATGATAAACCACTCGGCCTTGAGGTGAGGTACATTTTTATATTGCTTATCCGGTGTAAAATCAAGAATATAAAATTCTTATTCCTTATCTTCACACTCTTCCACTATTATAAATGATTCCACAGACAAGATATCATGTAAACATAATGTAGAAAAGTGCTTGGAGTGCAGCCCAACAAATCCTACTTCAAAATTTATAATAGCCTCAACACTCTCACTCTTATTCACCTTCTCATTTTCAGTCTCAAGATCAAGATGACAATCGAGTGGTTGTGATTCCTGTGTTTGTTCCACAAGTTGGCTAATGTCCTTCTCATAGTCTTCTTTCCTTAGCCACTGTATACATGGTGGCAGTGGTAACTCCTTAAGACATTCAATAATTTCAATTTTTAAGTACTCAGACTTCCTCGAATTATCAATAACTTTTTCTACAACCGGTTGGATATACTCTTGATCTACAGCTTCCCAATGGTTATTCAGATCTGCCAACAACTGTGTTTGAGACACTAAACATTATTTAAACATCTTTTCCAAATGGCTTGTTTGAGTTGTGGCCTTCATGTTTAGTTATTGTTGCTGAAACTGCTGTTGGTTGGTCTGCGATTAAATTTATGACTGAGTCAATCACGTTCAATTGCAGTAGTTTTTATAATACTTCAATTGATCATAGCCCACAAACATTACTGAATCGAGATTTCTAGCACACATATCTTCTAAATGATCACTTTGACCATAAGACAAACACCAACTTGCATTGGGACAATAAGCCTCATGATGTGGTTCCCCACAAAGATAACAAAAATTTGCATCACTCAAAAACCATCTATCCCTGGCTGACATCTCAAGAAGAATGTGAGAAAAAAATTAGAAATAAAGGATAGTAAAAAGAAACTAAACAAAAACTATGTACAACTCAATATAGAAAAACTAAAAATAAGATAAGTTGCCTAATAACAAGTCCCCAGCAATGGTGCCAAAAACTTGACAGCGTCCAAGTGCACACGCAAGTGTACGTGGTCTTATCAAGTAATATAGTGGCCTTAAAGAAGCCCAAGTATTGATCTAAAAGGGACTTACATTTGCCGTCTATCCTATTCAAGTTTAACAAATTGAGGAGAGTAGCAAATAAAGTTGTAATTTTGTAAATTAAAACTAATCTAAACTAATGCATAAAATAAAATCTTGGACAATCAATGGAGTAAAGTCTAGGGTTGAGGCATTTCGAACAATTTTACAAATCTCTATTCCTATCCCATTCTAATTGGTTATCGAATTGTTGATTCGCAAGGTTTATGCTACGATTTTAGTCTCCCGATCTTAAATATTTTATCTATTGAACATTGCAACTACAACTCCTGCAGAGATACAATAATTCTTCTAGATTTAATAAGTTATCTTCTTGCAATTGAACCAAACAACGCTTCTAGGTATATCCCTATCCTAGATGCTAATTCAAACTCCTTATTTCATAAAAGAGTAAGTGCCTTGTTCATTAATTTCTTCATTCTATCCTATGATTCTCCTCCCGGATTCACATAGAAATATAGATTTATTCTAATGTTAGATAATCATCAAAATAGTAAGCTCAAGAAATCAAGAACATTCCATATGATAATCCACAATTAAACTACAATAAAGAATATTAAAGAGTACTCATGTTCTTGGCCTCAACCCCAGAAAGAGGGTTTTAGCCTTTAATGGAAATATTCATCATCCAATCCCTTGGAATGATGATACAAACTATAAAAGAAAAAACTAAATTAAAGAATGGAAAAACCTAAAAAGAATTTGTGGTATCCTCCAATGATGTTCCAAGTTGATCTAGGGTTTCCAAGAGGTCCCAAGATGATCAAAACTGAGTTTGAGATGCTATATTTATAATAAACAAGTTATAAATCGACTCGGATTGGGTTTCAACGCTATTTTACTTCAGCTGGGCACAATTATCCCCATTTTGGGCATCGGTGTGACGCGGAGACATGCAAATTCACAATTGTCAAAAAATCTGTCAAATTCCAGTAGCTGTTCGTGATTCCAACGTATCACGGTGCCTCCGAAAACTCCTAATCAAGCTACACGCGCCATATTTTGCAAAACCTTGGGCCTCTTCTGAATCCAGTTATATTTTGAAAGCCTCCATTGGACACCTGTACAGTCTACACTCGCCCAATTCTTTTAAGGGATCCAACTTGCATCCAACTTGCGTCTTGTGCTTTTGTTGAGCATTCCGAGCCTTATTGAGTTGTTTCCACTTGATTTGAAGCTTGTATATCCTTAATATATCATCATAATCCATACAAAAATCATCCTAAATCATTAAATACATCAATTAATAGCTCAAAACAACACAACATCCTCACCGATGAACTAGAAACACGAGCTAAGCATAGGCTAAATTCATATTGAGCTTTAACTCATTGTTTTCACTCTTTTCTTGATCCAATTGACCCTTGAACATTATAAATAAGTTGTCTGACATATAAAAACATACTAAAAACCTTAATAACTCATTAAAATATATTAGAACTCAACACAAGAGACTAGACAATACCTAGCTTAAGCTAGTCACATTAGCTTTCTTGGTTGAACTCTAAATGGTCGAATTGAATCAAAACTTGTGTGGAAACACCATTAAACATTGTAAACATATAATTGAACACATAATTTCTCATTTATATCATTATTAACACATATATCATAATAATCATCCTCAAAACAAGGCTAAATAAGCTCAAATAATAGCGCTAGAATGCATAAATTCACCCAATATCACCACCCCACACTTAAATCCTTGTTCGCCCTCGAACATTTATTAACTATAAAACCAATGAGCTGAAGAGACTCCACACTTCTACTATATGAAAGAAACTCAAGCCAGCACTACAACGACTACACGAATGCAAGTTTACAACACTAAGCATGTTATACATAATTGAAAGCTCAAGAATCCTACTTCCAAAACATCCTAGCCTCAAGAATGGACTCCACAAGTAGAAAAGCCTCTACAAAACCAAAGTCAATAATATGTCAGGACATGCCCCCGACAATAACCAAAAATAATGTCTAAACCAAGTCTAAGACAAAGAATAAAAGTCCATAAAATGAATGCCTTCTAAAGTATGGAAGCTCACCACACCAATGCCAACTCATGAACCGCTCGAACACCTAGCCATTCAATAGAAAAATAAGAAGAAGTTTTGGTCCCTATATTACGTGGGGGTATAACATCCGGGGACGGTTAGCAGTTGGAGCGCTAGTATGTCTCTCAGGGATAGAGTAATAAATAATGACATCATTAAAGCCAAGTCAAATTATCATATACAATCACATATATACATATATATATGTATATATATCATGTCGATATAGGGAACAAGGTTTAAGAAGGAGTTTTTGAAATCTTAGTCTGGGTTGTGTAGCTTAGCTGTCATGTTAACAGCACACACGGGATATATAGGCTCTATCTCTCCTCCTCCCCCCTTCCATTCGGGCCCTAGCCTGTGTAGCCACACAAATTAGAATATGATCTTACATACATGCTTGAGATACTCAAAATTCCCACTCATGTACTAAGGTGACTTAAGCACCCAATCATGTAGTATGATATAAGGGGCTCGAACCTCTCACATCATATAATATGAAGATTCAAACTTCCCAGTCATATTAAGAAAGAGGACTCAAACCTTAGGCCATTTTGACCATTCAAAACTCCCAGTCATATTGATCAAGAGGACTCAGACCTCAGGTTATTTTGACCCTCGTACCGGCAAACACAGTTTCCAGTGTTGATCCCTTGGGATCTCCACCTTCACAACTCAGCTACACAACCCTCTTTAAAGATCAATTAAAATATTCATCCCATATACACAAGCATTTATCCAGTTACTTACTAAAGGCATATCATTGGTATCATCATACCAACCCAACTTACAAGCGTATAATATGCCATAACCATTATTATTCAACGTTTGGGACTCGAACCTATAGTCTATACAAAGATCTTAATTCAATTAAACATTTAGAGACTCAAACTCATTTAGCCAATTAAACCACCATGGTTACAATTCCAATCAATGTATAGAAACAAGGCCTCCACAAAACCAATTACCAATGATTCACAATCTTTAGGCCAATGCCTTAGTTCAAAACACAATTCAACATGTGACTAGTTTGTCCTCTTAGATATTTTCATAAACACATTGAGGGCATAACTTTATCAAGACCTAAACCAAAGTAAAAACCGTCAAGTTTAGGGTTAACCATGACCCAATTATTAAACCACAATTACCAAGTACCCATATGTGCAAATCCATTATTAAAATATGTATATTCATAATTTAAACCAAGAGTAAATAACACTCTACAATATGCAACAAAACCTTAAACTTTGGTTTTTAAAACCACCCTTAATGATTTATAAACAAATCTTTAAACACATTTTATGATAAAATAACAATGAGGGAAGAATTACATACCTTATTTATGAAGATTCATAAAAAGAACTTGACTCTTGAGCCTCTAGATAAACACCTTGTATAAACCCTAGTCCAATCTTCAAGAGTGAGTTTAGAGAGGATTTTAAGAGTGTTTTTATCCTTCAAAAATGTGTTATGTGAGGCTAAAATATGTTATAAGACATGGAGTCTTAATGGTTTTTGGGTTGGAAATGTTCATAATACCCCCAACTTAAAATCTAAAAAATATACACAGGAGGGTACAATTTTCCCTTTCCACTCGTACCCATATCATACGAGTGGTACCCTCCACTTGCATGTTGATAAGAATGTTGAACACCATAATCTGTCCAACATACGACTCCTTAGCATGAATCATACATTACCATACGACTAGTATAATGTCTTCTCGTACCAAGAATAGAACTTGGCCAATGTGACACTGATAAAAATATGACCAATGAATTAAAACTGTAACTCTATACGAGTGATATAATGTAGTTATATGATGCACAGAATGTTTAAGGCTCAAAATTATTTTACAAGGGTTATGGTTTGGGGTCTTTCAGTTTTGATTGAATGTTGTCACCTTTCTTGGGCATGTAGTTTCTGGTGAAAGGATCAAGGTAGATCCATAGAAGGTTGAGATAGTTAAGAAGTGGCCTAAACCTATGTCTCCAACTGACATTAGGAGTTTCTTGGTCTTGGCCATATGTTATAGGAGGTTTTGTGGAGAGCTTCTCTGCTATTGTTGCTCCTTTGACAAAGTTTACTAAAAAAAAGTGAAGTTCTTATGGTTTGATGCTTGTGAAGATAGTATTGAGAAGTTAAAAAATAAGTTGACCTTTGCAGTAATTTTTACCCTGCTCGAGGCAACTGAGGGATTTGTTATATAGTGGTGTGTCCCATGTGGGACTGGGTTATGTCATGATGCAACATGGTAATATTGTAGCTTATGCTTCCAAGTAGCTTAAGGTTCATAAAAGGAACTATCCAACTTATGAATTTGAGTTAGCAGATATGGTTTTTAGTTTGATAATTTGGGGCCATTATTAGTATGGGTTGCATGTGGATATATATTGAGATTATAAGAGTTTGCAGTATGTGTTCACTCAAAAAGAGTTGAATCTTAGGCAGATACGGTGGCTTGAGTTACTCAAGGGTTATGACATGAGTATTCACTACCATCCAGGTAAAGCTAATGTTGTCGTTAATGTTGTTAGTGAGTTATATATGGGGAGCTTATCTTACATAGATGGCAACAAAAGAGTATTGGTGAAGGACATTTATCAATTGGATAATTTGGGAGTTTGTCTTTTGGACTCTGAGGATGTATGAGTTATTATTCAAGAGGTGCTTAAATAATATCTTGGTGATGAGGTAAAATAGAAGTAGGCTTTGGATCCCATTCTTATGTAGATTAATAAAGATATGTGTCAACAAAAGGTTATGGCAGTTGAGATTAGGGGAGATGTTATTATGAGATATCAAGGTAGGCTATGTGTTTCTGATATTGATGGGATGCAAGAAAGGATTTTGTCTGAGGCTCATAAATCTAGATATACAGCTCATTCGAGTTCAACTAAGATGTATTATGACTTAAAGGAAATCTACAGGTGCAAAACTATAAAGAGAGATATGGCAGATTTTAAAGCTAAGTGTATGGTCCGTTAGCAAGTTAAGGTAGAACACTTGAGGCCTGGTGACTTTTATCAAGAGATAGAGTTGCCTATGTGGAATTAGGAGATGATCAATATGGATTTTATTATAGGCTTTTTGTGGTCTCACAACCAGTACGAATCAATTTGGGTTGTTGTGCATAGGATGACTAAATCTGCTTACTTCTTACCCATGAGGACTAACTACACCGATGAGGATTATGCTAAGTTATTTATTCAAGAGATTGTCAAGTTGCATGGAGCGTCTATATCCATAATTTTAGCCTGAGGTATACAATTGTCTTCTCACTTTTGGAATTTGTTTCAGAAAGGTCTGGGTAATAAGGTGAATCTTAGCATCGCTTTCCACCCTCAGATGGATAGACAAGTGGAATGGACTATTCAAACTTTGAAAAATATGCTAAGGGCCCGTGTGATTGATTTTGAAGGTATATGGGTTGATCACTTGCCTCTTATTGAGTTTGAATATAATAATAGTTATCATCCGAGTATTCATATGGCTTCTTTTAAGGCTCTTTATGGTAGAAGGTATAGGTATCCTATTGGGTTGTATGAGGTTGGTGAGACTAGTTTTTTTGGTAGTGACTTGGTTCACCAAGCCATGGAGAAGGTGAAGGTGATCCGGGAAAGACTTAAGACTACCCAAAATTGTTAAAAGTCTGATGTAGATGTGAGGCAAAGAGAGTTGGATTTTGAGTTTAGTGATTGGGGTTCTTGCAAGTCTCTCCTATAAAAAGATTCATGAGGTTTGGGAAGAAGGTGAAGCTCAATCCTTGTTATGTTGGCTCGTATATATTAGATTTTGAGGAGAGTTGGGAATGTTGCTTATGAGTTGGATTTGCCTACAAGCTTGGGCTCATTTACCCTATTTTTCATGTGTTGATATTGAAAAAGTGTGTGAGTGATCCTTCTTTGATTGTTACTGTGGAGAATGTTGGTGTTTAAAATTGTTGGCAACACTACTTGAACTCTAAACATTTTGAAGTATTGGCAACACTGCCATGACTATGACCACGCGATGAGTCATCAACACTCATCACAAGTTGTAAGATGGGACTAGTGGTCTCAACAGTAAGATTTCTCGTGATTTATATCTTGACTACGAGTCATTAGGTCAGGCCAAGAGTCGTAATGAGTGACCCTTGACCATAACATGAAGGGATAGGATTGGACCCTTAGGTAACGACTCATGGTCAGATGTTTTGAGTCGTTACTTTAGTCGTAGCAACTTGGCCCAGTTTTCCTGCACGTTTAAGTGGGGTTATTTTGGTCTTTTCCTCCCATCCAACTACTATCCCACAACTTAAAACACCTCAAATAGTCTCTTTTCCATTAGTTAACAAAATCAAATACACTTCTCTCCTATTAAACTCCCCAAAGCAAGAGAAATCTAGGGTTTTTAAGGGATTAAACATCTAGGTTCTAATTTGTGATTTCTCTCCAAATTCTTTGGCGTTTCATGCATGTATCTCCTCCCTAAACTTCAATTTTATATAATGTCATATGTTAATAATTGTTCATGTGGTTTTAATGGTTGGGTTTGAATTTAGGTTAAGGATTCTTGATGATTATTACTTATATTATGTTTCCCATCATTTAAATATTTGTATTATGCTTTAATTGATTGTTTTTGGGACTAATTACTCCTTTCATAGTTCTTTAGGTCGTCCATGGGTATCCCAATAGGAATATATGCATTTACAACATTTCCCCTCACTTAAAAGATATAAAAATTAACTTTTGGATGTCCCGAGAGATGCCTCGTGTCCGAGGAAAAATTCTAGCCCTAAGGGGTGTGGAACACACCCAAAGAAAGGGTTAGGCAGTGAGTGGTCTCCATTGGGGGTGCATACCACACCCGATACCATGCTTTGAGGGATGCGGCGCAAGGCACCTCCAAAGAGGTGAGAATTTGCTCTATTTTAGCTCATATTCTTCTCATACATTTGATCCTTGTTTCCCCACTTTTTATGACTTGTTTGTAGTCTTAATGTAGCTTCCTAAACACCTCAAATGGTCTATTACAAAATCATATAACAAGCATTAGTTCATACAACACAAAGAGCTCATTAAAGTACACTAAAACAAGCATAGCTCAAGCTAGCAACACTAGTTTTCTCGTTTAAACTCTATTTGATCATGTTGACTCTCAACTTTTTTCAAATTCACCTTAAACACTTTCAACATGTAACTTAACAAATAATTACACAACTAAACCCTTAATACCTTATTAAGGACACCAATAAATCCTCAAAACTAAGTTAAACATGCATAGATAATGACATTTAGGTGTATAAAAAAACCGAAGATCAAAGACACTTTTATTGTCAGTGTGGGCAACATTACTTTAGCTCCTATGTCATTTCTACTATTTAGAGGTAGTTATCCCTTTGTTATAATAGATTGGAAAGGTTCGGTTTCTTGATATGGCTGCCAATAAGATAACCAGGAGAAATGTTGCTAATGTGAAGATTCAGATTGACCGTACTAAGATCAGACCCCAACAGGTGTAGATGGGATATGATGCTGATAATCACTGAGAGGAAGAATGGCAAACTATTCAATCTGAAGGGATTTTTTTTACTATTGTGACTATTGTTAACATCAGGGACAAAATAATACGATGTTTACTATTAAGAAACAGGATGAAGAACACAGTAAAAAAGGCAATGCTAGATGAAGAAGGAGACATGACACATAATATTAGAGAAATCAGTTTCAAAAGGGAGACCATGAAAACACACGTGATCAAGAGCATATGTAAACACCAATCAGCAATGGCGTAATCAGACAAGAAGAACAAAAATATATATTCTTTCTCAGTGGCAGCAAATCTAGAGACCTAATCACCCAAGGTTTATCAATTTCAACCAACATTCCAATTTGAGACCATAACAAATGAAAGTAAAGCACAACATCAAAAGGCAAGTTACAATAATATAGTATAGCATATCTCACAAGATTAAGAGAGACACAAGAAGGATGATCTAGTTTATGCAGTTACTCTGTATGTTGCTTCTGATACTATTCAGATTGGAGACATTTCTATTGACACTAATAGAGTTACAGTGGATATGGAGGATGTAGCTACTCTATCACAAAATGCATTGTGTTCTTAGCCTAAAACAGATGGACAAGATACCCAACCACAATTACCTAAAGTTTATAAAGAGAAAATTATAATACTGATGTATAAGCTATTAGATAATCAAATCATATCATAAAATCCAACTTGTTTAACAAGTCCACATTATGACTTAGTAAGAAAAGGACGAACACTATTAAAAGCACAAGAAAAGCAAGAACAAGAAATGTAGCCATAAACTACATTCAGTCTGCTTTATAATTATGATAATAATTGTCCCTTACAAGATAAATCAAACTCTACTCAAGCTTCTAAGATGCATATGAGTGATCTTATTAATGGTTATAGAGTGGTTCACCCAAAGAATAAAACTATTCCTATGGAGGAAGAACATTAATCTAAAGAGGAGATGGAATAGTAGGTGAATGAGAAAACTCAAATAAATAATGAGCTTCACAAGGATATTTAGAAAATGGCAACTCAACATGGCCTATGTAATACCTCGTATTTCCCTAGCTTAGATTAACCCTCAGTACATGCTCTATCCTAAATAAAATTTTTAGAATACTTAGTAATTTTCCAATTTGAGCTTGCCATTGCATAGGAAATTTAATTAGCTTTTCAGCGATATAAAATTCGCCTAAATTTGACAATCATGTAAGAAGTTATGGCGATTTTAAGTTTTAGTCATTAAACATCGTCATTCAGGCCAGTAGCGCGTCACGGAGTATGTTAAATTAGCAATTGTTAATTTCCTATATTGGTCGGCGATATTGGCGCATCGCTCCATAGACCCTGTTCACAGTTGTCAATTTTCTAGTGTACCAATGCGATTTTACCGCATCGCGGTGCACTTCCAGTTCACAAATAAAATGGCAACGCGATACCACTGAGTCGCGCCACCATGTAATTTCTCATTCGTCATTTTCCAGTGGCCTAACGCGATAGCGTCACGTCGCGTCAAGGGTCCAGATCGAGAAAATTTCTCAAAAAATTAAAGTTGCACCCAAGGTTAAAACAGTCTTTCCCCATGATTTTATTCTACCAAGATGTGAGATTTAAGCCCTAAAAATGTGTAAAACCCTTCATTATTAACTTTTCTCCAAAATCAAAAGATAATTCTCTCTCAAGAAAACAAACCCTAGCCTCAAGAATCAAGGTCAATCCCAAGAATTTCTCAAAGAACTCATCAATTAAGGTATGCTAGATGTTCATCCATGGATCCTTACCTTCCATAGAGATCAAGAATCCTTTTTAAAAATACAAGTTTTATTATTTCCATGTTTGAATTAGATTGAATTTATGTTCATGATATTGTATGAGTTTTAATCTATGATTCAGATTACAAGTTCCAAGAATTGATTCTAGTATGTTTTGAATTACAAGATATTCATGATAAACCCTTCTATTTGCAAGTTGATTGTTGTAACCAAGTTAACCCTAAGTATTTATGATTTGATGAACCGGGTATGCTTCTTATGTGTTTGATAGATTGTCTATGAGAATGAAATAATGCCATCATAGCATTCTAACATACATTCCCCATTCATGTACAACTTAATGCATTACAAGTGTTTGATGGAATGTCTCTATGAATGAATTATGACCAAGTGAACATTGTTATGTTATTCAAGATTATGCTTTTCTTTACTTTTAATGCTATTGAGTCCTGAGGGTATTTAATACTTGACAACTTAGTTGTTTATATAGAGCTAGTGTCAGTTACAAAATAGTATCAGTCATGTCACGATCAGTAGTACTCTCAGTCCGTTACAGAACTCAGTAGAATTTAGTCAGTTACAGAATTTAGGAAAACTCAGTAATCTCAGTGAATTCAGTCCAGTTCAGTCCAGTATAATAGTTCAGTGTCTTTTAGTTAGGAGTAGGATTCAGCACCGAGTGAACCCAAGGATGGGGACTCACCTGGTAGCAGAGGGTGTGATCCTTAGAAGCAATCCTTGCATTTCAGAACTGCATAGCCAGCGTAGGTTGAGACATCAAACCTGCCAGTTGACGGTTGATGAGGTGCTCTACCTACCAGTAGATGGTACCACCGTTCTTATTTAGAGAACCTACCAGTAGAGGGTTACTCTTCAGTTTATCTTTACTCGTGGCACGGTACTAACACCCTTATAATTGGGTTACAGATTGAACCCTAACTCAGTTATCTTATTTTTTTAGGGCATGCCGATTAGATGATTAACTACCACAGTTTTAGTTTTGGTCTTAATCTTCAAAATAGAACTCAGTCTAGTTCTACAGAATCAGGACTGTCAGATACAGCCACTCAGTTAACAGTAATTTAGATTATCAGTATATTCAGTTATTAGTTATCAGATTCAGTTCTAGTATACTCAGTCACAGTAGGCATAGTATGTTCAGTAGTTACAGATCCTTCATGTATGCTAATCTAACTCTTTCATATCATTCAGTTAGTTATTGATCATGCATATAAACCCATGTATTCATCCTTACCTTATTTAGCATAACAGTATATTCCTACGTACTGATCGCATACCCATTTTTTGCACTATGATGTTTCATATAATAGGTTCGAATGCTCAGGTTCCTGACCGCGTTTAGCCAGATTCAGTCAGCAGTAGCAGATTTAGCAGTGAGTCCTCATCTATCGAGGATATGTTTTTATTTTAGTACTTCAACTTAACAGTATTTTAGTAGATGGAGTTAGTTGGGGGATTGTCCGATCAACTCCATATTCAGATAGATTTAGTTAGAGGCTTTTTAGACTAGACTTCTAGACAGTATTCAGTTTTACAGATGTTATATTTTATTAGTATTTTAGATATTTTGAATCTTATGACCTTTTAGCCCATTATTCTGCATTTATTTTAGTATTATTGTTCAGTGATCACAGTAGATATCATTTATGGGTTAGTTTGTAGTCCTTTGGGGTTGTAAGTACCGTGTGACAACTAGGGGGTAGTCCCCAGTCATTACAGCCTATCCCCAGGGGTAAGAGAAAGAAGTATAATAATATTAAGAGGGCTACTACTATCCATTCAGCTAGCCGTATCAGACCCAAAACTAGGTCTCAAGTTAAATATAATTATGATTCACACTTTTTGTTGAATGCTAGGAGCATTAATACATAAGGTCTATTTGAAAGGTTACAACATCTCAAGAAGATGCATCATCTGTACATAATAACCATTTTAGAGCCATTTGCTGATAATTCTTATATTTTCTTTTGTCAATCTCAACTTCACATGAAGCAAGAAGTTTGTAATGAAAATGGAAAGATTTGGCTTTTTTGGAGTCATGAAGTTGATTATATAATTTTAGAAAAAGATTAATCAATAGATGACCTATGAAGCTAAACTTGTTGCCCATACCAAGGTTTTAGTATTTACCTTAGTATATACTAAGTGTCGGGAAAAAATGAGAAGACCACATTGGGATAAACTCTTGCATTATTCTGATGGTACTCTCTCTTGGGGTTTTCTTGGACTTTAATGTTATAAATTAAGTGGAAGAAAAACAAGGGGGGCAACCATGCAATATGAACAAGAATTTAGAGTTCATTGTAGTAATAGAAGTATGTGGTCTAACTGATATGAGATTCTAAGGAAAAAATTATACATGGTGCAACCATAGAGTTGATACAGCTCAATTTTAAAAGAGGCTGGATAGAGCAATGGTGAATGATAGATGGCTTGCTAAAATTCCTACTTCCACTATTACTAATTTGTCCTCAGCAGGGTTTGACCACTTCCTTTATTATTAGAAATATATGATAGTAGAGGCAATCCAGTGAAATATTTCAAATTATTTCATTATTGGGTGGAGTATCATGATTTTATTAATACTGTCAAATAATATTGGCCTCAAACTTTAGAAGGTGATCCAATATAGATATTTCATCGAAAATTGAAGAGAATAGCTCATACTTTGAGTGTATGGTCCTACAAAAAAAGTAGACATCTATAATGTAGTTAAAGAATATGAAGAGAAGGTCTAAAGGGTTGAGGCTAAAATTATACTTCATAACACTGAGACTAATAAAGATAAACTCAATTGTACTACAACTGAATGTATCAAATATTTGAAAGTTGAGCAATCTATTCTCAAGCAAAAAACCCGATTACAATGATTTAAAGAAAGGGTTGCAAATTCCAAGTATTTCCTTGCTTTGATAAGGGGAAGAAGAAAAAGACTATTTATTAATCAAGTTATGTATGAGTATAATGTATGAGTTCAAGGGGATGATAATATTGCACAGGCAGCTTGTGCACATTTTGAAAAGATCTTCATATGTGAAAATAAAAAGATTGATGAAGAAATTCTGAATGTTATTCCTAAAATAATTACTAGGGAATGTAACCAACTCCTCAAGGCTTTTCTCTTTATGGAAGAACTTCATCAAGTAGTATTTCATGAATCCTAATTCCATAGTTGGCCCTGATGGTATGAGTGGAAAATTCTTCGAAGCTTTTTAGCGTATTATTTTTTAGGATTTAATACAAATGGTGCACTATTTCCTCTGTGGCAACACTACGTCGAGGCACTTTTCTCATGCATTTCTGGTTTTATCACCAAAAGTGCCTAACCCAACATGCTATCAGAGTATAGAACTATTAGCCTCAACAACTTCTTAAACAAAATTATTTTCAAATTGGTTTGTAATAGACTAGCCCCTATACTACCTATGTTGATATCAGAAAACCAGTCAGGTTTTATTAAAGAGGGGAGTATCTCTAAAAATAAAATACTTGCCCAAGAAATTAAACATGGTATTAAAAAGCCTATAGTGGGAGATAATATGGTTATTAAACTAGACCTGACTAAGACATATGATAGGATGTCATGGTCTTATATTTGTCTGGCAATGAGAAAAATGGGCTTTGATAAAGTAATCATTTATGTGGTATGGAGAATCATATCAAATAATTGGTATTCAATTCTTGTAAATGGAGTTAGGTATGGATTTTTCCACTCTACTAAGGTATTGAAACACGGCGGTCCACCCTCACCTGCCTTGTTCATCATTGGTGCTGAGGTATTGTCGAGACTGTTGAATAAAATGAATCAACACTATCTATATAAGGGTTTCAACATAAAGAAGAAAGGGCCTCAAGTTAATCACCCGAGTTTTGCTAATAATTAAGGGTAGCAAACGGGCAGTTCGAGTCGGATATGGGCAGGCCAAAAGTGGGTCATGTGAAAATGAATAAAATATCCAACCCAACCCATATTTGATTAAGGATAAAATGGATAAACCCAATGGATAATATGGATATCCATATTATCCATTACTTCTTATTATGTAAAGATAAAAATACTCTTATATTACAAGAAAAACTACATGACTTAACAAACATAAGTTTTTAATTATTTAATTTAGCCTAAATTTCGATTAATTACAATCCATATCCTCTCTTGCTAATTAAATACACTCCATAACCTCACTCTTTTATTGCTCCCTTAAATTTCTCTTTTTTTCTTTCTTTTTTTTTCTTTTCCGGCTTTTTTTCTTCTCTTTTTTTTTTCTTTTTTTCCTTTTTTTTTTTTTTTTTTATTTTTATCTTTTTCTTTTTTCTTTTTTTCTTTTTCATTTCTCATTTTTTCTTTTCCATTTTTTTCCTTTTCTTTTTCTTTATTGTTTTCATTTTGTTACATTTTTTTTGGTCATTTTTCCTTTTTTTTTGTATTTTTTTTTTCATTTTGCTTTGTTTGTTTATTCCTTTTTGTCACTTTTTTTTTTTGTATTTTTTGTCTCATTTTTCCGTTGTTGTATTTTATATTTTATATTTTTTGTATCATACTATATACTTTAAATAAATTTATTATTTGTATTTGAATAGTTTAAATGTAAATATTTGTAATTTAGTATTTGTATCTGTACACAAACAAGTGTATGAATTTATTGTATTTGTTTAAGCCAAAATATACAAATATGCATGCATCATTATACAAATGTATCGTTAGTATTTGTATGCCAAATTTACCATTTGTATTTGTATATACACAAGCACCATTTGTATTTATATAGTTCAAGTTGTATAAACATGTATCATATTTGATACAATTATATCAATAATAAAAATATAAATGGTAGCATGAACTATAAAATAAAAATATAAATATAATTATATCAATAAATATAAAAATATAAATAATAGCGTGAACTATAAAGTAAAAATACTCATATAAGTGCAAATTATAAAATCCAAACACAATTATATCAATGAATATAAGAATATAAACGATGGTGCGCATAAAAATACAATAAGAGATTGTGGTATTTTTTGTGCTGGACGTAGAAATATTTTTTAAAAGTACAAAAAAATTAGAAAATAAAAAATAAGAAAGAAAAAAATACAAAAAAATAAAAGAATAAAGAGTAATAGAAGCTAGAGATAGAAGAGAGAGAAAAACCGAAAGAAAGAACCAAAAAAAGTAAAAATAACAAGGGAAAAAATTAGAAAAAAGAAAAATATAAATTAAAGATAGAAGAGAGAAAAAAATGAAAATAAAGAAATGAAAAAGGAAAAAACAAAACAAAAATAGAAAAAAGATAAAAAGAAGAAAAAAGAAAAAAGAAAAAAGAGAGAGAAAAAGGGTGGTTCAAATAATTTAAGTGAAAAAATTCAATTCTTTTAAAAAGAGAAGTTCAATTTTTTTAAAAAAAGTTACAAAAATAAAAGTTAAAAAAAAAATGGAAAAAATTTTTGAAAAAAAATTTCTTCATTCCAAACACACTTAATAAGTATAATTTAGACATTACTATATCTTCACACATGTCATACTTTAAGGAAACCATAATTGGTGGATACCCATGAGTGATCCATATTTTAAAATGGATAATATTGTTTGACCCACTATTAAATGAGTTGGATACCCAACTCATTTAACATAAATAAAACTGACGGATAACTATATAATTTATCCATTTTGTCACCCCTACTAATGATATATAGCGTTCTGTTCCACACCCACTCTCTTAAAATTATTATGAAAATGTTGTAGAAGTATGAGACTTGCTTAAGTCAATTGATCAATAGAGATAAGAGCCATTTTACGCTGCCTAATAAAACACCTGTTGATGTGATTGCCAGGGTGAAGGATCTTACAAGTTACACTATTAAGGAAAAGCCCTATTGCTTATCTTGGTTGTCCACGATATATTGGAGGCAGAAGAGTGAGATACTTTTCCAGTATGACATCTGAAGTACTAAATAAGATACAAGATTGGCAAATCAAACTTATCAGTTATGGAGGTAGAATCAACTCTATCAAATCAGTATTACAGTCCATTCACATTCATATTCACATTTGATCAATTATGTCCAGAGCGGATTTAGAAGGCTGGGCGGATTTTTCAAGAATCCTGTAACTCTTGCACGGATCTAGTATTTATATAGAGAAATATAGTAAATTTATAACAATTATAAGTTGAAAACCCTTAAACAAAGTGTGTTGTTGGTCTAGTGGGCTAGTGAGACTTATAAAAATTTTATTGACATCTTGGTTGTGGGTTCAAATCTCCTTAGTTACTAGGGCAAGTTTGTCAAAAAGGATAGTCTTCAAAACTATTTTGCCAAATAGACACAAGTTTGAAAAAAATTGGTCATATACCCACTTAATTCCACATCATCACCAACTTTTACAACTTAACAACTTTAACCACAAGTTTTATAATAATTCACTTTAACCCAATATTTTCAACTCAATAAATTCACCACAAGTTTTTAATAATACACTTCAACCCATTCCATCATCCACCATTATATATACAAAAATATCTAGGTTTTTCAAAAATATTTAAAAAAATTTCAAAAGCTAAAAATAGAAGGTGGTTGTTTTTCCCTCTAAAAATCTCTAATTTTGGCCACTTTTCCGGTGTTATTTTCCGACGATCAGTTGTAAATCAGTCCAGAAACATCATAAGCTTGTCCATTGCATCCATTGTTACCCCATTTATTTCCTATCTTCTCAAACACACTTTCCACCATTTTTAAAAAGATTTAAATCACTCACGTTACTTAAAATCACTTTAGAAAGTACATTATAGAAGCTCAGATGACTCCAAGTTCATTTCTCTATTCCATAAACCTAACAATCGATGATTAGAAGCAATATTTATAATTTCAAGGTTTTCGTATGAATATCTGCCCAATCATCAACCACTCATCATTATTCATAGACCATGCATATAACCAGACCTAGACCATAAGCATAGTCGACTGTTGACCAAAGCATGATTCTAGGATGTCTATTGCAAAATTTATTCTGGTTTCTGGTGATTTCATAGGAGAATGAGTGGAGACTCCAAAATTTTGAAAATGGAGATCTTTTACTAAGATGACAATGCCCATTCTTGTTTGCCACAATAGTTCGTACGACGAATTTATTGCAAGCGTAATGCAGAGTGGGGATCTAGATTGCACGCCGAGTGATGTGGTGATTAGTTATCTAATGCATTTGAGGGAAAAGGTGAATCCTATGATCATAAATAACGATGTACGTATGCTGTCGTATATGATGGATACTGATACAGATGACTTTAGGCCTATTTTGAGGATAAATATAGTTGAGAGGTCCTTTGAAGGACTGTTGAATTCATCACCACCCCCACCTCGGTGCCCAATAGTCGATGACGATTTGATCGATGATGATTTAAATGATTATGAGAACGACGACTATCATCCAATTAATAAGAAAGATAATTCTATGCATATGGAAGACTTTTCATCGGACTCGAAAGATGATGAAGAAGACTGTGGAATGGGATCACAACTTGGACACTCCTTCACTGATGGAACTAATTTCTATTATGGTCAAACATTCCCCGATAAGAAAGACCTGAAAATGCTACTAGACGCAGCAGCGGCGAGACAATCTTTTTATTATAATATGGAGAAGAGCTACACAAATTCATGAAGGCGAAATACTTATCTTATAGTTGTGGCTAGTTGTTGCAGGAAAAAAAGTACGACACCTCAGACAGATTTTGCATATACAAGAATGTCGTGTTGCACACGTGCAGTGTTAAATACACCCCACGTAGGCATAAGAGAATCTCCTCCGAATTAATTGCTTCACTATGAGTAAATTATTTTTGGGATGATAAGGGTCCAAACATAAGTGAAATTCAAAGGATTGTGTTTAAGGAGATGCATTGCAACGCAAGCTATTCGATGTGTTGAAAAAGAAGTGTAATTGCAAAGAACATCATTCGTAGGACACTAGATCAAGAATATGCTTGCTTGCCGGCATTTTTCCACATAGTGGAGTTATTGAATCTCGGGTTTTCTTACTCTATCATAGTAAATTGGATGAATGGATCGTTCGTTTACTTCTTATTTGCATTTGGAGATTGCATACGGGGATATGCCCACATGAGAAAGGTAATTATCATCGATGACACATATTTGTATGGCAAGTACGAGGGTGTATTGCTGAGTGCCGTTGCACAGGACACTGAAATCATATCTTTCCAATTGCCTTTTGTGTCGTGGATAAAGAGAACAATACTTCTTGGTTCTTCTTCTTTCATAAGTTGAAGTCTATCATAGAAGATGAACCAAATCTATGTGTCATCTCCGATAGGCATATTAGCATTGCCAATGCCTTCTCCAGTGTTTACGGTCGTCCACATCATGGACTTTGCATGAGGCACCTCGCTGAAAATATGCGTGTAAATCAGTAATGTGGAGAACGTCTTTATCTGTTCTATGTCGCGGCAAAGGCTTATACTGTTGATGAGTTTAGCGAGCATTTGGCTGAATTGAAGAATAATTTTCATGAGGCAGCACATCTCCTTGAAAATGTGCTTGGCTTTAAGAAATAGAGTAGAGCACACTTTCTGAGCAATAGGTATAATGTGATGACCATAAACATCGCCAAGTCGCTCATCTCATCCTTCTTAGGAATGATTTCAACTTCTTTTTCTTTAGTCTGGGTCAAGACCGTATCTACTTAGAGCAGGAACTCCTTTGAATTGCTCATTTCTTGAGGGCAATTCTGGAAAGGCTAGGAGTGAATGGCCTCGACTACATCACCCACCCACCCCAGCTTCCCCCTGAAATTAGTTTTTAAGTTTTTTTTTTTTATTTTATGTTTATAAGTTTTTATGTAGAAGAAGCTTTTTTTGGCAAGATTGTTGTTAGAAGAAAGCTTCTTCTTTTTTTTTGCTTATTTTGCTTGTTCTGGTCACTGTGCCAATGGATGTATGATTCCCAAATTTGTGCAATGAACCAATGTTAATATAAGTATTTCTGTTTTCAAATTTTGTTTTCCTCTTTTCTATTATTGTTATTTTTTGTGTTTGCTTTATTACATGTTCAGTGAATGCATCTATAGATTGACTTGATTGAATTCACTTAGAGTAAATACAGATTACATATATAGTCTATTGTCGATCTTAGACTCAGTATCACATCGACCAAACATAGAAGTCGACTTTAGACTGTATGAATTGATGGCCCATGAGTAGCTTGTAGTTTGAAAGAACATAATTAAATTAAAACAGGTTTAAATAAATAATCATATGATTTGGTGCTGGTGAAAATATATAATTAAATTTAGAAAGATTTAAAAGGATAGTAACATGTTTTGGGGTTGGTGAAAGGAAATAATTAAATTAAAAAAGATTTAAATAGATAAATCACTTATTTTAGGGCTGGTTAAAGAAAATAAGTAAATTTAAAAAAGTTTAAACAGATAATCACATGATTTGGGGGTGTTGAATGAAAATAATTAAAATAAAAAAGGTTTAAACACATAATCACATGATTTGGGGGTGGTTAAACAAACAATCTTGAACTGTTGGTGACACTTAATAGACTGTCCTCGATTTTGACCCATGTCAAATTCATGTAAAAAATATACTTGTGCTTTGAGGGTCCATTGATCCGCTTGGTCTACCGTAGACTGACACCATCAAGATTATTCGTAGATCACATAGTTCTATGTACACTGCTATAGACCAACACTTGGATGTTGTTAAAAAATAAATAAATTAATTAAAAATAAATATAGTGTGGGTTTTTACACATATGAAAGAGTGTAAACAAGTCACATAATCATATTAGAGCTTATACAAATTAGGGGTGGTAAATTAAGGAGTGTGTGGATAGGTAGTGGTCAAAATAAATAATATCTTAAGAGTAATGGTTGTCAAAGCACAAGTATGTTTTGAGGATGTTGATTGTATTTGATTACTACCCATTCCATGTATTTGATGACTATCCATTCCACATACTCCTTCAATCACCACCCCTAAATCAAAAGAGTATATGGAATGGATAGTGGTTGAACAATCATCATCCTCAAAACATACTTGTGATTTGACAACCATTACTCTTATTATATTTTTTGTTCGACCAATACCCATCCACACACTCCTTAATTTATCATCCCTAATTTGCATAAGCTCTAATATGATTATATGACTTGTTTACACTCCTTAATATGTGTACAAACCCATACTACATTTATTTTTAATTTATTTATTCATTCATTTTTAAACAACATCCAAATGTTGGTCTATAACAGAGGTCTACGCATAATCAGGAGATCAATCGATGCACTCCTTACAATGTAAGTCTATGATAGACCAACTGAATCGATGGACCCTCAAAGAACAAGTATATTTTTTACTGACGTATTTTTTACTTAACATATTATTGCGGGTCCATTGATTACGAGTCTCTACGGTAGACTTTGGTATTTCGTTGATGGCTGACATAGGTCATGATCTATGACAGTCTATTAAGTGTCACCACTAGTTCAAAAAATAAAATTACTATTCCAACGGTAATAAACGGCTACTTTTGTAATCCATCATTGTTAACACTTCATTTTTACTTCATACATAAGATCGTCCGCCCCTCATTATTTTATTTCATTCACTTTGTTTTATTTTTAAAAATTCTACAATGTCTCAAGTATCTCAAACATCCAATTCTAAAAATATTTTAATTTGTCATTGTGAAAATGTGGCTGTCTTGAGAACGTCACACACAGATTCAAATCCAGATCGCAAATTTTATAATTGTGCAATTGCGAATGTGAGTTATGTTTTTCTTTTTTATAAAGTTAAATTAATAGTTATATAATTATTTTTTCTAGGATAATGGCGCATGCTCATTTTTTAAATAGCTTGACGAGCTATCACCTCCAACCAGTTCATCAAAGTTGCATTCGAGACCCGAGACCTCAAATTTTCAAGGCTTGGCAAAATTTAATCTACTCTAAAGGCTTAAACAATGTGAAGAAAATAAATATTTTCTTATGACTTTGTTCAATGAAGCCGAAGAATGGAGGGATCACTTTAAAGTACTGCTACATGACACCCAAACAGAGAGGGATCAACTAAACCAAAATTGATTTTGGCTGAACAAAGAGAGAATGGCCTAAAAATGATGTTATGTGCTATAATGCTAGTATTCGTTCTTTGAAAAAGTTTAACATCGATGTAGTGATAGTGAATAAATAATAATACTTCTATTTTGCTATAATGTTAATACTATTTTTGATAGAATCATAGTCGATCAAACAACACATCAACTTAAAATCGAGAAGCATGGAAATAATAGACTATGCATAGAGAATACGTAAGATTAAGTATGCTTTCTATGATATCAAGCATACACTACACCAACTATGACAACACAATGCATATTCAAATTCCATGCCACAAATCAGTTTGATAGAAACAGATTCAGTGCAGAATCATAACAAATTTCATAAAATACAAGAATATTTTTAATATCCTACCAACAGATCCTTCAAAGTTCATATTTTTCAAAATAAAAAAAATATTTGTTATATCCTAAGAACTAATCATTCAACAACACATTAATAATATTAGCATTCAAATGTCTATTTTCCCATTTTCCTCATCAACACAAATGTTACTGTTGATTTCATCAACAATATCCATGACCACATCTTTATGGTTTGCTTCTTCTTTGTCTGCTGCTTCTTCCTTTCCATCTTCAGCTTCAGCTCTTTTTTTCTCAACAGCCGCAGCTGCTTCTTCATTCTCACCTTGTTCTCCTTCTTTTCAGCATCTCCAACAACTGGTGCTTCTTTAGCTTCCTTTTCTTCCTTAGATTATTCTCTTTCTTCACCTGCAATAGTTTTTTCTTCCTCAGCTTCTTCTCTTTCTTTACCTTCAGCAGTTGCTTCTTTCTCAGCTTCTTCTTTGTCATCATCCTCTTCTTCTTCTTCTTCAGTTTTTTCTTTTTCCTTGCCTTCTTCTTTATCTGCTACTGCTTGTTTTTCAACTTGTTCTTTTTCTTCTTTTGCAACTATTTTTTTTTCATTTTTTTCCACTTCTGCCACAACAGTGGCCAACTTATCCATTTTGTTCTCTTTTTCTCCTTCATTCCTCTCTGATTCCCGAAGGTCCGCTTGCATTGTATCATTCTATTACAAAGTGTTACTGATATTTAAAATTGAAAATTTATTAACAACATCAATTATTGAATGAAGTTACCTCGCTCGTGTTGTCGCTCATCCTTTTTTGTTCTTCTATCTTTTCTCTCTGATACAGGAAGTAATATCCAACAATTCTTTCTCGAGCACAACAATACGCTTATGAAGATCCCAAGGGGATAAGGTGCCTGTTACATCTTTTGAGGTGCTCAGAGAATCATCATCACCAATGCGTACCACCCCAATTTCCGTTGTTATCACTGTCCTTACTTGAAGTATAGACAGTCACCCCTTCTACTTCTTTCTTCAAGCCATCGAGGATGTTATTCTTCATCTCGTCTGTATATGGCTTAAAATTAATCATGTAATCCATCTTCGTCTCACAAATAGTAGGGATAATGTACGGGTGCACATTCTACAAAATATCAATTAATAATTAAATAACATTCGATACAACAGTAGTATTATTGCATAATAAAAAATAAGTTCATACCTCGGTAACTTTTCCTTTATACTTGAATGGGTCGCCTTCGATTATCTTATCACTTTTTGTAGTATGCCATCTGAGGATGCAGGAAATGGAAAAGGGCTCATCCATTGATTTTCCAACAAATTTTTCAAGATTAGGAAAGGCCTCATAGATCCAAATTTGTAAGCAATACATTAGTGAAAAAATGAACTCAACGTCTATGACAGAGTATAAATAAAATGAGAATCTACGATAAACTCACTAAAGGGTTTATGGTAGATACCATAAATGCCCAGGAAAATCCGAATAGAGCATAGGATGCCTTCTACTTATCATCAAATACTTTTCTCTACTTCTTCAGGTCACTTTTCTTCTTCAGATAGTCCATGGTCAATTCAGATGTCTCTTTCCCCCACAGATAATTCTTGAAGAAACTCAAAGAATTAACTATTTGAATCAGTTTTGTGTCGACAATCTTCGTCGAATCTTTTTCAAGCAACATGGTGAGCAAGAACTATAGTAAACAACACTTAAACTTCTGGTCCTCGTTCAGCTTATTCCCTTTGATAAGGTGTAACAAGTTGGCTGCCGTAATATTTTTGTTTTTTGTCACCTTAAAGCAAAAATTCTCCCTCTTTGCTAACACCTTCTTCATTTTTTATTCACTGGGGTATGATGAGCAGTTCAGACCCGTGATCAAACAAAACCCTTTCAAGCCAAAACAGACAAGCTTGTTGTTAACGTAGAACCATATCTCATGACGCATCTTATCATTTTTGATGCATCGCAATAGCAAATAATGGACAAACTGCCCATTGAACTTGAAATATTCCGGCAGGTTTCTCAGGTGTCCAAAACAGGACCACTTGAATCTTTTCTTCAATTCCCGGTTAACAAGAACTTTCTTAAATTCTCTATATGTAGCCATTCTTGATCTGACCGATATATTTATCGGGAAAGATCCGACCTCGTTGATTATCGTTTGAAGGTCATACCGCTCCATGAAAATGAACCTTAAAAGAGATGGAACAGACAAGGGATCATTATCCCCATCATCACTGTTTCTCCCAATTCCCTCACTCTCTTCACTTTTACCACTAACACTGCGCTTGGCAACATCTTCATCAGAATTGACATAGTCGCTTATCTCCTTTAACTTCAAATCTGATTCGGACACTGCCTCTTAAATTTTCTTTCTTTTTGAGACATTTCCAACTGCCTCAGCTCTTTTTTTCTTCTACTACCAATAGAATCAGAAGCAGTACTATCTTTGCGTTTAGGAAGGTTGATTTTATTAGCTATTTTCAACATAATCTACACCTGCAGAACAAATCTCCCGATTTCAGTTCATAGACCATAAGTCTATCAACAGAAATGACTCAATGCTCAAATGACCCACCCCCCCAAGAAATTAAGAAATACCCCACCATTAAACAGTTCACTATACAAACATATAATAACTGAACCAAAATCCAACATGTAGTATCTGTAACGCCCCAAGAACCTATCCCGAGATGTCACATGGTATTCAAGGCTACACGTGGCCTCAAGCTAATCTTCTAAGCCTGTCATCACTTTCAGAACTCATTATAGCACAAATCAGGCTAAGATAAAGAGGAATAACCATGTCATGAACATACTGAAATACAAAGTAATATTGCCATGTATTAAAAAAATACTAAAATCTCTATACACGTTGTTACATTAGTCTAACAAAGCCTCTACTACATAGGACTGAGGAGCCATTGGGACAGATCCCCAACTGACTTGTACTGAACTGAAAGTAAACAACCATCTATTAACAAGACAAAATCAGAGACACAGGTCCTCTAACCATTAGGACTCACCAACCATAGAAATGTAGATGAAGGTACTCAAAGATCACTTCGCTGCTGAGACTGAGCACTTGAACCTATATCATGAGGAAATATAGAATACAAAAGAGTGTGAGAGTCAGTACTTGGGAATGTACTGAGTATGTGGGGGTGGATGCAACATTTTAAATAATATCATAAATGTATAAGAAAATCATACATGCTGACAATAATAACTCTCTTCGCTTGAATTATCTAAAACATCATTTCCGTAAGTCATCAGTAAAAAAAAACATATGCTTCGTAAATCTCATAAATCATTTAACTCACTCAAACTCTTTGACTCATGACTTAGAGTGGCTCGGTAACTCATGGTGCTTAGATCATTATGGACATGGGAGTTTCTTATAACCGACATAACTACACCATGTGAGCCGCATGGAGTCCAACATTTTGCCCTCCAAAGAAGAGAACCCCACATTGGCGGGGGTGTTGTACTCTTGCCAGGGAGTACAACATCAATCTCATTATCACAATCCCATACTCGGCCTCTGACCCATAATTATCAACATCAATCCTATGGTGGCACATTATTTTGGAGAAATACCACATTTCCCGCTCGGTGCTAAATACTCCTCTCAGACTCAACTCAGAACGAGTTAGGAAATCCACCTTAATCAATATCAACTCATGGGTCTATTTTAAAGACCAAAACATAAATATAAATATCATCTGTAAATCATAAACATCTTGTAGATTCTTAACCCGACTCAACTCAACACAATCTTTCTCAACATCAAGTACATTTGCTTTCCGAATCATTTTCAAATATCAAAAGCTCAAGGAAATATCATAGGACTCATTCTTGACTTTCAATCTCAAATATCGATATATATTCAATAGTCAAATTTCTCATGGAAAGGCATAACTCATGAAACTTGTCTTAAATCTCTTAGAAATCATCAATACATAATGACAATATACAACTTATGGAATGAATTCTCAATTTAAGAAGCATGATGGTGCAATAATCACAAATATCAAACTTATTCAACTCAAATCTCATAAATCATAAATAAAGAAATTTGGGTGTAAACCCACTTGCAAAATCATGTAAATCAATAATAGAAAGTAAATCTTTAGGCACAAGAACGAAATGAGTGTTTTTGTTCAAGCCCCACATACCTTGGATTATGATTTTGGAGATGTAGAAACTTGTTTGGAACTTCTTCCTTACACTTTGGAGCTAAGATCCTTGATGCCCTTGACTTGGGGAACTTAATTCTTGAACAACTTCGAGAAATCTATGGAAGATCCTTGAATTTCTTGGAAGAAGGTTGAATTTTTGGATTTTGAAAGAAACCCTAATTTCTAGATGTTTCTTGGAAGAGGAAAAGAGAAAATGAAGGGCTATTTTCTACTAGGATATATATATATATATAAGATCATATGGGACAGAAATGACAAAAATATCCTTTTGAAAAAGCTGAAATTTGCTGATCGGGGCCTGTGACGGTCGATCTGACGGTCCATCAAGTCTCCTGACGGTCCACCAGATCGTCCGTCACTCGAGTTCCAAAATTAGAATGTTCTTCCTCAAAGTGACGGTCAAAGTGACGGTCCGTCAGGAAACTGACGGACCACCAAGTCGTCCGTCACTTGAGGGCCAGAAACGAGATATTCTGTCTCTACCTGACGGACCCCTTGACGGTCCGTCAAATTTTTGACGGTCCACCATCTTGGCCGTCGCACGATGGCCTGAAAAAAGAGTCACTGCCTTGTCTTGACGAGGTACTTGACGGTCCACCAGGGACCTATCGGTCCGCCAGGTTGACCGTCAAACCTGGGCGATCCGATACCGTTTAGTAAAACGGCCATAACTCCCTCGTTCGATGTCGGATCAATGAAATTGGTGTCGATGGAAAGGTTATTCAATGCTCTACATGAAAAAAAGTAGAAATTAGAGAAATACAACATGGTTTAAACATCAATCACTTTGGAAGCCATATATATCTACTCAAAAGATGGATTTAGGCTTAAGAAACAATCGGGGTATTATAGTATCAAAACACAACAATTGCTTAGTGCACTTAATTAAACTAATTAGCTATTAATCTTCTAATTTTCACTATTTTAGCAATCATATTTTAAAAGAATTTCATACGTCTAAAAATTGATTTCAATCTAGGGTATTCTCATTTCATAGACCACGGGTCTACGAATAGAAACAGGTCACTGTTCGAATCAAAATACCAATATAACTCTTCAAATAACAATTATTCCACTATTCAACACTTCCTTGCTAGAAAAACAAAACAGAACTAAACCAAAACTCCTAAACAAAAGTTTCAAAATTCAACACCGTGATTGATGAAAAAACCTGTCAAAATGCCACATAAAACCTCAACAATTGCTTCAAAATCAAACTCATTACCTATAAAATTCTCATTTTTTAACTACTTAATCACCCAAATTCGAAAAAAAAAAAATTCCTACATCACTACGAATCGATTAGCAAAGAATTCCGTTTAAATGGATCTAGAAATGATCGATACTTGATTTTAACTTACCTTACGAAGAAAAAACGAGCCCTTAGCAGCTGGAGAAGAAGAAGAAACGAAAATGACATTTTTGGGAGCAGGGTTCTCGAAAGCAGGAGTTGGGAGAGAATTGAAGAGGAGAGAGAGTTTTTTTTTTATATTTAAATAAGTGGAGGGTGTTAGGTGTATTATATTAAATTTGCAAAGTTGTAAAAATGATGAAATGGTCCCTTGACCCATGTGTGGGCCCCACTTTTTCAGCTTTTCCTCACTTTTTACTCCCTAACCCTACAAATTAAATCAAAATGAAATTTAGTGGGTATATGACAAAATAGTTTTGGAAAGTGTCTCCTTTGCCAATTTTTCCCTAGTTACTATTTGGTTTTATTTTTTATCTAATGTAAGAACCACAAATCTTAAATCCTGAATTCACTTCTGGCTATGTCTCCTACCAAAACCACTCTCAAGCAGATTAAAAGTCTCACTACTGATTTCTTTTAGGGATTGAATAAGGAAAATAAGAAATACCAATTGGCTATTTGGGATACACTTCGTTATTCCTATGCTGAAACAGGTGTTGGTGTAAGGCAACTAGAAGACATTTGCTTGGCTAGACAATATCTACAAGCAGTGGTGGAACTTTAGAATAAAAAAGTCTTTATGGAGTGAATTCCTGAAAGCCAAATATTGTAAAAGTACCAACCCTGTGATTAAGAAGTGGGTTTAAGGCAACTCTTTGGTCTGGAAATACATGCTGCAGAACAAGGTAAAGGCTGCTGAAAAACACCTTCAATGGAGAATCAATTCTGGCACTTTCTATTTTTGGTGGGATGATGGGTATAGGTGCATTGACTAATCACAGACATTTTGAGCCTAAACCTGGCAATATCACAGTTGATAAGTTCCTGATAAATGAAAAATGGGATGCAAATATGGTGAGAAAACATGCTCCTCTTGCTTTGATATCTAAGATTCTTGCTAAACCTATTAAACATCAAGCTAACATGCCCGATCAACCTATTTGGAAACTTAATTCTACATGCTTCACCTGCGCCTCAGCTTGGGACGTGGTGAGGAAGAAAAAGAACCATGCTATCAGCAATACACATATCTGGAGTAGATATATTCCATTCAAGGTCTCATTTCTGGTTGGAATACTTCTCAGAAACAAACTTCTTGGTAATGATAAGATCATAACTTTTGGACAATAACCTGCAGCATGTTGTTGTACTGCTCCTGGTATGGACACAAATGATCATATGTTTATGCCAAGCAATCTAGCCAATGCTATTTGGCAACTGTTTTCTAATAGCCTGGGTATACAACATGCCTTTGTAGCTTTGCCTAATTTGTTGATCAAATGGTTTTGTATCAAACCTCATAATGAGGTACACAAAATCTTATTACAAGCAGTTCCTGCATTCTTATGCTGGCAATTGTGGAAAAAATAGGTGCTCTTGCAAGTACGGAGGAAAGAAATCCGATGGTATTACGAAAAACATTCACGTTACAGTCAATTGCATTTCCATATATTACTTGGTCAACAGACTGGAGTGGTTTGATCCAACAGATGGAGGATGTAAAGTTGAAGTAAAAGTAACACAGATTTGCTGGATTAAACCTACTACCTCTCAAGTTAAATTGAACACAGATGGCAGTGACTTGACTATTCCTTGATAGATAGGGGCTGGAGGTGTTGTGAGAGATCACAGGGACAATTTGATTTATGCTTTTGCTGCTCCACAGGAACTGGTACCAATAACCAGGCAAAGCCACAAGCAGCTATTATAAATCTCAGATGGTGTATTTACCATGGGCATAAGAAAGTGATACTGTAGGTGGATTCTGAGTTACTTATTAAATGGCTGAAAGCTGATATTCATCCACCCTGGAGCATTTATCAGTATGTTGTTGAATTATAGGACTTGTACGATTATTGGAATCATTCCAATGCATACACATTTACAGAGAAGCCGACTTCACTGCAGATGTTTTTTTCCAAACACAGTCATCAGGTAGCCACTATATAACACTATTACTCTGTGCAACAACTACCTACTTAAGCTAAAGGTCACTTTAGAATGGATAAATTAGGCATGGTTAACTTCAGATGCAAGAAAGGGAGAAGGATCAAGATACCATCATAAATTGAGCAGGTTCCAGTAGCAACATCAGATCTTGAATAGCTGTTTCTTTTATTATACCTAGTTGCTGTAGGTTCTTTTTTGCATGGGAGGGGGATTGATGTTTCCTTAGTAGGAGCTTTGATTTTAGTACCACTTTTTCTTTGGAGGTAAGGTTTTATGTCCCTCTTTGTACTCTTTCTAGAGTGATTAATAAAATTCTACCTTTGTCAAATGGAAAGTTGAAATTAAAATGTTGTTAAAAAAAAAGAGATCATTCTTTTTTAAACAAATTAAAAGGAAAAACAACTCTTTTTGAAATGGAGTGAATAATATTTAAGTTGCTATCGAGGTTCTCTTAAGGATTAAATGTGAAGTTCATGTAAAATAATTTCCAAATTTCAAAAAGATGCCATTTTTAAATAACGAACAACAAAAAAAAAATAGTGCCCTTTTTTAAACCGCGGGAGCATATAAGGAATCTTACATGTAGTTACGTAATTTAGAAAAGAGGGAGCAATATTTACTAAAGAACTAAATTCAGACTTTAAAGAAAGAGTTGTAAAGATCGTTGTAAATTGTAATCATCATCAATATAATATATCTCATTTTAATCTAATGTATACTGTGTTAATTAACATTAACATATACTTCCCTTGAGATCGTAGCTCAAGTCCAAGTACTTTATATTACAACTAGCTTTAAAAGTAACTTAGAAACTCTTTATGTTATTCCTTTTAATGACGAAAAAATTGTAAACAGACTAAACTTTTGTTTCTTGATCTATATTATGAAACAAGTCCAACTAGAGTATATGCTATACTTCAAATGTATATTGGCATCGTCCAGGTTATAGCTTGATATTTTATTTGTAGATGCTATTACTATTGGTAGCTGTTGGAAAATATGTTCCAAGAACACATAAAAATATAGGAAGAAGAATATAAAGATGAAGATTAATCGAAAACAGGATTAGAGGCTTGAAACATGTCCGAAACGCTTTCCTAAAAATGATATTTGCTTGCTCTCCTCAACGAGATTGCTATGGGATTCTGTGCAACTAGTTTTAGTGGATATGACAAGCCTTTGGATTTCTGCACCAAGCAAATAGTGAAGATAATCCTATTGAATAGCAAGAATTCTAATACTTGATTTTTTTGTGGGGAAGAAAAAGTTTATTTTAAAAGAGTTGAGAAGAAAGAAAAATTTTCCTACAAAACACAACACTTGAAGAGTTTATATAGCTAAACTTTTAACCAGCACACCCTTCCATAAGAGACACATCCTTTCATAAGAGCACATCCTCTCAACAAAAGACATATTTTCTCCCAAAGACATTCATTAAAAGACAACTCTTCATTGAAAATGGCACATCTTATTAAAAAGACATTTTCTCCAAAAGACACCTCTTTATAAAATACATTTAGTAATTTTATTTAAACAAATGTCCAACAGTATCTACCTTTTCCCAAAATTAGTTTCTTATGTGATCTATGAGCTATAAAAATTAATGTTGATGGGAGCTACATAGATGTTGATGATCATAAAATGGTTCACTATTACATTGGATTGTTATTGTTACATTGGTTCCATTAGTATTGTTGATGACAGTTACTTAGCTATGACTTTGTTGATTAGTGGCTTCTCCGTTAGTTGGTTCATTAGTGAGTGGAGTGAGCTCAATGATCTGCCAATAGAAGGTTCTGGAAGGACTTAGTTATTAGATATTTTGTCTTCTTAGCTCCATTAATGGAGTCGCAAGTATTTTCACATGGTGTTAGAGCATCGATACTGGGTGTTTCTTCTTTGTATCCATAATTAAGATTGAGCATTACTCAGTTGGTTGATCGTAGGAGAGTTGAGATCTCTTCTAAGTGACCTAATCGCAGAACCTGGAGTTGAGAAATGATGTCAAAATTGATTAAAGTGATCCTTGTTCTTCAGATGTTACTAGAGATGTACTTATTCCAATAAAATTGAGTGGACCTAAGAACTATGCTATATGGAGTAGGTCGATGAAGATTGCCTTATTGGGAAAACAAAAAAATCAATTTGTTATGGGGACATTTACAAAGGAGACATACAGAGAAGAATTCCATGAGCAATGACAGACATGCAATGCTATTCTTCTATCATGGCTAATGAATACGGTAAGTGAAGATCTTCTTAGTGGAATAGTGTATACAACAAGTGCATATGCTATGTGGAATGAACTATAAGAGAGATTTGACAAGGTAAATCGAGTGCGAGTATATCAATTACATCGAGAAATCACCACATTATCACAAGGCAATAATTCTATCTCTCAGTATTATACAAAGTTAAAAATCTTATGGAATGAGTAGGATGTTGTTGTTTCTTCACCTAGATGTGGTTGTCCAAGATCGAAGGCCTATATAGATGATTTATAAAAAAATGAGGTTGATCCAGTTCCTAAGTGGCTTGAAGGAATCCTATGACCAAGTTCAAAGACAAATTTTGTTAAAAGGGACTGCTCTTACCATAAATCAAGCATATGCTATGCTGATAGAGGATGAGATTTAACACTCAACTTGTGTAGCCACTATAGTTGGGAAACCAGGTCAAATTGCCATGAATGTGAATAGGAACCAAGGAAGAGAATCCTATAGAGGAAAGAAGTGTGAGTTCTATAATTTCACTAGTCATACTAAGGATAATTTCTATGAACTGATTGGGTATCTAGTAGATTGGAAGCAAAGGAAGAAAATTGGTAGTTTTAAAAACATGCATAATCACATTACTTCTGTTAGTGGTACAAGGCATAAATATGGTAATCATGGAGGAGGTATTAGAGGTAACTTTACAGCAAACAATATTTTTAGTGGATCGTGTGATCACACTCATGTAGCATCAACTACCAAGCCATCCACAAACCATGATGAAAATGACACTGTCTTCACAAAGGGGCATCCCTTTACTAAAGAAGAATATAAAAAGATCCTCACCTTGCTGCACAAGGATACCATAGAATCTAAACAGGTCAACATGATAGGTACCATGACTTGTTTGATTCCCCATACTAGTTTTACACAAAACTGGATAGTAGATTCTAGTGTTTCTCGCCATATAACCTCTAATAGATGCATGTTAAAAAAATGTTCAGATCCAGAAAAAATCACAGAAATACTAAGTTTACCTCCCTATAGGAGATAAGGTGGAAGTAAATCACAATATTAAAGAGGATGTTTTTGGAACCAAGCAGTGGAAAATGTCCTATTAGTGTTAGATTTCAAATTCAATCTATTGTTTGTGTCGAAAATCACAAAGGAACTATCTTGTTTTGTGTTTTTTTACCTTGACTTCTATGTTTTACAAGATCTCTTTAGTGGCAGGGTGAGGGGGATTGGTTAGAAGAATGTAGGATTGTACATACTCAGAAGTGGAAGTGGACTTAAGCAGCTAGAAATTACAAGACATCACTCAAAAAGGACAGTAACTGAAAATGTGACACAATCTTATGTCAAGTTGGGGCATTCTAGAATTTGACATCCTTCTTATCAAGCTCTAAATAATTTTAAACTAATGGAATTCACTGATAACAGTAAGATGCTTCATAACCATCATGTTTGTTTGTTAGCTAAGCAAGCTAGACTACCATTTCCTATTAGTAATTCTAGAGCATTTACATTGTTTGACATTGTTCACATAGATCCTTAGGGACCATATAAGGTTCCTACTATTGATAAGAAACATTACTTTCTGACAGTTGTGGATAATTATAGTAGATTTTTTTGGATTTATCTATTGCAATTGAAGTCTCAAACCATTATTGCCGTTAAAAATTCTTGTTAATGATCAAAACTTAATCTGAATCTCACGTTAAGATTATGAGATTAGATAATGGTACTGAATTATTTAATTCATAATGTACTGAGTTTTTTTAACACCTTGGAATATTATATCAAAGTAGTTGTCCATATACTTCACAGTTGAATAGCGTTGAGGAAAGAAAGCATGACATATTCTTGATATAGCTAGATCTATCAAATTTTAGTCCAAAATCACAATCAAATTTTGGGGATATTATGTTAAGGCTGCAGCGTATCTAATAAATAGACTATTATCATCACTTTTAGACAACAAAGCTCCTTATGAGTTGCTATATTAGAAAAGTCCTATGTTGTCACATCTCAGGGTCATAGGATATCTTTGTCATGTATCCATTAGCAAGGGCCAATCCTACTATCTTATTGGGATAGTCAGAGTTGCAAAAGAGGTATATAGTATGAGATATATCCACAATCAAGACTTTTGTGTCTAGGGATGTGTCCTTCAAGGAAGATATTTTTCCTTTTGTTGATGTTGCACTTGATGGTTCTTCCTTATTATCAACTTTACATAGTTCTCCTTTGGAAATGTTACATATCTAAATGATGACACAACTAAAACAGACTCAGCTGATGATGATTCTGAGACTGAAAAAGGGCAGGGAAACTTAGATCCTGTTTTAGGTAAAACATTACCTAATGTAGATGCACCAGATGAGGATATTCCTATTATTCCATCACCTACTATAGAGTCTTTTCCTCTCAGAAGAACTAGCAGGGTGTCTAAACAACCATCCTGGTAGAAAGACTTCTCTATTGGCAAGAGACCTTAGAGTAGTACCAAGTGTCCTATGGTAAACTATCTGTTATATGAACATGTGGCTCCTCAGTATCAGTATTATATGAGCAAGCTTTCCAATCCTGTCTGCTGCTAAAGAGAGTCACTTACTCGATATATGAGTTGTATTTATGATACTTTTTGGTGATGGACAGATCATTTAAGTGATTGGAGACTCACAGATACGAGTGCACCAACACCAGCTGAGACTTTGAAATTTCTACGTCTTCACCAACCTCTCAGGATTTATCTAGAATCTAGTATACATAAACAAACTATGTTACCCTATCAAATTCAATATTCTGAATGAAGTAGGGTAGTTGAAATTTTTATTCGAGGTTATTTCAATGAAAAATTAGTCCCATACCCATATTTCATTTTCTTAATTTTTGACCAATAGCTTGAAATGAGTCGGGTGCCTTAAAACCTAAACCAAAGCTTCACTTATCCGAAAGTTGATAATTTAGAGCTGCTGGAATAGTCAGATTTAGCATACGAGATTGTTTGGCTAAAGTTTTTTCTTATTGCTATTTTGAACTAGCAAAGACTCACTAGTATTGTTGGTACAAGAGCAAGTTTCTAGTAGAGTCCCATGGATTAAAATGATGAGGTTCATTTCTATAGTCCATTTTCATGGTTGAAACACACCAGATTTTGGCCCTTGAAAATTCCTTGAGCTTTGAGCTTGCTATCTTTTTTATAACTGGATCCCTAGATTCGTAGGGTATCTTAACGACTCATTAGGATGAGTCGTAACTAAATCAATAAGTTTGTGGTACGATTCTGCTCTGAGTACGAGTGGCTTACTAAGAGCTATAAGGGAATGTTATGAGTTATTAAGTGTAATCGTAGGGTGTCTAGTGTAAGTCCCAAATTGGGTTTTTTGTTGAATACGACTAGAACCTACAAGTTGTAACATCCCATTACGAGTTAGTTGGTTAAGTTGTAAGGTCAGAAGTGGGTGGTGTCCCAGGGAGCGTCCTTGTTATGACTCATGGTGATGAGTCGTAAGGAGTGGTTATGAGTCAAGGGGTTGACTCGTAATCAAAGACGATACTTTTTCACTTTTTATGTTGAGGTCATTCTAGATGATTCTCCTCTTAACCATATAGAAACCCCTCGTCTTATAACCTCTTTAGAGTGTTATTATCACTCATAAACAACCTAAGTAACGTTTTAAGTACTCTCAAATTTAAGGTCATGAACACTTAGAGTTTTCAAAAGATTGATCAATTAGGGATCTCAAGGGTGATTTCTCTCTGTACATCTTACTATTACAGGCATGTTACTCTTCCCTTGTTAATTTAGTAAAAATATGTGATTTAAAGTATTGTTCATGAGATTATTGTGATAGTTTTGAAATAATGGCTGGGGGTTTTGATGGTTTATGAATTAAACAATATTTCTCATGGTTTATATATGATTTTCATGTTTTAAATATGGTTTTGAACTTATGGGGTGCATGGGTATGATGAATGACCTAGGTAATTGTGATTTTTCAAAACTTGTGACTTTTGAAGTGGTTATGGCCCCAAACACATTGTGTGAAATTAGATTTAATTATGAGAAAGGTGGGAATTTATAAATTGAACTAGTCTTAACCTATTGCATAGTATAAAGAGGTATTTGAAATACAATTGTATAATTTAATGAACAAAGGAAGCTGGTGACCCCCTTTGTGTATTAATAAACAAAGGGAGTTGCTTTCTCCAAGTTAATGGGAATTATTTTGGAATGTTGTTGTTGCCTTGCAAGTGTAGTTGGTACAACGATACCGGCAATATATGCCTTGATGTAGAATGTGGTTAAATAAATATGAATGTGTGATACTTGTTTTAATTGGGCTCTAATAAGGGTTGTGTAGCTGAGTCATGATAGTGGAGGTCTGCGTGATCGATACTGGAACCGCATTTTCCAACGCAGGGGTCAAAGTGATCAGGAAGATTCGAGTCCCCCTTATTTTTATTCATGATTAGGGAGGTTCGAGTTCCTCATAAATCATTATATAATCAGGTGCTTAAGTCACCTCGGTATATGTTGGGAGGTTTGAGTCCCCCATGTGCATATATATGATATTACTCTACTATTTTTATTCATGATTAGGGAGGTTCGAGTTCCTCGTAAATCATTATATAATCAGGTGCTTAAGTCACCTCGGTATATGTTGGAAGGTTTGAGTCCCCCATGTGCATATATATGATATTACTCTACAGCTCGTACATCTACAAGCACTAGGGCTTAACCGGGGGGTGAGATCTGGGCCCATATAGCCTGTGGGTACTATTATAAATAGTTAAGCTACATATATATATATATATATCATATCATATGCCGGGATAGAGAACAAGGCTTAACATGCTTTTCAAAACCTTAGCCTGGATTGTGTAGCTTAACTGTCATATATATATATATATATATGCTTATGCATTTGATTATGTGCATTGGTTTTTAAATGATTTTAAATTATTGATCATGTTAATATGTTATCCTTATACCCGAGTTACATGCTAGCATTCACCCTGCTAACCGTCTTCGAAAGTTGAATCCTTACGTGATGTAGGAACAGGTCATACTTCTACTCCTTCCGCTTAGTGACTTGGATTTAGGATCAGCTAATGAGTCGGATTGAAGTGGTAAGCTTTCATACTTCAGAAGACCCCATTTCATGATTATGGTTTCCTTTATATTTTGACTATTCCTTTGAATTTAGTTTTTGGCTATTGTCGGGGGCATGTCCCAACACTTTATTGATATTCAATTTTGGACCATTATTTAAAAGGTTTTTTTTGGACTACTATGGCTATTGGGTGGTATCGATCGATCATTTGGTTGGTTGTTGTTGGTTGGTTCTAGACATGTATTTAAAACCTTCTTAGGTTATAGTACGTTATCTTATTATATGTTTGAAATTCAGCCAAACTTTGGTGTGGTGTACTTAGTTTAGTTATGTACAGGGGGTGATCTTCAATCCTCGTGGGACTTGAAATACCCATCATGGTTAGGCCGTGGTTTGAGTCGTGACAATGGTAATCCTATATCCATTATTTTTGACTGGGGTTCCATGTTCACTTCTAGCTTCTAGAGAGCTTTCTAAGAGAAGTTTAATACCCAGGTGGATCTTAGTATAACCTTTCATCCTCAGAATAATGACTAATTAGAGAATACTATTTAGGTTCTCTGGGATATACTCTGGGCCTTTGTTATGGATTTTGGGGGTCAGTGGGAGCAATACTTAGCCTTGGAAGAGTTTGCATCTAATAACAGTTATAATTCGAGTATTGAGATAACGCCTTTTGAGGCTTTATATGGTAGGTGATGTCATTTTCCGATTAGATGGTTTGAGACTTCTAAGGGTAGTCCTCGTGGTACTAATTTACTTCAAGAGTCGTTGGATGGAGTAAGGATGATTAAGGATAGGTTGAGAGCAGCATAGAGTAGGCAGAAGGCTTATGCAGACCATAGGCTTTATGCTTTGAGATTTGGAGTTGGTGATCAGGTATTCCTCTATGTATCTCCCATGAAGGGTGTGATAAGGTTCATTATGAAGGTAAGGCACAACCACAGATATATTGGACCCTTCAAGATCCTTCACACAGTGGGTGAGGTGTCTTATGAGTTACCCTTACCCTAGAATTTTTTGTTGTCCTTCTAGTTTCCCCTGTTTACACATTATGGCAATACATTCCTGATCTATCTCATATGCTTTAATAAGATTCAATCCAGTTGGATGAGCAGTTGACCTTCGTGGAGGAGCCTGTGCTCATTTTAGCTAGTGATGTGAAGCAATTGTGATTCCTGTAGTTAAGGTTCAGTAAAGGAACCACCTAGTGGAGGAGGCTACTTGGGTTATTGAGAGCGAGATGCAAACCCACTATCCTCACTTGTTTGGAACTTCAAAATAGGAAATTGGCTTTAAAAATCAAACAAACTGCCCGGTAACCGAACTATTAGTCCCAACAAGTCACAAATGACTTAGGGTAGCTATAATGGTAAAAATAAGTGAAAATATGAAAAATAACATGAAGGTTCATTACACTCTTGGTCTTACTCAACACCTTATCATTATTTACTGGGATGTTTTGGAGGAAATATGTCTGCACCATCCCTTTCTGCTAAACCAACATTGGATTTATCCATCTACAGATGTTTGTGGTAAGTGTCCATTGCTAATGCTTTCTCCACCTATTTCTCATCACCGTCGGCAGTTATTACACTATTTATATCAACCTCTACCACAAATATAGCTTTACATTTTACCCATTCCACTTTATTATTAATTGCTTCTACCTGTTTCTCTCTTATTTCTCTTAAAATAATTTCATTCACAATCTCTGTTATCTTTAACTTTGCAACTTGGTCATTCTCAGTAACCGTTGCATTAGTCATGTTTTCTTTAATTTCCAGTTCTGTCTCTCTTCCCTTTTGTTACAATGTATCATTATTGCCTTGCTCATTCTTTCTACTATGAGTTAGCACATCCGAGAATATGTTCTTATTGAAGGCCTTTTTTTGTAGTTCTGGTTTCTAATTATTGCATATATTAAGACCTTTTATTTTTATGACTATTATCTTCTTGTTGTTGTTTCATTCCTTATGAATCATATTGTCCCATTTGTGTTTCCTTACTGCCTTGAACATTGTGTATACCTTTACTTAGCTTTTTTTTTCTTTTGTCCGATCTTCACCACTTTTCATAATGCTAGTATAATATTTTAATTTACTACCATCTTCTCCCTTTTCTTGCAGGATGTCAAATGAATTCTCCAAATTAGTGCTTTTTTCAGAAGTTGTCACTAACATAGTGTCAAACAAATATTCTCCAGTATCCTTGTTAATTGGGTTCCACTATCTTTCATGTGGTCTGCCTTTCCTGAAAACTTTTTGATTCTTGCTCCAACTTCATTCTTATTTTTATTACTAATTCCATCCTTTTTGCTTGTTTCAGAAATATCTTTTAATTCTGAATGTAGTACTTGACAATCCTCTTCTTCATGTCCTTGAAGTTTGCATGTTTTGTGATACTTTGACAACATATCACATTGAACCTTGATATGTACAATCCTGGATGTATTGTTATTATAATTCACCACCTCAATATCCACATGACTAGGTAAATTTGTTTCCAGGTCCACTTGAACATTTACCTTTGCGTATCTGGGTCATGTTTTGTCTATCATATCCATATAAAGATAAATTTGCCTTTACACATCAGGTGTTGTTGAAAAAAGTGACTTTTACCAAAAAAAGTGGTTAATATGCCTGAGAAAGAAATCCAGGCCATTGTTCGCATTGTTTCTTCTTCTTCTTCTTCTTTCTTGAACTTATTATCATAAATTAGTAGGAACATCTGATACACCATCCCATCCTTGGCAATAATATAGTAAATGTTTTTTGCCATTATGTTCACAAAGTCCTCCACTCGACTAAGTCTCACAAGTATGTGTCTATTCCTCAATAGACCAATTTTAATGTCTCTCTTTACCACATTTTTTTGGAATTTATGTTCTCAAATCACCCAACTCAGGTCATCCATAAGAAAATTTCCCAACTACAGCCAATTATAAATTTTCCAAAAATATACATTGTCTCCACTTCCTCCTCCGTCCAAGTAACATGAGGAACTCCATCAACAAAAGAGACGAGCTTAATAGGGATGGGTTCTATTGAAATTCCTTTATTACCTAGTAACTTAACATTATCATCTTTCATTAAATTAGTGTATTTAGTTTTGGTTGTTCTTTCTACAATATTCGCAACATATGGTACATTGGTATCCTCATTAGGCAACAACTGGTTCGATAGGCAAAATAGAAGTTTTAGGTGAATTTAGATAATATAGACAATGGAAAGATTCTAGGGATATAAGAGAGAAAACCTAGCAAAATCCAATGGTCTAACTAGTAGCCTGATTGGCCAAGAACGATGGCGTTGTGACTAGGTTAAGATTCCAGTAACGTTTAGGTTGTAAGGTTGTAGTTTTTTAGCTTTTCAAAAGATGGAGTTTTTGTCCAATTATCATATTTATTATCTCAATGAAGGATTTTGGTAGAATATTAGAAGAATTCCCTTAAAATCGCCTCCTCTATCACTTGGATGATATGGAACAAAAATATTTTAGGTCTATTTTCTGTATTAAACAACGCTTGTTCCGCTATAGCGGAAAAATTCCTACTATAACAACATATTTATAATGAGATTCGCTATCTATGGCAAGATTGTCCGACTGTAACTACCACTGGTGGGAATATGCCTGCTAAGTGGGCTAGTGGTAGTGGCTAGTCTTCCGCTACAGCATCATAGGCAAAGGCAGAAAGTCCAACCACCCTAGAAATTTGTCCATTGTAACGTATACTTCCAGATAATGACATTCCAAATAATCACTTTTACAAATGCGATATTCAATTCTACTAATTTGAATTCACTTTCAAAAGTTTCTATGTGCTCCTTAACATCATAGCTAATATAAAATATTTTGAAATTATTTAAACATCAACCTATCTATTCCAAGATTAATTTTGACCATACCACACTTGGATTTTCTTCATCTTTAACCAAGCCTGAAATTTCTTACTCTTTATTTGCAAGAAATCTTAACCTTAATTTTGGCATGCTAGCTTATACCATATAATAGAAAATCTCATTACACAGTTGAATAAGGTGATAATTAATAATAAGTATCGCACCAATAATTGATGACCTATTCAACCAACTTCTGGGTGTCACTTCTTTCTCTAAGATTAATCTCAGATCAGGGTACCATCAGTTGAAGGTTAGAGAGTATGACAACCCACAGACAAATTTTCAAAAATGGAATGGTCAATATGAGTTTCTTCTTATGTCTTTTGGACTAACCAATGCTCCTACCACTTTTATGGACCTTGTAAATTGATATTTTAAGTAGTACCATAACATGTTTGTTATTGTTTTCATAGAAAATATCTTGATCTACTCCCATAGACCCTCAAGGATACATAATTATTTGCAATGTGGGATACACAATTATTTGCAATTAACTCAAAATGTGAGCATTGGTGTAGGTCAATTAATTTTCTTAGGCAAGTTGTATCTAGTGAAGAAATTCAGGTTGACTCCCAAAAGATTGAGGAAAATAAATATTGGATTAGACCAACCACCCTATTAGACATCTAGAGTTTCTTAGGAATAGTTGGTTACTTTCAAAGATTTATAAAGGGATTTTCATTTATTACATCCCCATTGACTAGATTGACTCAAAAGAAAGTAGAGTTTAAGTTGTTTGAGGCTTGTGAAAAGAGTTTCCTAGAGTTTAAAGTTTGGCTAAATTCTGCTCTAGCTTCGGCTTTGCCATAAGGTATAGATAGTTTTCTAGTTTATTTTGATGCTTCAAAGTTGGTCTTGGTTCCTTTTTGATACAAAATTATAAGGTCATTACCTATGCTTCTAGATAGCTTAAGACTCATGAAAAGATTGTAACACCTCATATTTTTAACCTATGTACATTTAGTGCTTAGTATAGAAAATAAAAACCTGACAACTTAAGTGCCCGTTCCACAAAGTGGTTCATAAGTCTTAAACCAAGTCCATGACTCGTCGAGCCCCTCGTAAAAATTGTCTAGACAGTTTTAGTTATCCATAAGTAAGTTTATAAACTATAGAATGAGTCATGATTTGTGGCTGACTCATGGAACCAGACTCCTACGTTTCCATGGCATAGTATAATTCAAGTATTAGGATCATGAGTTGTAGTATGGCACGTATAGTCTGGTCAGAGAGTTGACAAATCTTTTTAGAACTACTAATCATAGTACGATCCATATATCAAGTCCACAAATTGTACTGTCATACTATGGAAGTGACTTAGAGAAATTACAAATCTTCAAGAAATAATGAGTGGGACCATAATTTGTGGAACCCTTCCATGAGTCATAGAGTGACTCACGGGACCCTGTCCTAAAAATTTCAGGTTCATTTTAAAAGGCATAATTTTGAATTTTCCTTACTAAAATTCCCTATTCCATGATGCTTTTCTTCTAAAAAGTATAAATATGAGATCCATAAGATAATTATCATATTTTATCCTACATCAAGATAGGAATAAGTTCTAAGGACAATCAAGCAATCTAGGGTTCCTATTCTAGCAAGCTAATCAAGTCTTCTCTTGTCAAATTGTTGTCTTCATCAGGTACGTGATATTTTAGTGATGGAATTCTTTCACCTCACATTCAAGTACTTTCAAGATTATATGAAATCATGTTCAAAGATAGGAGTTATGCCCGAATTATTAAAGTTGATTTCTTTACATGCTTAACTTGATTTCTAGAAAATGGGTTTCCATGATCTTAGAATTATTTTACAAATTTCTTATTTATGCATTAAAACCCATGCTTTAAGATTTTCTTTAAGACTACCAGCTCTATATTGAAAAGATATATTTTTATATACAATATTTTCTGCATATGATTCGTGACATAAAATTAAGAACAATCTCGTAATAGTACTATCTTACAGATATGTCAAGTGCATACTTAAACTATGATTCAACTATGTTACATGATATGATAAGAGAACTAGTCTATTTTGAAAGGATTATTTAGCACTGAGAGAATAAGGGTTTGGATAAACCAAGTCCCATCACTATGTAACACCCCGTACTTTTACCTAGCTTAAATTCGTTTCAAAAATATCAAAGACTTGCTTTAAAGATGAATACACTTTTATACAAATGGAATTTTAGGTTTGTAACGATATAAAATTTGCCTAAATTCGATAACGGGGTAAGAAGTTATGATGATTTTATATTTCACTCGTTAAACATCATCATTCAGGCCAGTAGCATGCCATAGAGTGTGTCAAAATAGTAATTGTTAGTTTCTAGTGTTGCCTAACAATATTGGCATATCGCGCCATAGACCTAGTTCACAAATGTCAATTTCCAGTGTACCAACCAAATTCTACCGCATCTTGATACACTTTCAGTTCACAAACAAAGTGGCAATGCGATACCACTATGTCGTGCCACCATGAAATTTTCCAGTTTTTATTTTTCAGTGACACGATGTGATATCGCCACGTCGCGCCAGGGGTTCGGATCGAAAAAATTTTACAAAAAATTAAAGTTTTGCCCAAGGTTAATCCTCAAGAATCCCTCCAAGAGTCTTCAAGAATTTAGATTTTCAAGTATGTTAGATGTTAATCCATGGATCCTTACCTTCCATAGAGCCCAAGATTCCTTTTTCAACATACACGATTTATGATTTTCATGTTTGAATTAGATTGAATTCATGTTCATGGTGTTATTTAAATTTTTAATCCATGATTTAGATTACAAGTTCTAAGAATTGACTTTAGTATGTGTGGAATTACATGATAAACCCTTCACTTTGCAAGTTGATTGTTGTAGCCATGTTAACCCTAAGTATTTATGATCTAATGAACCAAGCATGCTTCCTATGTGTTTGATAAATTGTCTATGAGAATGAAATAATGCCATTATAGTATTCTAACATGTATTCCCCATACAAGTTAATGCATTACAAGTGTTTGATGAAGTATCTCTATAAATGAATTATGACCAAGTAAACATTGCTATGTTATTCAAGATTATGCTTTGCTTTACTTTTTATGCTATTGAATCCTGGGGGTATTTAATACCCGATAATTTAGCTGTTTACCGAGAGCCAGTGTCAGTTATAGAATAGTATCAGTCATGTCATGATCAGTACTCTCAGTCTATTACAAAACTCAATAGAACTCAGTTGATTACATAACTTAGGAAAACTCAGTAAATTCAGTCTCAGTCCATTCCAATCCAATCTAGTATACTCGGTTTAGTGTCTTTCAGTTGGTAGTAGGATTCAGCACCGAGCGAGAGCAGGGGTGATAGCTTCCTCTTTAGATAGGTAGAGTCATTAGTAGTAATCCCTGTACTTCAAAAATGCGTAGACAGCGCATGATGTGGAGTCACCCATTGGACTAGGCTTGACTACCTCACAGGGGTCACCCATCAAATTAGGCTTGGCTCTGCCCAGATGCCACCTATCAGTTAGACTTGGAATCTTTATTTTTTAGTGGTAGGACCCGTGGAACGATATTAGTACCCTTCCAGCTGGTGTTATAGGTTGGACCCCAATTAGTTCAGAGAGGGACATGTTGGTTAGATAATTAACTCCAACAGCTTCAGTCTTCAGTTTAGAACTCAATTTAGTTTTATTGAATTAGACTATCAGATACAGTCACTCAATTATCAGTAATTTAGATTATTAGTGATCTCAGATTATTAGTATATTCAGTTATCAGTTATCAAATTTAGTTTCAGTATACTCAGCTACAGTATACACAGTATGTTCAGTAGTTACAGATCCTCCATATATGCTAATCCTGCTCTTGTATATCATTCATTCAGTTATTGTTCATGCATATAAACCCTTGCATTCGGCCTTACCTTATTTATCATACCATTACATTTATACGTACTGATTGCATACCCATTTTTTGCGCTATGATGTTTTATATCATAGGTTCAGACACTCAGGTTCTGGACCTCTCTTAGCCAGATTTAGGTAGCAGTAGCAGATTTAGCAATGAGTCCTCATCTATTAAGGATATTCTTTTATTTTAGTACTTCAGCTTAGCAGTATTTTAGTAGATGGAGTTAGTTGGGGGATTGCCCCATCAACTCCACTTTTATATAGTTTTAGTTAGAGACTTTTCAGACTAGATTTTTTAGAAAGTATTTCAGCTTCAGAGGTTATTATTCATTATCAGCATTTTAGATTTTTTGAACCTTATGGCATTTCAGCCTATTATTCCATAATTATTTCAATATTATTGTTCAGTGCTCACAACAGATATCATTCATAGGTTAGCTTATGGTCCTTCGGAATCGTAGGCACCATGTGATGACTAGGGGGTAGTCTCGGGTTGTTACAGATACATTGCCACCATGATGTTTTACTCAATAGGCATGGTTATAGATCCTTATTCTTATAGTTCTATACCTTCACTAGTCAAAACAACTCTTCTAGTATTGGTGCAAGACGCCAGAAATCATGAGCTCATATAATGTTTGTCAGTTATAAAAAAATTCTCCATATGCATAAAATTTATGATAATTACTATCTATATACTTGTGTAATACTTTTATGCAGAATTAACCAATCATGATTATCCCCCAAAGTTTTTAATTGCTTAAGTTTTTTTAGGACATTTGCCTAATATATATTTTTGATCTGATCTATTATTTAAGCTTCTCTCTACATGTATTTATGATTAGTTATTCAATTTATAACATATATATGTATATGCATACATATATGTGTATATAATGTGTGTGTGTGTGAATATATATATATATATATATATATATTATATAATGCAGATTCAGGTACTTGAGCTTAAGGTTTGCAACTAGATATAAGATAACACCTAATCAGTGAGCACTCTTATCACAAGGGGTATAGAGTTAATTTTTGTTTTCCTCTTAGTTGAGTTTATACTTTATTTAATAAAGGTGAAGGGCCTTCTCTTGATTGACTCTTATTCTTAGTAGTAGAGGCTTTACTAGATAGACATTCAGTTAGTAGTTGATAATCTTTTATTTATTTTTTATTGTCTTAATAGAGATCGTCTCCTTGTAGATTTTTTATATTATGACTATTGTGTTTCTACTTCAGTTTAATTATTTATATTACTTCATAGATATGATATGCCAAGGATCCTTTAGAACCACTAGTGAGAAACTACTTGTTGCTTATGACTAGGGTGTAGACTCAGGTTGTGGCAAAAGACTACCCCACTCATGATATTGAGTTAGCAATGATGGTGTTTTCTTTGAAAATTTTATGCCATTACCTTTATGGTGTTCATGTTGATATTTTCATAGATCATGCAAGCCTGTAGTATGTTTTTCAGTCCTAAAAAGTTTAATATATGGTTGAGGAGATAGTTTAAGCATCTAATATATTATGATATGAGTGTGTTATACCATTCGAGAAAGAAAATATTATTGGGGAGTGTCTATGGGGGGGTTACCCATGTAGAAGAGGGTAAGAAAAAATATTGTGAAGGATGTTCGTAGACTTACATATTTGGGAGCGTGTCTCATGAGATTCAATGATGGCAGTGTGATAGTGCAGTATGGTTCTATACCCTTATTAGTGATTGAAGTGATAGAGGCTCAAAATAATGATCCCATATTTCTTTAGTTGAAGGATGCAGTTCGCAAGTAGAAAATGGTATTCTTTGCTATCAAGTTAGGTTGTGTACTCCAGATGTAGATGAATTAAGGGAGCAGATTTTAAAAAAGGCTCACAATTCTAGATACTCTATTTATCTAGGTTTTACTAAGACGTATCACAATTTGATAAAAGACTTCTGGTGGAGTGGTATGAAAAAAGACATTAATGATTTTATAGCAAAATATTCGACTATAATCAAGTAAGGTTAAACATCAAAGGCTGGTAGTAAATCTCAAGATATAAGTATTCCTACATAGAAATTGGAGATAATTAAAATGGATTGCATTAAAGGCCTATCTAGTATGCGTTGTTAGCATGATTCAATTTGGGTGATTGCAGATAGGATGACTACTCCAACTCACTTTTTACCAATTGCGACTATCGATGTAGTAAAGAATCATGTCAGATGTATATTTGAGAGTCAGCTAGACATCATGGAGTTCCCCTATCTATCATTTGTGATAAAGGTGCTCAATTCATGGCTCACTTCAAGAAGTCTTTCTAGAAAGGTTTAGGCACTAGGGTAGACCTCAGTATAACTTTTCATCTGTAGATTGTTGGGTAGGCAGATCACACTATTCAGATTCTTGAGAATATTTTGAGGAACTGTGCAATTAAATTCAAAGATAAATGGGATGACTGTCAACCTCTTATTTAATTTTTTTGTAATAACAGTTACCATTTTAGTATTCAAATGATCGTGTTTGAGGAACTTTATGGGTGGAGATGTAGATCTCTTATTAATTAGTTTGAGGTGGGTGGGGCTTATTGATAGAATAAACTTAGTCCATCAACCATGGAGAAATTTATGTTTATTAGAGAGCAGTTAAAAACTACTCAAAGCTAGCAAAAATTGTACTCTAATGTGAGGCAAAGAGACTAAGAATTTGTGGTTGATGATAGAGTTTTATTGAAAGTCTCACCTTTGAGGAGGGTGATACGATTTGGTACTAAAAGCATCCAACTGAATTGTTCATAGGATTACAAAGGTAGCTTATAATTTAGAGTTGCCCATGGAGTTAACTATAGTGTATCCTATGTTCCACGTCTCTATGTTGAAGTAATATGTTGGAGTTGTGTCACTTGTTTTGCATTTAGAGAATATTGGGGTAAGGGATAATTTATCATATGAAGAGATTTTAGTTGAGATACTAGATTGTTCTGTTCATAATTTTAAGGCAAAATAGATGGCATCAATTAAATTTTTTTGCAGGACCCAATTAGTTGATAGAGCTATGTGGGAAGCCAAAGAAGATATGATGACTAGGTACTTACCCCTATTCACTTCTCTAGATTAAAGTATTTAAGGTTGTAGTCCTCCTCCCACAAAAGTTCTCCTTGAAGATCCTATGTATGATTATCTTGTTTTAGTATCTATATTTATTCTTGTGCTCATGTACTATCAAGTTGAGTCACAAAGCCTTATTTGAAAGTATAGCTTAGTTCATGTAAGTATAGCTCAAATAGCCAAAGGAAATCTTGATTTACTCTACTTGCTTGTTGATTCTGATTATGACCTTTATTCGAGGATGAATGATTCCAATTTACATATATTGTAACACCTCGTGCCTTTGATCTTAAAAACGAATATTCTTATAGGATTATTTTGACCTCTATTAGTTAACCAAGACTAATACAAATGGTTCTAGTTTGTGACACACTAACCATTCATAAATCCAAGGTCGAATTCAAAATATATAGTCCTTGGTGTTTTAGCTGAGTTTCTACCCAAAGTCTGGGAAAGTGTGAGCCATACTTTTGGCACACTTTCTATGTCAGTTTTTCCCATTCATTAAACCCAGAGTTTAGGAAAAAGTGCTAGTTCCACTTTTAGGATTGCGAGTCACACTTCTGGCGCTCTTGGGTATGATGGGATTTTTTTTTAAGTCATTTTTTCGAAGCTCATTCAGTTTTTTGCAATTTTTCAAGTCCCAAGTTGGTTTCTCTCCCATCCTCAACTCTCATTGTCCACGTAATTTCCTTTCATGTAATCTCTCATAATTCATATAATCTGACCCTTTAATTACATATTTCTATAAAAATCCTACACACGAAAAGATTCAGTCAAGTCTTAATGAACTAAAGTCTTTGAAGTTCACAAATAAAGTTTTTGTTCTTATTTTACGTAGGTATGTATGATTTTAGTGAGGAATTCCTTCCATCCTTACATTATCTGTTTCAAAGTATATTGATTATAAGTTTAAAGTTGAGGTTCTTAAATCCACATCTATAATTTCTCTTGTTTTATAATTTGATTTGATTATATTAATACCTAACCTTGAAAAGTTATAGTATTATATGAAAGTTAGAAATCTTTTTCACCTATTGGTATTCTAGTATGTTTCTAAAAGAGTTTATATATTTAGAAGATTTAAATTGTAGTTATTTTTAATTATAGATATACTTTTCATGAAATCCCTTTGATCCTTCTTTCACAAAATATTTTGAGAAATAATTCAATTATCATGAAGTTCAAGGAATTGATATCGGCTCATAGAAGAGTTGTTCGTGAGCATAGCTCTTAAAAGATTAACTTGAGTAAAGATTTATACTTACCTTCAGACAGACAAACATTTATATATTATATGAGCATATGGTTATACAATTGAATTTTGGAAGGACTATTTAGCGCTGAGACGACACTAGTTGAGCAAACTAAAGTTTTATAACTATGTATCATCATTGTATTTGATCACACCACAAGTTTGTTACCTTTCATTTGCCCAAGAGTCTTAGTAGTGGATCCACATTAGACAAATAGATATATCTTGACAAGGTTTAGAGCAGTTCGTCCAATTGAATTAGACGTTAGACATCATGATCTCAAATGATGTATGTCGATTGTAAAAAACTTCACACTTAAAAGGCTTCATATTATTATAGCTTGAAATGATTTGCATATTTTTGTAGTTATAGATATAATGATTTCTCAGATCAAATAATGAACATTCATTCTCAAAAATCTTGTTTTATGCAAAAGCTTTTTTTTCAAATCCCCCCACCCCACCCCTTCAATGTGTATAAGACTATCCACCATCACACATTCATAAGAAGTTTATCCCTTTTAGTTCAAATCACTTATATAATGAGTTAGGGTCAGAGATGATCATTATGTTCTTGATATCTCTTCACTTTTCCCATGTAAACTTAATGAAAAATTCTACATATACTTCCTATTTCATGATCAATTTAACCTATGTTATTTTATATATTTTTATTCATGACCCCAAAATTTATTAACCTTATGATCTCATGAGATATTTTTATAACTTATAAATTTTTATAAACAGTATAAAACTTGCTAAATTGTGATTTATCTTAAATCCATGAATTATCGCATTATATTGAGTTTTCAATCATAAATTACTCAAAATGATTCTGACACTGTAAATTCTATAATCCTCATTATGACATGAATATGTGTGCCTCACAAATAAATGGCATAAAGGTACTAACTTTTGTGAATTCAAAGCAAGCTATCTAATGGATGAACGATGAATCTAAGTCCCAATGTGACTTGACTTTTGAATATGAGCCTATAATTTCTATTTTATATTTTATGGGCCAAAATGACTAACTTATGGATATGCGTCAAAAGATTAAAAATTATAGAATATGAGCTTAAGGGAGATAGATGAAAAATCGAAAAGGTATAAGTCTTTCAGATAAATGCTTGAAAGTACATTTTTCAACATAGGTATAGATCATTTTGTTAACTACATTTTTCAATGTAGGTATGGATCATTTTCTTAACTCTGGTGACTCATTTTATGTTCCCGTAGTGGATGGCATTGCTTGCCTTTTATGCTATTATATACAAACTTTATCTACCAACACGGTACATATGGTTAGGTGCCTAGTCTATCCAACATGTATCTAACCCACATAGCTCGTGTATATTGTTGGGTTAGAAATTGAAATGGCGTTATCCAAAAGCTTAAAGTTTGCAAACCATAGAAGCGATAAATAAAATGATAAATAAAAACATATCAAAAATATATTATTGATATGTTTAGGTCAAGTGACATATATTTTATGAAAAGTAACATAAAAATATAAAACATATTGAGAGAAATCTCCCGCTCAATAATGACTATATTGTGGATGCTATTGTAATATGAAATAAAAATAAGGACCCTGAATTTATAGTGGTACAAAATCTTTCCTCCAACTCCGAGAAAGGGGTTAGCCAAATATGGAAAATAATTGTATTTTCCTTCTAAAAAAAAGTAAATTATGATATTATTTTTGTTTTCCTTCCAAGAAAAAGTAAAACATAAATTTGATAGGAAAATTAGGAAAAACACCGATAAATCTCTCCTTTTTGGCTTGATTTTCTGGCAAAATAATCTTGATCTTCCCTTTCACACGATCTTCATTTATTACTGTCACTTATCATGATTAAAATTTGATATGTCTTAAAAGTTGGAGCTTTATGCATTAAAAATAAAAACATGGGTTGATATTATTGGAGTCCAGTATTAAGGGCTAAAAATGGAGCCTTGTGCATCGAAAGTAAGCATAGGTTAAAAATGGAGCTCATGTGTTAAAAGTATATGCATGATTTGAAAGAAGCTCAAGCATTCAACGTAAGCAGGGGTTGAAAGTTGGAACCCATAAACATGGGTTAAAAATTAGTTTTGTTTTAACGATGGAGAATCACAATTGTTGAAAATATGGTTGAAATTGCTTCTCCACATGTAGATTTTTTTTGGACTTCTATTTTTGAAAAGAAAAATCATCATTACCATCAAATTGGTTGCAACTTTTTTCAACAATTGGACCATTGGATCATTGAACCATAGGCTCTGATACCACTTGTTGGATTCAAAATTGGTGGAGAGCGTCATACAAAAATTTAAAGTTTGCAAACCATAGAGGTGATAAATTGAATGACAAATGAAAACATACTAAAAATATATTATTGTTTTGGTTAAGTCAAGTGACCTATATATTATGTAAACTAATATCGAAAAATATAAAATCTATTAAGAAAAATCTACCCCTAAACCAGAATCATTAATGACTATATTGTGGATGCTATTGTGTTATGGAATAAGAAGAAGGACCTTAAATTTATATAGGTACAACACCTTTCCTCCAACTTCAAGAAAGGGGTTGGCTAACTATGAAAAAAAATTATATTTTTCTTTTAGAAAAAGTAAAATTAATTATGGTATTGCTTTTATTTTTTGTAATACCCTAAGTCCTCAAGTTCATTATGGAATATACGACTCACTGAACAAGTCGCGAAGACTCATTATAAGTCATAAGATTAAATTATTGTCAAGATAGTGTGGGATGATTGAGGTTCTATTTTTTTTACGACTCATACTAAATGAGTCATAGTGAGACTATGAATCATGTGGTCCAGTAGTAGTCATCTCAATTAGGAAACCAAATGTTTCTAGTCACATGACGACTCAATCCTATAAGTTGTAACAAGTGATTACGATTCGTATTGTGAGAGTCATAGTGTCAACAGTGTAGGACTCATAAGTTTTTGATCAGACTACGATTGGTGACTACGAGTCATATGGCTGATCCAAGTCATTGAGTACGACTCATATCTAGACCAGTGTGTACCTGTAATACCCCGAGAAATTTTTCGTTGAAATTTTGTGCATAAACGTGTTGGATTCTATCTTCTAGAATGAATTATAAATTTTTCATATGGAATGTCTTATATTATGACCCACCATTGCGTAGAGTATCGAATAAGCTTTCCAACGATATGTGGATCATCCAAAACGGACACCCGAGCTACGAGTTATGAACATTCCGATCGAACCGTGAATAGTAGTGAACAGTAAAACGTGCAGGAAAAAGTACTGAGGCCTGGCGTATTTTGCTCTAAATTTAAATGATCATAACTCCTTGTACATAACAATCTGGGTGATCTACTATATATCAACGGAAATATCTACGAGTCCTCTTTCCAATGAAATTGGTTTCATCCAATTTGTCTATCGGAGCAAAAAGTTATCGTCGATCTACTTCAACCTATCAAAATCAAATTTTTAGGTCAACTTCAAATTATCATAACTCATTGTAAACAATGATATGTGTGAGATACTATATATCAATGAAAAGATATGAGAGTCCTCTTTTTAATGAAATTGGTTTCATCCAATTTGGATATCGGAGTAAAATGTTATGGTTGATCTACTTCAGACTATTAAAACAGTCCACCAAAGGATAGATTCGAGAATTATTTGATTTTTAGGGGCGTTTTGATCATTCCCCCTCACCCAAAATCCATCCAAACCCTATATTAAAGCCTCTTAGAATCATTATATATTATATTTCATCAAATTCCCTCAAAAAGAAAACCCTAAGCTCCTACATCCAACTTCAAGAACCTCCAAAGTTCACCATTAATTCTTCAAATTTATTCAAGATTACAAGTTCCTAGTTCAAGAACTCCAAGAACCATCATTCAAAGGCACGATTAACATCTCAAAAACGAGTATCGATCTAAAGTTCATCATTCAAGGTATGTAGGGTTTTTCAACAAGAACTCTCTTTTGTTCTTGTGCCGAAAAGTAATTTTCTTTATAAAGGCATGATTTTTATTTGATTTTTTACGAATTTAAAGCATGAACCCATATCTTATGACAATTATTATGAAATCTTGATGTTTATGATTTTGAAAGATGAATTTACATGTGTGGAGATATAAAGCATGAATCTTGAACGATATTTATCATGATTTTGATATTTGGGTCGTGAATCCCCATTGGAAATTGTATTTTTTTGAGAAAGTGTGTGTTATAAGCACGTTAATGTTGAATATTTGAGATATTTTGAATGATTTGACCTTTTGATCTTAATGGAGTTGTTTTGAACTCGAGTATGAAAGAAATCCACAACATGGTTGATTTTAATAGATGGGAAGCATGATGGCTCCCGATGTATATTTATATATTACTGAAATTATTTTGTTGTGGATTATCTTTGAAATGATCTGAGCTAAGTCTGGAAGAAATCTTTAGGACCGAGTGGGAGGTATAAAGCGACCTTACTTCCCTAGAACTACGTGCCCTCGTAGGAGTGAGCCTGGGGCTAATTTATATAATGATCACTAGTTTGTGTGGATTTGATATCGATAGTCCTACTTCGATAGAAAGGATAGGATGGCTCTCCCCAACGTGGGTTGTACGTTGGACTCCATGTAGGTCACATGGTTTATGTCGATTATAGGATCTCCCAGTGTGTGTGTGTTTCCTTATGTCTATGGTGAATGGTTAAATGATTTGAAAGTGGAATTGTGAAAGTTATTCTTTTGAAAGATTTAAATGATATTTACATTATGAGAATTGATATTCTTGATGAACTGAAAGTGATTGACAAATTATATGATGACTCACATGTGTTATTGACAAATTATATGATGACTCACATATGTTATTGTTCTTATTTCATCCTCTCATAATTATGATGATTTTCTTTGGGCTATGTGTGTCTTTTATACATCCTGCATATTTCTTATAAATATATATGATGATGATGTTTATACTAATGCATACACCCCCATATACTCAATTCCTTTCCATGGTACTGACCCACATCATCGGATGTGGGCTGTATTTTCTTGGAATATAGGTTCAGGTGCTCAGTTCTAGGTTTGACTGTGATTCTTCGGGAATGCTGTTCTATATCCTCTGTTGTGGTGAGTCCTCATATTTTGAGGATGTGATGTCTGATATTAGTTTCATGGAATCATTTATATTTGATAGCTGAGTATGAGTCAGTTAGGGCATGTGTCAATGGCTCACTGGTTTTATTGATTTTCTTAGAGGCTTGTCAGACTAGTATAGATGTTGGGAGTTGATTAATAAGTCGTATTTCGTTATCTTTCTAATTTTTTTTTATTCTTGGATGATGATTACTCTATTGATATTTGAGGGTTATTTATGGAAACCCTGTTGATTTGTGTTGAACTGAATGAAAATGGCTCAAAGGGTTAGCTTGGGTCTACTCATAGCCTTAAGCACCGTGTGATGCTTCAGGACCCATTTTTTGGGGCGTTACAAACTTGGTATTAGAGCTTAAGGTTTTAAGGTGTCCTAGAGAGTCTGACAAGCCGCGTTAAGTAGAGTCATGATCACCGGTGTATAGCGAGCCACATCTATGAGCAAGAGGCTACAACACGTTTTAGGAAAAAGTGTGATTGTTTCTTTCAGAAGTCTATCATGCTTAAAGTGTCTCTTTCTGCTATTGATTCATGCTCTCTTCTTTTAGAAATATGCCTTCACGACGAGCGAGAAGAAATAATGATGGTCAGCAACCTCAACTCGCTGACCCATTGAATGAAAATGTGTCTTATGCTGAATTTTGAGCAGCCTTTCAGGTGCTGGCCCAAGCTGTTACTGTAAATGTTCTGGCCAACCTGGCCCCAGCTCTACAGTAGCAGAGAGGTGATTCAGCTACTGCCAGGATCTGTGACTTTATGCGGATGAATCCGCCGGAATTCTATGTGTCCAAGTCTGATGAGGATCCATAATTATTTTTAAAGGAGGTGCGGAAGATTACTCAGGTGATGCATGTATTTGAGGAACATAGTGTGGAGTTGGCTGCGTATAGGTTGAAAAACCTTGCTTATGACTGGGTTGTTGCTTGGAGGAAAGGTAGAGGTGAGGAACCTGTCCCTACAACTTGGCAAGAGTTCTAGGATGCATTCCTGGATAAGTTTTTCCCATTGGATATGAGGGAGGCGAAGGTGGAAGAGTTTATGAACCTATGCCAGGGCTCTATGACTGTTAGGGAGTACTGTCTAAAGTTCAATCAGTTGGCCAAGTATGCTCCTAACTTACTGGCTGATAATCGGGCTAGTATGAGTAAGTTTATGACTGGAGTGTCTAATTATGTGGTTAAGGAGTATAGGTCTGCTATGCTGAATAGTAAGATGAATCTTTCTAGGCTAATGACACATTCCCAACAGATTGAGGCAGACAAGATTAAGGACAGAGATAGAATGAGAAGGAATAAGAGAGCTAGGTCCGAGCAACATAGATAGGGTTAAACTAGATCATAGGGAGGAAGTCGCCCTCAGTATCAGGATTGTTCGTCTATGCCAGCACCGTTATCTACTAGTGCTCCTGTGCCTAGAGGTAGGCAGGAGCAAGGTAGCAGGTCATATGCATCCACGTCCCAGTATAGTGCTGGCAGTAAGCCAAATCGTCCCCTGTGTCCTAAGTGTAGTAAGGCTCATTCGGGTGAGTGTTGGGGTGAGAAGAGGGGTTATTTTCGGTGTGGTGACATGGGTCACAGAGTTAGAGATTGTCCACAGGATGGACAAGGGCGTCGTGACTATCGCCCTCAGACCCAAACTTAGACTGTTAGTGCTCCAGTTCCAGCGACTCGCGCAGCCCCAACTCAGGGCGCTTTTTCTAGCAATACTGGCGGGCAGCACCAGAATAGATTCTATGCTTTACCATCCCGCCAGGAGCAGGAGGACTCTCCCGATGTTGTTACTGATGTGCTTCGTATATTTCAGTTTGATGTGTATGCTTTGTTGGATCCTGGATCCAGTTTCTCATATGTTACACCTTTGATTGCTGTGAATTTTGAAATGAGTCCTGAGATTATTCCTGAGCCTATCCTAGTTTCTACCCCAGTGGGTGATTCGATTATTGCCTAGAAAGTGTATAAAAAGTATTCTGTTACCATTTTTCATAGAGTTTTGTTGGCTGATCTGATTGAGTTAGACATGGTAGATTTTGATGTGATTCTAGGTATGGACTAGCTGTATTCTTCTTATGCCTCTATTTATTGTCGGACCTGAGTGGTCAAGTTTTAGTTTCCGGGTGCATCCGTGTTTGAGTGTCTAGGAATTCTGTGTCACCCAAGAGTCATTTTATCTCTTACCTCAAAGCTAGAAAGCTTATTTCCAAGGGGTGTATTTACCATTTTGTTAGAGTCAAAGACACTAAGTCTGAGACTCCAACTCTCCAGTATGTTAACGTCGTCAATGAGTTTTCTGATATCTTTTCGGATGATCTCCCAGGGATACCTCCTGATATAGAGATAGAGTTTGGTATTGATCTTCTTCTCGATACTCAGCCCATTTCTATTCCTCCTTATCGTATGGCCCCTGCAGAACTTAAGGAGTTGAAAGAGCAACTCAAAGATCTACTAGATATGGGTTTCATAAGGCCCAGTGTTTCTCTTTGGGGTGCTCCTGTGTTGTTTATGAGAAAGAAAGATGGCTCTTTGCATATGTGCATTGATTACCGCCAACTGAATAAAGTCATCATATAAAATAAGTACCCCCTTCCAAGAATAGATGATTTGTTTGACCAATTGCAAGGTGAAAGCTATTTCTCAAAGATAGACCTTCGTTTCGGCTATCATCAACTCAAAGTTAGGGAGTGTGACATCCCAGAAACTACTTTCCAAACTCGTTATGGCCATTTTGAGTTTCTTGTTATGTCTTTCGGGTTAACTAATGCCCCAGCAGCTTTTATGGACCTCATGAATCGAGTATTCAGACCATATCTGGATATGTTTGTCATAGTGTTCATTGATGATATACTGGTGTACTCCCGTAGTGAGGATGAACATTCTGATCATCTCCGAATTGTCTTGCAAGCCCTTAGAGATTATAAGTTGTTTTCCAAGTTCAGTAAGTGTGTGTTTTGGCTAAGGTCAGCTACTTTTCTGGGTTATATCATTTCTTCCGAGGGTATTAGAGTTGATCCCCAAAAGACCGAAGTTGTTAAAAATTAGCCTAGACTTATTTATCCGACTGATATTCGAAGTTTCTTGGGTTTAGCTAGCTATTACCGCTATTTTGTTGAGGGTTTCTCCTCTATAGCGTCTCCTATGACTCGGTTGACCCAAAAGAAAGTGAAGTTCTTATAGTCCGAATCTTGTGAGAAGAGTTTTCAGGAGTTGAAGACTCGACTCACTTCAGCCCCTATTTTAACTTTGCCTGATGATGTTGATGGTTTTGTGGTGTACTGTGATGCTTAAAGAGTTGGGTTGGTTACGTATTGATGCAGAAGGGTAAGGTGATAACTTATGCTTCTAGACAGTTGAAACCCCATGAGAAAAATTACCCTACCCATGACCTTGAGTTAGCTGCTGTTGTGTTTGCTTTGAAAATCTAGAGACACTATTTGTATGGTGTCCATGTTGATGTTTTCACTGATCATAAGAGTCTGCAGTATGTGTTTACCCAGAGAGAATTGAATATTAGGCAGAGACGATGGTTAGAATTGTTAAAGAACTATGATATGAGTGTGTTGTACCATTCGTGCAAGGCCAATGTTGTGGCGGATGCCCTAAGTAAAGTGTCCATGGGTAGTGTTTCGCATGTGGTAGAAGGTAAGAAAGAGTTGGCTCGTGATGTACATCGTTTGGCTAGATTAAGGGTTAGGTTTTTTGACTCCGCTGAAGGTAGTATAGGGGTTCAGAGTAGTTCCGAATCCTCCTTGGTTTCGGAAGTGAAGGAAAAGCAATACTTAGATGCTAGTTTGGTCAGACTGAAGGAGTCAGTCAAGGACCAAAAAGTAGAGATTTTCTCCCAAGGGGGAGATGATGTGTTGAGATTGCAGGGTAGATTGTGTGTCCCGAATGTTGATGATCTGAGATAGAGGATTATGGCTGAAGCGCACGGGGTGTGATATTTTATTCATCCTGGTGCCACCAAGATATACCGAGACTTGCAGGAAATCTATTAATAGAATATCATGAAGAAAGATATAGAAGTGTTTGTAGCTAAGTGTGCAACATACCAACAGGTTAAGGTTGAACACCAAAGACCTGGTAGTATGATGCAAGAGTTTAGTATTGCTACTTGGAAGTGGGAAGAGATAAATATGGACTTCATGATTGGTTTACCTCCTTCCCGATGCCATCATGATTCCATTTGGGTTGTGGTTGATAGGTTGACTAAGTCTGCTTATTTTTTGCCTGTTCATACTTCATATACTGCTGAGGATTACGCTAGATTGTATATCCGAGAGCTAGTCAGACTGCATGGAGTTCCCTTGTCTATCATTTCAGACAGGGGTACTCAGTTCATTTCGCAATTTTGGAAAGCTTTTCAGAAGGGTCTTGGTACCCAAATGCTTTTGAGTTATACTTTTCATCCACAGACCGATGGTCAGGCTGGGCGGACCATCCAGACCTTAGAGGATATGTTGAGAGCTTATGCACTTGACTTTAAGGGAAGTTGGGATGATCACTTACCATTGATAGAGTTTGCATACAATAACAGTTTCCACTCTAGTATTGGCATGGCTCCGTTTGAAGCCTTATATGAGAGGAAGTGTAGATCACCCATAGGTTGGTTCAAGGAGGGTGAAGCGGTTGTGAGTGGTCCTGATTCGGTATTTGAGGCTATGGAAAAAGTTAAGTTGATTAGGGAAAGGTTTAAAACTGTGCAGAGTCGTCAGAAGTCATATGCAGATGTTATAAGGAGAGACCTTGAGTTTGAAGTTGGTGACCTAGTGTATCTGAAAATTTCACACATGAGGGGGGTGAAGAGATTCGGAAAGAAGGGAAAGCTTAGTCCCCGTTATGTTGGTCCTTACAAAATTCTTAGCCGTGTTGGTAAGGTAGCTTATGAGGTTGAGTTGCCTTTCGAGTTGTCCTCTATTCATCCAATATTCCATGTCTCCATGCTTAGAAAGCATATTAGTGATGTTGTGGTAGTGGATTCCTCTGTAAGTGCTGACATTCAATAAAATCTTTCTTTTGATGAGATTCCTGTTGAGATTTTTGATTTTAGTGTCCGAAGACTAAGGAACAAAGAAGTTCCCTTGGTCAAGGTATTATGCTGAAACCAATTGTTAAGGGTGAAACTTGGGAAGCTGAGGCGGATATGCGATCCAAGTACCCGCACCTATTTTCCGTGAAATTCGATCAAGCCGAAGGTACCATTATTTCCTAAATCATGCACTTTTGATAAAAGTTGCAGCAGTTCAGCTGTCATTTATTAGGTGTTGAGCTGTAGTTTCTTGAATTTATGCATTCTATGTTGCATTCAGAGTGAGAAATGATGTGGTGATGAGTCTAACAAATGGTTTCAGCTGTATGCTCTATTCCCTATCTAATCTTGGCATGTCTAGTGTCATTTGAGAATGAATGTTTCCAGGGGGGGATGATGTAATACCCCAAGAAATTTTACATTGAAATTTTGTGCGTAAAAGTGTTGGGTTCTATCTTTTAGAATGAATTATAAATTTTTCGTGCAGAATGTCTTAGAGTATGACCCACCATTGCATAGAGTATCAAATAAGATTTCCAATGATATGTGGATCATCCAAAACAGACACCCGAGCGACGAGTTATGAACATTCCAATCGAACCGTGAATAGTAGTAAACAGTAAAACATGCAGGAAAAAGTACTGAGGCCTGGCGTATTTTTACTCCAACTTTAAATGATCATAATGCCTTGTACGTAATGATATGGGTGATCTACTATATATCAACGGAAATCTCTGTGAGTCCTCTTTCCAATGAAATTGGTTTCATCCATTTTGTCTATCGGAGCAAAAAGTTATGCTCAATCTACTTGATCCTACCAAAAGAGAATTTTTGGGTCAATTTAAAACGATTATAACTCCTCGTACACAATGATCTGGGTGAGATACTATATATGAACGGAAAGATATGAGAGTCATCTTTCTAATGAAATTGGTTTCATCCAATTTGGATATCGAAGTAAAACGTTATCGTTGATCTACTTCAGACTATCAAAACAGTCCACCAAAAGACAGATTCGAGAATTATTTAATTTTTAGGGGTGTTTTGGTCATTCCCCCTCACCCAAAATCCGTCCAAACCCTATATTAAAGCCTATTATAAGCATTATATGTTATATTTCATCAAATTTCCTCAAAAAGAAAACCCTAAGCTCCTACATCCAATTTCAAGAACCTCCAAAGTTCACCATTAATTCTGCAAATTTATTTAAGATTCCAAGTTCCTAGTTCAAGAACTCCAAGAACCATCATTCAAAGGCACGATTAACATCTCAAAAATGAGTATCGATCTAAAGTTCATCATTCAAGGTATGTGGGGGTTTTCAACAAGACCTCTCTTTCCTTCTTGTGCCCAAAAGTAATTTTCTTTACAAAAGCATGATTTTTATTTGATTTTTTACGAATTTAAAGCATGAACCCATATCTTATGATGATTATTATTAAATCTTGATGTTTATGATTTTGAAAGATGAATTTACATGTTTGGAGATATAAAGCATGAATCTTGAACGATATTTATTATGATTTTGATATTTTGGTCGTGAATCCCCTTTGGAAATTGTGTTTTTTGAGAAAGTGTGTGTTATAAGTACGTTGATGTTGAATATTTGAGATATTTTTAATGATTTGACCTTTTGGTCTTAATGGAGTTGTTTTGAACTCGAGTGTGAATGAAATCTACAACGTGGTTGATTTTGATAGATGGGAAGCATGATGGCTCCTGATGTATATTTATATATTACTGAAATTGTTTTATTGTGGATTGTCTTTGAAATGATCTGAGCTAAGTCCAGGAGAAATCTTTAGCACCAAGTGGGAGGTATAAAGCTACCTTACTTCCCTAGAATTACGTGCCCCTGTAGGAGTGAGCCTGAGGCTGATTAATATAGTGATCACTAGTTTGTATGGATTTGATATCGATAGTCCTACTCCTAAAGTAAGGATAGGATGGCTCTCCCCAATGTGGGTTGTACGTTGGACTCCATGTAGCTCACATGGTTTATGTCGGTTATAGGATCTCCCAGTGTGTGTGTGTTTCCTTGTGTCTATGGTGAATGGTGAAGTGATTTGAAAGTGAAATTCTGAAAGTTATTCTTTCGAAAGATTTAAATGATATTTACATTATGAGAATTGATATTCTTGATGAAGTGAAAGTGATTGACAAATTATATGATGACTCACATGTGTTATTGTACTTATTTCATCCTCTCATGATTATGATGATTTTCTTTGGGTTATGTGAGTCTTTCATATATCCTGCATATTTCTTATAAATATTTATGATGATGATGTTTATACAACTGCATACACCCCCATATACTTGGTTCCTTTCCATGGTACTGACCCACATCTTTGGATGTGGGCTGCGTTTTCTCGGAATGTAGGTTTAGGTACTCAGTTCTAGGTTCGACAGTGATTCTTTGGGCACGCTGTTCTACATCCTCTGTTGTGGCGAGTCCTTATATTTCGAGGACGTTATGTCTGATGTTATTTTCATGGAATCGTTTACATTTGATAACTGAGTATGAGTCAATTGGGGTATGTCTCAATGGCTCGCTGGTTTTATTAATTTTCTTAGAGGCTTGTCAGACTAGTATAGATGTTGGGAGTTGACTAATAAGTCGTATTTTGTTATCTTTCTGAAATTCTTTTATTCTTGGATGATGATTACTCTGTTGATATTTGAGGGTTATTTATGAAAACCCCATTGATTTATGTTAAACTGAATGAAAATGGCTCAAAGGGTTAGCTTGGGGATACTCGTAGCCTCAAGCACCGTGTGACGCTCTGGGACCCATTTTCTGGGGCGTTACAGTACCCTTCTTATTACAGCCAAGATTATGAGCCATTGGAAAGATTCGTATCTAGACGTCATGAGTCGTAACGTGACCTATGACGACTGGTGGCCAAGTTTCTGTATGTTTAGTTAAGGGGTCTTTTGTTATTTTCTCCTCTTAAAACTTTAAACGCACGAGTTAAAACATAAAAGAGGCATTATTTTCCCCTATTCTAAATAAGTTAATGACGTCCTTTCTTCTCACACTCTCAAGAACGACAAGGCTAGGGTTTCTTATTTATATTCACTTTTCAAATCTCCAAGTCTAAATTTTCTTCAAGGAAGTCAAGAAAATCCAGGTATGTGAGGTTTGAGAAAGGATAATATTTCATCCTTCTACCCAAAAACTTGATTGTAAAGTTGAATTTATATGATTTCAATTTGGTTTCATGCCCAAATTCTTAGAATCTTGAAGTTATGGCATTATCATGTGAATTTAATGTTTAAAGTGCATAAGAGTCTACCTTTATTCATGTTTCAACTTGCATGATTGCTACTATGACATGATTTCCATTACTTTGACTTGGATTTTGATGAATTGACGAAAGATTCCAAATTGAGTATTGAGCATAATGTTTTGCTATTAGTTTGCATGAAATAATGCATGAATTTCTAGACTTAAATACAAGTTGTTGAGTTATAAGAACTTTAAGCTTATAAGTTACAAGTATTACTACATGATGAAAGTTCAATTTTGATCTTATGATCACATTTAAATAATAAAAATCCACAACTTCAATCCATGAATATGATTTAAGTAAGAGAAGCATAGTTGGTTTTCAATTTACAAATCATATCGGTGAATTTACCGATGTGTATTAAATATACGTATACCAGGTCTCCATTATGGTTCCTCAGGACAAAACCATAACAGCAGACTCCTAGGTCCCCTGTACTTAGACCATTAATATTGCACTTTATCTTTTGTTACACTAGTGGCCTCCAAGTCACAAGATTATAGTAGATCATAGCTTGGTAGTTGTAGATATCTTTGATCATATTCTTCCACTCTTTTCCTCATCTGGTAACTTTTGGAAAAAGTAATTACACTAAATAATTAAATGTTGTGTGTATATGTAGCACCATCTGATTAAAATCAATGTTCTTTCCATGTCTTATGGTGTTTATCCTCTTCAACAACTACAATATAATCAAAGCTGACACTGTATTATACACCTTTTACAACTTACTATTTGCATCTACATACCACTATGTCATTATTGCTTGATGTAGTTGGAGTCCATTAATGTCTATACCTACAGAAAAAGCAAAAATGCTCCATAGCTTGAAAGGTATATTTGATGTTAGAAAGAAATGTGTCATTGTCTCCTTATAACATTTCACGACCTAATCCATGAATCGTGCACCTACTTAACTCTTCCTAGATAGGAGAACTCTTACTACTTAAACCTTCATGAAAGTGTGGAAGTTAAAATAATTCTCATTTCAACCATTTTTTGTTCAATTAATTTATACATCCTCAGTTCAATACAATTGATACATAAAAGTAATGTAGGAAATAATCAATAGTGAATCCCTAGAAACTAGCCTAATCTGGTGCAAGAGCATTAGACAAGGAGTAGGTAAATCCATGACACAACATCCATGCAAATAGAAAGGATAATAGATGTTGGAGAATGATCACCATTACTTCTATATAAACTCTAATTGACCTGTAACGCTATATCCCCAAAAGGAGATATAGTATGTGTACTATCAATACAACCACATGTACTGGTAGGTATCATCTGCTGACCTGGGTTAGAATACCTAATAATATAGGAAAAAGGAGAGAAGCCATGACCTTATTTAAAGTTCTAGTTACTAATTTGTTATTTTCCTACAAATCAAGAACCTTAAAACCTAATAGTAAGACAAAGTTCTAAGCCCATATTTAAACTATATTTCCTTAATAAATTTAATCACCTCATAATTGCCCAAGGTTTGGATTAATTCCTTCAAGGATAGAATAGAACACATTTTTTGTACTACATATTTGAGGAAAACAACAAATATTTGTAGTCAAAAGGTGGTGCTTTCTAAATGAAGCAATGGTTGAAGAAAATAAAACTTTTTAAAATGTTGCCTCACCTGCAGACCTATCTGCAATCGCAGAAGGCTATATACAGTCGCATGTTGCACTTTCTCTAAAACAAGAAAGTTTTGGTTTACCAAAATTGCCACATGCACTGGCATCTGTATCCATAGATGTCCAGGTTCACCTGCAGGTCACATTTTTATTTTCAAACAGTGTCTCAAAAGGTCATGTCCTTTCAAGGTATATTGTGACATGTGTCCACACATGCTCATGTGTATTTACAAATAGAGAAATCTCATCTTGAATTTTTGGTTGATTAAGTCTCAAGTTCTAAATGAATTTTGTCCAAAAAAATAGTCCCCCGATCATTTGACAAATCCATATCTAAATCAAAGCCAAAGTCAAAGCCAAGCCAAGCGAGCAATGATGACGACGATGTGAGACTTACCTTTTTCTTGCCTCACTATCCATATGAAGGAACTCTTCTATTTTTATGTATACTAAAGTTATTTTCTCCCATCAACATGGGAGGAGACTTCTTCCATAAAGTAAAGACACATTATTCACTTTTCCTCCATGTTTTCCTTTCATATTTTATCAACCAAACCCAACAATCCCCCATATGAATAGGGAATAGCTATTTTATTTAAGAATTTTTTTTGTCTATAAATAATGATTAATTGCTTCTGGGTAAGTTGGTTTCCCTTTAAACTTTACATGGTGAACATACATTGGGTATCCTTGGTCAATCAGTAGATTTTATATCTTTTAACCGTTGAGCTTTTGTATATACCTAGGCAAAATTAGTCACATAACTAACCCTAAGCTTTTTTGTTTCTCATTGTTTTGTTTATTTTATCCACGAACACATCCTGATTTCATAAGCGCGTGGAGAACTGGCCTTACTCTTATTCTCCTTGAAGCGGCTTACATATCACACTAAGATAGGTGATTTCAAAATGTTTAATCCTATAGAAAAAATAGTTAATCGTACCGGCCAAACTTAGAAACCATTAAAAATCTTCAACCTTTAAGCCGTATCCTTGTTTTCTGAACATTGTCTTATCATGAAAATGGATATCTTTTAGTAATAATATTGAATCGTCATTCATAACTTTGTTTGATCTTCTTGAACCTAGTCCTTGGGATCTCTAGTTATCTAGGTAGAGTTACTATCATAATGACTTGTTGTTGACCATAATCCCATTCCTTTAATGAATTATCCACCGCCTCTCTAGTTAGGCCTTTTGTTAGAGGATCCAACACATTATATTTTGACTTTACATAGTCAATTGTGATAATTCCACTTGAGAGTAATTGTCTAATAGTAATATGTAATCATCATGTACGATGTGAATTTCTGTTATACATAGCATTTCTAGCTCGTCCTATTGCCACTTAACTGCCACAATGTATCCATATAGGAATTACTGATTTTGGCCAAAGAGGAATATCTTCTAATAATTTTTGTAGCCATTCTGCTTCTTCACCAACCTTATCCCAAGCTATAAACTTAAATTCCATTGTAAAGCAAGTTATACATGTCTATTTGGATAATTTTTGAGACACTGCTCTTCCACTAATGGTGAACACATATCCATTTGTAGATTTTACTTCTAATGATCCAGTGATCCAATTTGCATCACTATATCCTTCAACCACTGCAGGATATTTATTATAGTGTAATGCATAATCTTGACTGTATTTTAAATATCCCAAAACTCATTTCTTCGCCATCCAATGAGTTTGATCGAGATTTATTATGTACTAACTCAGTTTTCTTATAGCACAAGCTATGTCTAGTCCAGTATATTTCATTATGTACATCAAACTAACACTCGAGCATAATCTATTTAGGACTTTCTTTGACCTTGGTTCTTTGTGAGAGTATGATTTACATCAATTAAAGTCTTTGCAAATTTGGAGTCCACGTGCTTGAATTTTTCAAGTACTATGTTGACATAATGAGTTTGAGACAGAGCTAGACCTTGAGGAGTCCTATGAATTTTATTTCCTAAAATCAAATCCGTAACTCCTAAGTATTTCATATAAAACTTGCTAGCAAGCATACACTTCGTAGAATTTATGTTTAAAATGTCTTCACTCATTACCAACATGTCATAACATATAAATAAACAATGACATTTTGATTTGAAGCATTCTTGATGTAAACACATTTATCATATTCATTAATCATAAATACATTTTCCATTGTTTGGCCAATTTTGTATGCATTATTTGGGAACTTGTTTTAGTTCATAAAGTGACTTTACAAGTTGACATACCTTTTATCTTTTTCCGGAATTACAAACCTTTCATGTTGATCCATTTATATCTATTTATCCAGTTCTCCATTTAGGAAGGCAATCTTTACATTCATTTGATGAATTTGAAGACTGTACACAGTGGCTAGTTCTATCAATACCCATATCAATGTGATTCTTACTATCAACTAGTACATATCAAAATAATCAAGTCTCCCTCATTTTCTGAATCATTTGACAAATAGTCTTGCCTTATATTTATGAGTAGTGCCATCATCTTTCATTTTTATTTTAAATATCTATTTAGAACCCAATGGTTTATTTCCTAGAGGAAGCCCAATCGATTTCCATATATGATTATTCAATATGGTTTGTATTTGTCTATTTATTGCCTTTTTCCAATATTGTGCTTTTAAGGAAGACATTGATTTCTTAAATGTTTTAGGCTCATCCTTCACTAAGAATGTTATTAAATTGGGATCGAAGGAAGTTGATGTCTTTTGACGTTTTCTACAACTTGAACTTTCCTTATTAGGTATACTTTCCTTTGATTCTTTCTGAGGTCATTTAAATTTCTCACTGACGACTCACATTCATTCTTGTATGGATAAATGTTTTGAAAAAATTAGCATTATCTGATTTAATTACCATATTTACATGAATTTTAGGTTTTCTATTTTTTAAAACATAAATCGATATGCCTTGCTATTGCTTGCATATCCAATAAAAACACAGTCAATTATTTATGGTCCTATTTTAACCTTTTGGGTTTAAGAACGTGCACTTTAGCCAAACACCCCCACACTTTGAAATATTTCAAGTCGGATTTCCTTCCTTTCATTTTTCGTATGTAATGGATTTCTTTTGCTATGGGGTACTCGTTTGAATATTCAATTTGTTGTTAGAATAACTTTCCCTCTCATGTTCTGTGGTAAACAATAACTTATCAACAAAGTATTTCATGATGGATAAATATATTGTTTCTACTTTTGCTATTTCTCTATTGGGATTCCTATTACCATAAGAAAAAAGAAAACCTTTAACTCTACCAAAATATCTTTTATCTAGGTTCCTATTAGAAGAAAAAAGACCTTTAACTCTAGCAAAACACCCACAAGAAAAAATGTAACTATCATAGAAAAACAAAATATGTGAACACATTAGAAGAAAGAAAATAAAAGAGGAAGAATGGGAGAAAGTCAAGAAAAAAGGTTGGGCCAACGCTTTATACATGATTGTCAGTTTAGTGAAAATATTTTGCAAGATGTACTAGTCTTATGGCTGCTGGTTGCTCTCGAAGTTTATGGTAGAGATGAAAAAATAACAAAGGTTGATGGTGTGACGTTCATTATGATTGAGCTTCACTGGATTCGTTGGTACATAATCGCCATCAATGTCTTCGTTGGGGGAAGATCCGATCGATAGTGCAAACAAAGAGGCGATGCGACAAATCTGTAAAAAGAAGACAAAGGGGGAGGCGAGCACTTGTACTTTCTTTTCATTTTTTTGCTATTTCTATGTGGGAGAGACTTTTTATTTGTCACAACAGTTATTAAGGTGATATTTAATTAAATTAAAACTTAAACATTCATAAAGTTTTAGTGCTAAAGTATATTTGGTGAACGAATTTGATGACCATTTTTTCCTTAATTTTTAAGTGTAATAAATTCATTAATCATTCAAGAGGATTGACATGATATAGAGTTGTGAATTTTGAGTTATAAAAGTAAACTATATTATAGCATGTGATGAAATATCGTTCAATCTATGAGAGATGAGCATTTATCTATATATTATAGCTAATCAATTAAATCTAACCTCTTGACATTTTTACCGCTTATTTAATAGAAATAACAAGTAATAATATTCTTACAAACTTTAGTTAAATCAAAACCTAATTATAAATGATATAGAGAACACTTTATCATACAAATTTGAGCATAATTAAAGGAAAATTAGGCAAAATGTCAGCCCATCAATATTTACCTCTTATTTAGACCAACTTATTCAAAATAACTTAAAATAACCAAAATCATACATATCTGGTAATCAAACACATTAATTATCAACTAGTCTTCCCTTTTTCCGAATGAAAATATTCTTTACATTCTTAGCTTCTCTGTCGTTTTGACTTCACCTTCAACGAACTCACCAAGCTTAATCTTTACTCTCTCAACTCCATTGGTGTTTTCTTAAACTTCAACTCAGTAGGTTTCTTCTTTCTTCGTTGTTTTAAAATATTTTTTATTGAAAATTTTTGTCCTTCTTCAATAATTATGACTGTATTTTGTTGTTCATTTTTATCCTTCTTCATTGATTCTTATGATTTTTATGGTGCATTTTTATTGTTCGCTTTTTCTTTTTCTTTGTTGATTTTACATTTTATGATTTTTAATGGTGTATTTTTTGTTCTTTCTATAAGTTTTGTATAGATCGTCTGTCATTTGTATAATTTTCAGAGTTTTTGAATGTGCCTTTTCATTCTTTAGTTTTGTTCCTTCTTTGATGATTTTTAGAGTGTTTTGGTGCATTTTTATTCTTCCAATGAGTATACAGAACAAGATGCAGATGATAATTGCATTTTGTATACTTAGTTTATAGATGATGTATAAGAATGCATAAAAACTATATAATATTTGTATATATGTGGGTATATTCATGAATTAAATTTTCATCATGAATAAAGATTAATGTTCTATTCTTTATTTTCTTAATTCCATTGGATTATGAAGTGTATAGATTAGTTATTTGATGAATATTTCCATATTTCAAACATATATCTTCAAAAGGATATTCATATTCGCCACCCCTATCACTTCTAATCATTTAGATTTTCTTATCAAGTTGTTTTTCAACTTTATTTTTGTATTGCTTGAATGCGTCGATTGCTTCATCTTTGCTATAAGCATATAAACATATAAATAGTAAGTGTTATCATCAATGAAAGTTATGAAATATCTTTTTCCACCACGAGATGGTGTTGATTTCATGTCACAAATATTTGTATGAACTAAGTCTATCTGATTTGAATTTCTTTCAATTGACTTACAAGGATACTTAGCATACTTAGATTCCATACATACTTGATATTTCAAAATATTACTTTCAAACTTAGGAAACATTTCCAAGTTAATCATTTTCCGCATAGTTCTATAATTTACATGTCCTAAACATGCATGCCATAAATGATTTAACCCAAGCATGTAAGAAAAAGCAGAAATAATATTCATATAAACTGAAATAACATTTAATTTGAAGAGGCCCTCAATTAGGTAAACTTTTCCTACATACACGTCATTCTTATTTATTACAACATTAACAAACACAAACACACTCTTAAAACCATTCTTTATTAGAAGGGATATTGAGACCAAATTCTTTCATATTTCAGGAACATGAAGGAAATTGTTGAGGGTCACCATCTTGACCGAAGTCATCTTCAAGCCAATCTTGTCATCTCGTTCAATCTTTATTTTTTGCAAAATTTTCCATACACATAGTATCACATTGTCCTAAAGAAGTATAAGAAGAAAACAGTTTCTTATTGAAACAAAATGGCAGGTAAAACCCAAATCAATCCACCATTCTTTGGGATTTCCCAACATGTTAAATTCTGGGAACATTTCACAAAAGTTTTCTACTTCATCATTCATATTTGCTAGCTTCTTCTTCCTTTCTTTCTTAGGATCTGAAGATATGTGGCCATACTTGCCACAATTGTTACAACTTTCATTGAACCTTTTATTATTTTGTGCATTCTTTTATTCATCAAAATTCTTTCTTTTCTTCTACTTTGGAGGAGTTTCAACATGGTTTGCTCCTAGGATTGATGACTTTTCATTAGCTTTCTTTTCTATAGCTTTGCTATCTTTTTTAATCCATTGATGAACAATCAGATCCTCCAACTTTATTTCCTTTTGATTATGTTTGAAGTAATTCTTAAAGTCATCCTACAAAGGAGGAAACTTTTTGATAGAGGCTGCCACTTGAAAAGCTTCATTAACAGTCATACATTCCACAAGTAAATCATGGATAATAACCTGCAATTCTTGGAATTGAGCATGACAGATTTTCAGTCAACCATCTAGAAATTTGGCAGCCTTAAACTTCTTTAGTGTAACACCCCAAAAATGAGTCCCGAGACGTCACACAGTGCTTAAAACTATAAGTAGTCTCAACCTAATCCTGTAAACCTTCTACTAAATTTGAAACTCATAATAGAGAAATATAATCATATAATTAATGCTGGAATGCTGAATACTATTTGATCTAAAATGGAATTAATTGAACATAATATCTGAGAATACTTGACTTAAAAGTATGGATAATCAACACTGAAAATATGAGTTATAACTAGCAATTTGACAAAACTCTACTAGTAACAACTAGAGAGACACTAGGACAGACCCCCAGTTGACTCAATCTAACTGGAAATAACTGAATGGGATACTTTAATAAATTGAAAATCTGAATAACTAGATTCCCAAAAAATGAGGACTCACCAACTGTTGGGATGTAGATAGAAATGCTCACGGTCGATCACACTTCTAGAGCTGAGCACCTAAACCTATATTATTAAACAATGTAGCACATAGACATATATGTGGATCAGTACTTTTGGAATGTACTGGCATGTGGGTGTGAATGCATTAGTAAAACAATATTTCAATGTTCATAAGAATGTATGATAAGTGTAATGACTTACATTGTCTTGAATAACTAAAAGCTAAAAATCATAAATCATTAATGATAAAGCATACTGTATAAGTCTTATGAGCTATCACATTTAGTTCTAAAATTTATACTTGTATTCTATCTTTAAATCATACATTCTAAGCATATAAAGGACTCACTTTTATATCTGTAAACTGAAAGTTGAAATCTCATGACTAATATCTGATGTAAAATAATATTTGAATGAAACTGTGAGCCTTCACACTTAAATTCTAAAGCTTTTTAGTAAGTCTTTGCTGTTAGGGAGGTTTTTCTAACCAACATAAACCATGTGATCTATCATGTAGTCCAACGTCTAATTCTCCTAAGGGAAAAAACTCACGTTGAGAAGATGTATCATATTCTGGCCAGGGAGTATAAAGTGGATTAAAACTGATAAAGTGGATTCCATATCTCAACTAAGGATGTAAAGATCAATCTTGTTCAAAAACTGAATATAAACTAATCATAGGATGCTTAAAAGCACAATCCTGTTGGAATATCAATATTCAAACTAGGGCTTAATAACCCATGCTTTAACTCATGTCAAATCATCACAAGGTTCATGCTTGATAATCAAAATCTTGAAATTTCTTTATCAAATTCTAGTCAAGACAATGAAATTCAATTCTCAATATATGTAAAACCAAGTCAAACATATGGATACGTAAAATAGAGATGAAATTCAACATTCAAATGCTTTGTAACATCACAAACATCAAATAATGACAATTGGGTATAAAACCTATACTCAAATCATGTATATTCATGTAAATTCAAGTTTAAAAACAAGTTTTTGGCACAAGAGTGAAAGAGTTATCCTTGTTTATAACACCACATACTTTAATTGACTAAATTGATAAAGGCACTTGAGTTTGAATTCCTATTTGTGTTCTTGAAGATTGTTTCTTGAAGTTCTTGAATCGGGAAACTCAAATTTTTAATTATCTTGGAAAAGGAACGGCGAATTTTAGATTTCTTGAAGTTTAAAATTGAAGCTCTAGGGTTTCTTGGAGAGGAATTTGATGAATAATGAGGATATTTTGCTCAAAAATACACTTAATCTTTCATTTTCATGATTTGGGGGCTTAGTAAAAGAAAAAAATACCCTTGGGGATTTAAATCCCACAACTGGAATGTCGATCACGACCTCACCGTGATGCGCCAAATGGATCATCGTGATACCCACCGCGACGTGGTGGAATTGCGGTGACTCACTGGAAATGGGACCATTGCTGATTTAGGCGTCACCGCGACGCGATAAGTGGGTCATCACGATACCACTGCGATGTGGTGGAATCGCGGTGACCCTATGGAAAATGACAAATACCTTTTTACACTCCACTGCGATGCGGTGGACATCTTGACGCCATACTCACCGTGATGCAATGGAATCGAGGTGAACTACTAGAATTCCAATCCAAACAATATCCAATTCTTGTTCGAAAAATCCAAAACTTGCCCAAGACATGCTACTTACACTCCTGAATATAATTCAACTCAAAAATCATCATCTCGGGGCCCAGAAGGTCAACTTAAAAATCCTCAGAGTTTAAAGTGACTCAAAAGTGACTAAACCCCTCAATACTTAACTTTATTTTCAGGTTCTAAGTGCTATGGGCACATACTAGGGGCTGAGCTGAACTAGGAAAGTGTAGGGTATTACAATATCTCCCCCTTAAATGAGACTAATTAAGCTGAGGTTACTAAGGAACTGAAATTATACACTGGCATGCACAACTGTAAGCATGTCTGCATGGCTAAACTTATTTGCAAAAGCAAAAATTATCAAGAGAGTGACTATATAAGGATAAAACTTATAATGAAAAAAGATGATCTGAGGAAACTTGTTACCTTAAACTAAGCCTGAATTTCTGGCGAAAAGATGAGGGTACTTGGTTCACATATCTGCTTCTTCTTCCCAAGTGGCACCCTCAATGGATTGTTTCCGCCAAAGGACTTTGACCAAGAAAACTTCTTTGTTCCTTAGTCTATGAATCTGGTGATCAAGAATCTCAACTGGAATATCTTTATAAGAGAGGCTATCGTGAATAACTATGCTTTCTAAGGGTACAACAACAGCTGGATCACCAATACACTTCATTAGTAAGGATACATGGAACACAGGGTAAATGGATGATAAATCTGTAGGCAACTTAAGCTCGTACACCACCTTTCTAACATAGCTCAATATTCTGTAGGGGCCAACATATCAGGGACTAAGCTTCCCCTTTTTGCCAAATCTCTTCACCCCCTTCATGGGTGAAACTTTCAAATAAACTTAGTCATCAACTTCAAACTCAATATTCTTTCTCCTCTCATCTACATAAGATTTCTGATGACTCTGAGCTGTTTTCAACCTTTGTTGAATCAACTGGACTTTCTCCATAGCTTCTAACATCACATCTGGCCTTATCAAAGTGGCCTCACCCACTTTGAACCAACCGATCAGTGACCTACATCTCCTCCTATACAAAGCCTCAAAAAGTGCCATCTGGATGCTAGAATGGTAGATGTTATTGTAGGTGAACTCGATCAATGGTAGGTGATCATCCCACTACCCTTGAAGTCAAGAACTCATGCCTTCAACATATCCTCTAGGGTCTGAATGGTCCTCTCTGCCTAACCATCTATCTGAGGGTGAAAAGATAAATTGAGATGAACTTGGGTACCAAGGCCCTTCTAAAAGGGTTTTCAAAAGTGAGAGGTAAACTGAGTACTCTTATCTAAAATGATAGACAAAGGTACTCCGTATAATCTTACCAACTCTCTAATATACAACTTAGCATAATATTTAGATGAGTAGGATGTATGAACTGACAGAAAATAGGCTGATTTGGTCAACCTGTCTATAATAACCCAAATCGAATCATGCTGATGATGCAAACGTAACCCTATTACAAAATCCATGTTCACCTATTCCAATTTCTAGGTGGGAATACTAAACTCCTGCAAGGTGCCACCAGGTCTTTGGTGCTCCACCTTAATCTGTTGATAAACAGAACACGTAGCCACAAACTTTGTAACATATTTCTTTATACCACTCCACCAATAGACTTTCCACTAATCTTGGTACATCTTAGTAGCTCCTGGGTGAATGGTGTAATGCACACCATACGCTTCAGCCATAATCAACTACCTTAAAGCATCAATGCACGACACACATAATCTACTCTGGTATCTCAACACACCATCTCCCCCTTGGAATAAAACCTCTATTTTCTGATCTCTGACCGACTCCTTTAACTTAACTAAGCTGGGATCCTCATCTTGTTTCTCCTTCACCTCTGAAACTAAAGAATATTTTGCATTACTTTGGACCCAAACATTTCCCTCAGCTAAATAAAATAATCGCACACCTAGTCTAGCAAATAGATGAACTTCTCAAACCACCCCTTTCTTATCACCCTCTACATGAGCAACACTACCCATCGAAAGTCTACTAAGGGTGTCTGCCACAACATTAGCCTTGCCCAAATGATACAAAACACTCATGTCGTAATCTTTCAATAATTCTAACGACCTTCTTTTATAAAGATTTAACTCTCTCTGCGTCTAACGACCTTCTCTGATAAAGATTTAACTTTCTTTGTGTAAACACATATTGCAAACTTTTGTGGTCCGTAAACACATCAACATGCACCCCATAAAGATAGTGCCTCATAATTTTCAAAGCAAACACAATAGCAGTTAATTTAAAGTCATGAGTAGGATAGTTCTTTTCGTGAGGCTTAAGCTGTCTAGAGACATAGGCTATGACTCTACCTCTTTGTATCAAAACATAACCTAGACCAACTCTAAAAGTATTACAATTGACAATGAATCTATCTGTACCATCAGGTAAAGCTAAGACTGGAGTTGAAGTGAGCCAAGCCTTCAACTCCTGAAAACTCTTCTCATAAGAATCTAACCACTGAAACTTAATTTTCTTTTGAGTTAATCTGGACATAGGGGATGCAATGGATGAAAACTCCTCAACAAACCATCTGTAATAGCCAGATAAACCCAAGAAAATCCTAATGTCTGATAGAGAAATGGGTCTACGCCAGTTTGTCACTGCTTCGATCTTTTGGGGATTAACTCTAATGCCATCACCAGAAATAATATGACCGAGGAAAGCTACAGACCTTAGCCAAAATTCACACAAGCTGAATTTGATGAACAAATGGTGGTCTCTAAGAATTTGTAACACAATTCTAAGATGGTCTGCATGGTTATACTAGTTACAAGAATAGATAAGAATATCATCGATAAATACTATAACAAACGTGTCTAGGTACTGTTTGAAAACTTGGTTCATCAAGTCCATGAAGGTTGCTGGAGCATTTGTTAGCCCGAAGGTCATGACTAGGAATTCAAAATGACCATAACGAGTTATGAAAGCTGTCTTGATATTATCATATTCCCTTACCCTAAGATGGTGATAGCTAGATCTAAGTTCTGTCTTAGAGAAGTAACTTACACCTTAGAGTTGATCAAATAAGTCATCAATTTTGGGAAGACGATATCTATTTTTAACTATGACTTTATTCAACTGATGATAGTCAATGTACATTTGTCAAGAACCATCTTTCTTTTGAACGAATAGGACGGGAACTCCCCATGGAGAAACATTGGTCCTTATGAAACCTTTATCTAAAAGATCTTTGAGTTACTCCTTTAACTTTTTAAGCTCGGCTGGAGCCATACGATATGGAGGAATGAAGATGGGCTGAGTATCAGTAAGAAGATCAATACCAAATTTTATTTCTCTGTTGGGAAGTACCCCTGGTAAATCTTCAGGAAAAACTTTTGGAAACTCATTGACTACACAGACTGACTAAACAGTTAGAGCCTCAGACTTATTGTCTTTGACTTGAACTAAATGACAAGTGCACCCTTTTGAGATTAACTTTCTGGCCTTAATATAGGATATGAAATGACTCTTAGGAGATACAGAATTGCCTTCCTACTCAAAGACTGGCTCATCTGGAAACTAAAACTTCACCACTCGCATGCAAAAATTATAGATGCATAACAGTAATGAAGCCAATCCATGCCCAGAATAAGGTCAAAGTCTACCATATCTAACTTTATTAAGTCTTCTAATATAATCTTGTAAAGGAAAATGATAGGAAACTTTTTGTAGATTTATTTGGAAACAACTGACTCACCTACTGGTGTAGAAACTAAGAAGGGCTTAGAAAGCTTTTCAGGATCCACTCCAAAATTTACTGCAACCCATAGATTCACATAAGAGAGATTTGACCTAGGGTCTATCAATATGTAAGCATCAAGATGAAAGACACGAAGCATATCAGTAATAACATCTGCTGAACTCTCCTACTCCTAGCGGGATGGTAAAGCATAGAACCGATTCTGGCATTGACTACTACCGGTACTGGATGATGTGCCTTAAGAAGTGGATGGGCGACCTAGAGAAGCTGGAGCACTAGTATCCTGAGTCTGGGGATGAATATCCCTACTGTCTTTCTTAGCATACGGGAACTCTTTGATTTTGTGACACAACTTATAACATCGAAACAACCTTTCTGTCCCAACAAACACTCATCAATATGATTTTTACCATATTTAGCACATGCAGGATAACTGGGCCTTCCATCCACACTATTCTGAGACCTGGACATAGAAGTCCTACCCCACTGTTCTTTCTTAGCTCTAAGTGTGGGAGAACTGGCTGAAGATGGCATCGGTATAGAAGGGCGACCTTGTAACTATGAATAATTTCCCATGCAAATCTTGGTTGGCTATACTCAAACTGCCTATTTCTAGCCTTCTTATTTACTCTATATCTTCCCCTTCAACTTTTCCGCCTCAATCTACTGAGCATGAGTCATCAGTCTAGCAAGATCCATATCCCTAATAAGCATGGCATCCTATACTCCTGGACTATAAAACCAAAAACTACGGTAACAAACTTACTTATACTAGACCTTGGGTCAGCTATTAAATTAGGAACATACTTAGATAGATGATTGAACTTAAGATAGTACTTTTTCATTGTCATCGAGCCCTACCTCAGGTTCATAAAATCCTCAATCTTTCCTTCTCTTAACTCACATGGAAAGAACTTATCTAGAAATGTATCCTGAAAACCCTGCCAACTCATGGGAGCTACATTTTTACCTTTACCATTCTTCAACATAACCATCCAATCATAAGCAACATCCTTCAGCTGGTAAGAAGCCAATACCATACTCTTCCCTTCAGTAACATGCATAACTTAGGTAATCTTTTTCACCTCATCAAGATATAACTGTGGGTCCTCATCAACCTTAAGAATTCAGGCAGATTCATCCTCATAAATTCATAAAGTCTGGCTACAACTAAATCACCCTATTACTGATATGGGCCTATATCCTGATGGTTGCCCTTAATATTGGCAGTCACAACTTAGGCCAATTCTTGAAAGGCAAATCAAAATTCAGCATAAGACATATTCTTATTCAGAGGATTAACAGGCTAGGTTGGCTGGATATCATTTATGTGGGCATTACCTCTTCAAGGAGACATATTCTGTCACATGAGAGCACGAGTCAAAAGTAGATAGAGAAAGTTGTAAGCATGATTGATCATGAAAGAAAAGGATGATTTCCTAAATCATCCCATCACCTTTTGCTCACAAATGTAGCGCGCTTCACACCCATGATCAAGACACTACGTAACACAGCTTATCTGAATCCCTAGGACTCTTTAAAATCTTAGTCTCTGATAAAAATTTTGTAACGCCCTGAAAATAAGTCCCAAGACATCACTTGGTGCTCAAGACTACGAGTAGTCTCAAGCTAACCCTGTAAGACTTCTACTAAATCTTAAACTCATAATAGAGAAATATAAACATATAATCAATGCTGGAATACTGAATACTTTCTGATCTAAACTGGAATTAACTAAACATAATATCTGAGAATACTTTACTTAAAATTCTAGACAATCAACACTGAAAATCCAAGTTATAACTAGCAGTCTGACAAGCCTCTACTAGTAACAACTAGAGAGCCGCTGGGACAGACCCCCGGCTGACTCAATCTGACTAAAAATACCTAAACGGGCTACTTTAACAAATAAAAAATCTGAATAAATGGGTCCCTGGACTATGAGGACTCACCAACTATTGGGATGTAGATAGAGATGCTTATGGCCGATCACGCTACTAGAGCTGAGCACCTGAACCTACATTATTAAAAATGCAGCACATAGACATATATATGGATCAGTAATTTTGGAATGTACTGAGCATGTGGGGTAAATACATTACTAAAATAATATCTCAATGTTCATAAAAATTTATGAAAGAATGCATGGTAAGTGTAATGACTCATGTTGGCTTGAATAACTAAAAGCTAAAACTCATAAATTATAAATGATAAAGCATACTATATAAGTCGTGTGAGCCATCACATTTAGTTCTAAAAGTTGTACTTGTATTCTATCTTTAAATCATACAGTCTAAGTGTAGAAAGGACTCACTTTTATATTTGATAACTGGAAGCTAAAATCACATGACTAATAGCTGATATAAAATAATATCTGAATGAAACTGTGAGCCTTCACCCTTACATTCTAAAGCTTTTCTATAATTCTTTACTGTTAGGGAGGTTCTTCTAACTGACATAAACCACGTAGGCTATCATAGAGTCCAACGTCTTGTTCCTCTAAGGGAAAAATCTCACATTGGGGAAAGGTGTCATACTCTTGCCAGGGAGTATAACCTGGCCTAAGTGATCACAATCTGTATCTGTATCCATATACAAATGGAATATAATTTAATTTTGTACCTATGTTGGCTCGTAGTTTTAGGGAAGTAGGATGCACGAAACTCGCACTTCTCGCTTGGTGCTAAATACTACTCCCTTTAATCTGTATGCTCATTCTGTAGGAAATCCACTTTAAAACTAGCATAAGGGTTTACTATGAAAACTAGTTATGCATCTGTTTACTTTAAACTATAATCAAAACTGTAATTAAAACTGATAAAGTAGATTTCATATCTCAGCTAAGGATGTAAAGATCAATCTTGTTCAAAAATTGAATATAAACTAATCATAGGATGCTTAAAAGCATAATCTTCTTGGAATATTAATATTCAAACTAGGGCTTAATAACCCATGCTTTAACTTATGTCAAATCATCACAAGGTTCATGCTTGATAATCAAAATTTTTAAATTTCTTTAACAAATTCTAGTCTAGACAATGAAATTCAATTCTTAATATATTAAAACCAAGCCAAACATATGGATACGTAAAATAGAGATGCAATTCAACATTCAAATGGCTTGTACTATTATAAACAACAAATAATGACAGTTGGGTATCAACCCTATACTCAAATCATGTATATTCATGTACATTCAAGATTAAAAACTAGTTTTGGGCACAACGATGAAAGAGTTATCCTTGTTCATAACCCCACATACATTAATTGACTAAATTTATGAAGACACTTGAGTTTGAATTCCTATTTGTGTTCTTGAAGATCGTTTCTTGAATTTCTTGAACTGAAAAACACGAATTTTTAATTATCTTGAAAAAGGAATGGTGAATTTTGGATTTCTTGAAGTTTATAATTGAAGTTCTAGGGTTTCTTGGAGAGGAATTTGATGAATAATGAGGATATTTTGCTACAAATACACTTAATTTTCCGTTTTCAAGATTTGGGGGCTTGGTAACAAAACTACCCTTGGAGATTTATATCCCGCAACTAAAATGCCGACCACCACCTCACCACGACATGCCAAATGGGTCATCACGATACCCGCAACGACGTAGTGAAATTGCAGTGACTCACTGGAAATGGAACTATTGCTGATTTGGGTGTCACTGCAATGCGGTGAGTGGGTCATCGCGATACCCACCACAACATGGTGGAATCGTGGTGACCCGCTAGAAATTGACAAATGCCTTTTTACAGTCCCTCGCGACTCGGTGGACCTCTTGATGCTATACTCACCACGACACGATGGAATTGCATTGAGGTGCTAGAATTTCAATCCAAACACCATCCAATCATAGTCTGAAAAATCCAAAACTTTCCCGAGACATACTACTTACACTCCTGAATATAATTCAACTCAAAAATCATCATCTCGAGGCCTGGAAGGTCAACTTAAAAATACCCAGAGTTTAAAGAGAGTCAAATGTAACTAAAAACCTCAACACTTAACTTTATTCTTAGGTTTTAAGTGCTATGGGCACATACTAGGGGCTGAGCTGAACTAGGAAAGTGTGGGGTATTACACATAGTCTAGTATCTTTGATCTTGTATTTCTTGTCCAAAGCATCCAATTGTTCTTTCAAAATTTTGCAGACACTATCATCATAGTTCTGACCATCTTCCAATCCATTCAGGGTATAATTCTTGCACAAAAACTCTATATGATTGCATGCCTCGGTTACTAGAAACCACTCTTTCTTTGGAGTGTCATATGATAAAGTTGGAATGTTCTCCATAATAAACCTATGAAAACTAAGAGTAGTCAGAAAAAACATCTTTTGTTGCCATCTTTTAAAGTCACAATAAAAAACTTTCCAGATTTTTCTGCCATAGTAATAGCATGAGTAACATGACTTGACAAAACAACATTCATTGCCACAGATGTAGCAGCCACAACATTATCAGTTGGTTCTCCTATTTCTGTTCAAACACACATTAATAAAATTCAATAAATTGGTGAACAAGAAAAATGATTTTTATTCAGACGATGAATTTTTTATATTCTTTGAATTGATAAAAATAAAGTCTTTTTTAAATCGATGAAGTTTTTATGTTCTTTGAATTGAGTTAAAAAGTGGATTATAAAGGCGTTAGACTTTAATCTTCAACTAAACCAGAAAAAAAGATGATACAGAAAAATAAAAAATAAATAAAATAAAAATTCTTTCAGCTTGTTATTTTCCTGCAAATCAAGAACCTTAAACTAATGCTAAGATGAAGTTCTAATCCCACAGTTAACAACGAACTCCACTAATGGAGTAATAACACTAACTTTTATTTCTTTGAAGAAGAAGAAGAAAGTTTTTAACTTATGTATAATATATTAGGTATATATTTCATACTACATATAAAAGTCAGAGATTTATATCTAAAAGGTGGTGCTTAAAAAAGAAATAGTTGAAGAAAAGTCACAACCTTTGGAAATGTCGCCTTACCTGCGGACCCATCTTCTGCCGTAGGTGGATACTATAATGTCTCGAGACCGCACCCTAGGTGTCATACAGTTCTTATAATCTCAAAGGACCAAAAGCCAACCCATGACTGGTACCTATTGTGAGCACTGACTAATAATAATACCAAAAATATAGGCAAAAATTAGACTGAGATTTCCATATGGTTCATAAACCAAAAACAAATAGTGAATGCTGATAATAATACTGAAAACTGAACATCTATCTGAAATAGTCTAGTCCAAAAGCCTCCAATTGTCTGAATATGGAGCTGATGGGACAAGTCCCTGACTAACTCCGATTGCTGAACATACTAAACTACTGGAATGCTGAAATAAATAACTCTATCCTTGAAATATGAGGACTCACCACTAAAACTGTTGCTGATAACCTGAGCTTCTAAGTACGGTCAAGAAACTGAGCTTTCAAACGTACGATATGAGACATCATAGTGCAAAGAAAGAGTATGCGTCAGTACTTTGAATGTACTGGTATGCTAGGTGAGGTAGGCTGATATACATGGGTTCATATGTATGAGATGATATCTGACCGAATGAACATCATGAAGTAACTGGATAAGAGTACATGCAAAATTGTAACTACTGAACATGCTAAATATGCAATACTACACATATAATGCCTATCTGAATTAGACTAAAACTGAAGTACTGAGTTCTGATATTTGAATACTGATAACTAAAGGTTTAGACTGGAACTAAATTACTAAATTCTGATGGCTAAGAAATTGAGAAGTGATAGCCATGGTTTTGTAGAACTATCTGAGTTATTTTCTAAATACTGAGAATAAAACTGTAACTATGTGAGGTATCATCTAACTTACATACCCCAATATAGATTGATTGGGTCCAACCTGTAACCCAAGTTAGTAGGGTGTTAACACTATGACATGGGTTACTAACACTTATTGTGAGTCACCCTAACTGGCAGGAAGACATTTTGTCAACCCTCACTGATAGGAAACTCATATGAGATATGTCCATCCTTATCTATCAGGAAGATATCTCAACCTATGCTGACTATATATTTTTGTGAATCAGGGACTGCTACTAAATGTTAAACCCTCTGCTTGTATGAACGCCCCCATCCATGGGTTCGCTCGATGCTGAATGCTACTCTCAACTGAATCGACACTGAACTGATCACTAGAATGTACTAGGCTTGACTGAACTAACACTGATCATGTTGACTAGATGAACTGGACTGAGTTCACTGAGTTCTACTAACTGACCGAGTACTACGATTCTTGACCTTTACTGGGACAATTCTATAACTATTGCAACTAAGTAAACAGCTAGATTTTGGGTAATAAATACTCCCAGGACTCGATAGCACAATGGATAAAACATAGCAAATCTTGAATGTATAACAATAGTCAATTTTTCACAATTCGTTCAATGATTCATTTTGACAAACACTTGAAGTTCATGGACCTGTACATGATTGAGAACGCATGCTAACATGTCATGATTTCACTATCCAATTCACATGGACATTCTATCAAACACTTGGGGAGCATAATTAATGCACATGATAATAAACAACATATAAGCATCATGACTACAACTTAATCTTGTAAATTCAAGCATTATAACATGAAAGATTTATAATTCAACACAAATGCTAACATAATTTCATGGAACCCATGAAAGATCTCAACTTGAAATCTATACAACAACTCAAACATGGGAATAATTTAATTAATAACATAGAAATCATAATTCAAATTCTTGAAAAGGTTTCTTGAACTCTAAGGGTGGAAGAAGACCCAAAGATGAACACCTAACTTACCTAAGTGACAAAATTTGTGAAGATTATTAGGGATTTCTTGGAACTTAATCTTGAGCTTGATGAACTAGGGTTTATTTCTTGAGAGGATTTTGTTAATAAGTTAGTTTATTTAGCCTATTAAGGGGCTGAATTTTATGTTATGGGGGTTTAATGTGGGAGAAAAATGAATTAATTACTCCCATAAACCCGTAACTTAACACACAAAACCGGTCCAGCGATGTGATACCCGATGTGCCTCATCGATACTGTCGACATGATAGCCGACGCATCACATCACATCGATGGTACCAATGTGATAGCCAATGCGATGAATAAAGATTGTGTTGTCTTGATATTTTTCTCTTCCAAATGTGACTCAAATAATGTCTAAAAATTCCAAAACTCATCCAATATGACCTATTGACATCCCTGATCATGAATCAACTTAAAAATTGACATTGTAAGGTCTAAAAATTAGAAATAATATCCTTGAAATATTGAGGCCAAAATAAGGCTAAATGTCAACACTTAGCTGAAATTTTCTAAATATGGGATCTCTTTTGGCATGATATATAGGACTGAGATGACTAGGATTTTATGGGGTCTTACAATATCTCCTCTTTCAAAACATTCATCTTTGAATGAGACTAATTGAACTGAGAGGAACTGAGGAACTGTACTTTCACTGACATACATAACTAGAGCATGACTAAATTTTGGAGACATGACACATGACTGAACTGTTTCATAAATGCATGAATGATATGAGAACATTATGCAGCTGAACTAAGCATGGAAACAAAGAGTTCTAAGGAAAATTATTTCCCTACACTGAGAATACCGAGGAACCTGAGGTAATTTACTAAACATGTGTGAACGGGAATAAGTGATCATTACTGAGTCTGAAGCATGATGCATAAACTAATTATCATGAACTGAACTGATTTTTGGAATACATGCAATGTCATGAGAATGGTCATATGGTTGATATAGAAATGAGAGAGTCAGCACATAAGTAACCATTACCTCCTACTGTATCTTGTTTCATGAAGAAATGATGGGAGATTTAGTACATTAAAACTCAGGGTAATACGACATCTCTCTCTTAGGATAGTTTATTCTCTGAATGATACTGACTTGACTGAATAACTAAGGAAAGACTGAGACGGTGCACAGGACACTTGTAAACTGAATTATGACTAGATATCTGGAATCTAAAACATAATGCATGAACTGAACTGTATTCATCTAAAAGGACTAATCCTGGAATATGCATGATATAAAATCTGAATTTCGCTGATCATTATATTTATAGCATAAGTATTAGAACTGAACATACTATAAAGCGTAAATACATGATTCATGAGTTATATGACTTGATCTGGAGTTCATAAGTTTCAAGGAACATGATTCGTACAACCGAGAAAATAGGGACTCATTATACTAAGAACTGAAAGCACACATAATTATTTATGATGTGCAAGAATGTGAACTATGATTATGGAGCTGACATATACAGCATGAGTAGGTATCATAATGATGGAAGTACAAAACTCTGCACTAAGATGAGAATGAGTCAGTCACCTTCCTCCTCTATTAACTTTCTACAATACCTGGCATTACTTCTAAAACCTGAGGGACTGACTTGGTTACTTGTTCTATCATCTCCTCCTTATCTTAAAGTCATCGTTCTAAGTCTATGAACCCCTTAACAAACTCCAAGATTAATTTTCATGAATTTACTCTATAATTTGGGGTAATAATACCCATAAATGATAGATTCCCCCTGAAGGACTGCACCTGAAGTGTAAGTCCAATTGCTAATACTTCCTTGTAAGATACACTCTTAACTTTCTATCACTCCAATAATCATCACATAACAACTTAAACACTGGATAACTTAGAATCCCCAACTCTACTACTGTTGCTAAACTCTTAGTTTCATTCTTTAAATTCTAGGTCATATTCTATCATAGGATTCTGAGAAGGAAGCTGAAATTATGTGTAACTCCTAAGCACTGAGGTACTACCCTGTCATTCATTAACTGGTTCTCTAAGAAGCTGAAACTGTATTACTCTATTTCTGAAATCAACTGAAGTGATTTACTAGGATACTGTAATCGGGTAATCTATATATACCCGTCTGACTAGGATAGATATACCCACTGTGGCAGACAATGAGAAAGGGTCTGTTAAGATTTTGGGACTGACACTAGACTTGGCAACTATATCGGGGTTAAAAAACAAAGAGAAGCTCCGTAGTCTAGTAAAACATACATAAGAATAAGAAAGGCGTATAACGTACCCATAACTACTTCAGGAGAACTTTCCTAATCATGTCGAGACTGAAGTGCATAAAGCCTATTCTGGCATTGGCCACTGGTTGTACTAGAGAGTCGGGCGATCAGATGGAACTAGAGGATGACTGTGTTGACTCTGCGAACTATCCTCATGATATTCTATGACTCTGCGACCTTACTTGCCACATCCAAAATACATATCACTGTCCGCTTTACACACTCTCTTATGATTCTTACCACACTCTCTACAAAGTGGATAGGTATGACCACTACTCCTACTAACCTGGGTTTTGGAACCTGGCGCCCCATCCTAACTATAATACCCCAGATTTTCTTTAAGTCTAGTTTCATCTTAAAGAAGAGTAAGGTATGACTTTCCAAGTGAGAAATATTTTAAACCGTGTAGAATTTTCCTAATATCAACTTTTTTTCATGTAGAGAATTGAGTAAAGATTCAAGTTCCCCATGTAAAAGACTTCAAGAACCCTCTCTCAAGAGTAAGAAGAAGAGTCTCGAGCAAGTTTATTCATCTAAGTTACAATCTAAGGTATGTGGGGTTTGAACAAGGACAATTCTTTCGTCCTTGTGCCCAAAACTTGTTTTAAATTACAAATATATATGTATTTATGAGTTATACTATGAATTTGTTGTGTGGGTTCATACCAATATTACTATGCATGAGATTTTGAGATTTACCAATGTTCTAGAAATTGAAGTATATGAGTACATTGAGATTGTTAGACAAGTAGCTGTAAATTCAAGATTTTAATATGATTTGAGTCCATATGATACCTAGTATGCATTTTGATAAGTCTTAACTTAAGATTTGATTATGGGTCATTAAGCCCTACTTGAGATTTGCAATTTCATGAACTTTTGTGCTATAAGCACCCATTATTTGAGTACTTTGAGATTATTGATAAAGTTTTGACTTTAATGGTCATAGTAGCCTTGAAATCCACATTACTACATGAGACTACAGATTTTATAGTTGGGTTCTTTATGAACCATGAGATTATTTTTAAAGTGGATTTCCATGAGACGAGCGTAGCTAACTAAAGAGAATAGTATTTAGCATCGAGTTGGGTAAGTTACTATGGTTTCATACCCCAGAACTACGTGCCACCATAGCATTGAGATTTATGGGTCCGAGGCTGAGATAAGTGACCACTGAGTTGAGGTTATACTTCCTGGAAAGAGTATGACACTTCTCCCTAATGTGAGGTTTCTTCCTTAGGAGGACAAGATGTTGGACTCCATGTAGCTCACATGGTTTATGCTAGTTAATAGAACCTCCCTAATGTATTTTTCCTTGAGATAGAATATTTTTCCTAAAACTTTGAGATAAGTGATTTTCCCTAATATTAAGATTTTAAAAATAGTTTCTTGAAGTAAAATTTTCCCAAGAAGAAAGTAGTTTTCTCTACGAGTCAGAGTTATAGAATTTCAAGTTCCAAGTGTCTTGAGTTTAAAAGAGTTCTAAGTTTTTGAGCATCAAAGAAGTTTTACTCTCCATGAGATATATACATGAGTTTGAAAGTATTGTTTAAAGATTTCTTTAGTCTTCGAGTAATGAGAATAAGAGAAGAGTTCATATTTTAAAGCTAAAGCATAATGAATCATGATATTTGTGTTACATGCTTCATTATACATGATTTATGAGCTTTACATTTCAGACTTATTCAAGCTATGTGAGTCATTCGTAATTGCATGCATGATTTGATTAATGAGTATTGATATTGTTTTATGTAAATGCATACACCCCTATATACTCAGTATATTCCCAAGTGTTGATCCACATATACGTCTATGTGCTACATTGTCTTATAATGTAGGTTCAGGTGCTCAATCCCAGCCTCATCAGTGATTTTTGAGAACCTTTGTCTACATCTCCACAGTGGTGAGTCCTTATGGTTCGAGGACCTATTTTAGACATTTCAGAGTTCAAGTAGATATATTATTGCTTTCAGTTCAGTTTGAGTCAGTCGGGGACCTATCCCAATGGCTCTCTAGTTCATAGAGTAGTAGAGCCTTTGTCAGACTAGTTATCAGATTGTTAGTATGTAGAGATTTCCAGCTTTGTGGACATTTAGACCGAGTATTTTCTTTGTATTTCCTATCATTTGATATGACAGTACTAATGTTTTTTTTTATTTCATCTCGAATTGAGTTATTATATGTAGCAATAGGCTCAAAGGGTTAGCTTGGGCTTACTGGTAGCCTTAAGCACCGTGTTACGTCCTGAGAGGTGATTTCGGGTCATTACATCGACTATCACTTCTAAATATTGGTACTGGCACACTAGCTGAAGAATAAATTGGGGCTGAACACTTTTGACTAAACTGAGAATGTTTACCACCCTCTAACTGATCAAAATTTAAAGTACTTGTCCTAGCCTTCTTGTTTTCCCTATCTTTCTCCTTAGTTTTATGCTCCTCTATCTGTTGAGCATGGACCATCAACCTATATAAGTTTATCTCCTTTATTAGCATTGTGGTCCTACACTCTTTGACCATACTGTTGGACACACCAGATAAGAATTTACTTATCTTAGTTCTACTATCAGCTACCACATGAGGAAAATATCTTTCTAACTGATTAAACTTGAGGGAATACTTCTTCACTATCTTGCTGCCCTACTTTAAGTTAATGAAATCTAACACCTTAGCCTCTCTCAATTCCAATGGGAAAAAACTATCTAGAAAGGCAGCAGCAAACTCTTCCCATTCTATATGCCCTGCATCTGCGGCCCTATCTGCCTTCCACTACTTAAACCATGTATAAGCTACATCCTGTAAATCATAGGCAACTAACTCAGCACTCTCACTAGTGGTTACCCCCATAATATTTGTTACCTTCTACACCATGTCAAGGAATTCCTGTGGGTCCTCTTCAAACTTAGACCCTAAAAATGATGGAGGATTCATTCAAGTGAAGTCTTGAATTCTAGCTGCATTAGTATTGGCTACTGGGTTGGCTTGAACAGCAGCTGGGCATTTATTTTGGGCTACTATAGAATAAGCTATAGTGGTGAAAGATACTCTAAATTCTATGTGAGATACATGCTCGTCCAGGGGATCTGCTTGAACGTGCAGAGATGCTGGCTGGTTTCTAGTTCTTTTTCTGTTAGTCTTTTTGGAAGGAATATTCTATGAATGAAAGGAAAACTTTGATTAGACACAGATTTTAACTTGAGAACATGCTCACTCGCCCGATATGAACACTGAAAGAAGGGAAACTTTTTCCTAAAATGCCTCATAGCCTCTAGTCTATAAGCGTGGTGCTCTATGCACCTATGCATAAGACTCCACTTTATGTGGCTTTCAGACTCCCTAGTACTCTTTAGAACCTTAGGCTCTGATACCAAGTTTGTAATCCCCCGAGACTGCACCCAGGGCATCACACGGTGCTTACAATCCCGAAGGACCACAAGCTAACCCATGACTGGTAGCTGCTGTGAGCACTGAATAATAATAACACTGAAAATATATGCAAAAATTAGGCTGAGATTGCCATAAGGTTCATAAACTAAAAACAAATATTGAATACTGATAATAATATTGAAAACTGAACATCTGTCTGAAATAGTCTAGTTCAAAAGCCTCTAATTATCTGAATATGGAGTAGATGGTACAAGTTTCCAACTAACTTCGATTGCTAAATATACTTAACTATTGGAATACTAAAATAAATAACTCTATCCTCAAAATATGAGGACTCACTACTAAAATTTCTACTTATAACCTGAGATGCAAAGTATCCTGAGCGAACCTACAATATGAGACATCATAGCATAAAGAAAGAGTATGCATTAGTACTTTGAATGTACTGGTATACTAGGTAAGGTAGGCTAATATACATAGGTTCATATGCATGAGATGATAACTAACTGAATGAATATCATGAAGTAAATGGATGAGAGTACATGAAAAACTGTAAATACTGAATATGCAATACAGCGTATATAATGTCTGTCTAAATTAGACTGGAATTGAAGTACTGAGTTCTCAGAATACTAATAACTAAAGGTTTAGACTGGAATTGAAGTACTGAATTCTGATGGCTAAGTAACTGATAACTAATACACATAGTTCTATAGAACTGTCTAAGTTCTTTACTGAATATTAAGACTGAAACTATAGTCATGGGAGGTATCATTTAATCGACATTCCCCAATATGAATTGATTGGGGTCCAACCTATAACCCCAATTAGAAGGGTGTTAGCATCGTGGAATGGGTTACAAACATTGGTTGTGAGTCACCTTAACTGGTAGGAAGACATTTTGTCAACCCTCACTGATAGGAAACTCATACGAGATATGTCCACCCTTATCTATTAGGAAGATATCTCAACCTACACTGGCTATATAGTTCTGTAACTTAGGGACTGCTACTAAGGGTTCAAACCCTCTGCTTGCAGGAATTACCCCATTCCTGGGTTCGCTCGGTGCTGAATCCTACTCCCAATTGAATCGACACTGAACTTATCACTAGACTGTACTAGGCTTGACTGAACTAACACTGATCGTGTTGACTGGCTGAATTAGACTGAGTTCACTGAGTTCTGCTAACTGACTGAGTACTACGGTTCTTGACCTTTACTGGGACGATTCTATAACTACTACAACTAAGTAAACTGCTAGATTTTGGGTAATAAATACTCCCAGGACTCGATAGCATAATAGATAAAACATAGCAAATCTTGAAAGCATAGCAATAGTCAATTTTTCACAATTCATTCATTGAGTCATTTTGACAAACACTTGGTGGTCATGGACTTGTACATAATTGAGAACGCATGCTAGCATGTCATGATTTCACTATCCAATTCACATGAACATTCTATCAAACACTTAGGGAGCATAATTAATGTACATGATAATGAACAACATATAAGCATCATGACTACAACTTAATCTTGCAAATTCAAGGGTGTGGACATGAAAGATTTATAATTCAACACACATGCTAACATAATTTAATGGGACACATAAAAGATCTCACCTTGAAATCCATACAACAACTCAAACATGGGCATAATTCAATTCATAACATGAAAATCATAATTCAAGTTTTTGAAAAGGTTTCTTGAACTCCAAGGGTGGAAAAAGACCCAAGGATGAACACCTAACATATATGAGTGATGGAATTCGTAAAGATTGTTGGGGATTTCATGGAACTTGATCTTGAGATTGATGAACTAGGGTTTATTTCTTGAGAGGATTTTGTGAATGAGTAAATTTATTTAGCCTACTGAGGGGCTGAATTTCGTGTTATGGGGGTTTAATGTGAGAGAAAAATGACTTAATTACCCCCACAAACCCATAACTTAACACACAAAACTATCACAGTGATGCGATACCCAACGTACCACGTTGATGTTGTCGACAAGATAGACTATACATCGTGTCAGTGGTACCATAGCCAATGCGACGTGTCAAGATCGCATTGACTTGCTGCTTTGGTATTCGAAACATGACTCAAATGATGTCTGAAATTACAAAACTCAACCAGTATGACCTATTGATATCCTTGATCATGAATCAACTTCAAAATCGATATTGTAAGGTCGAAAAGATCCAAAATAAAATCCTTGAAATATCGAGACCAAAATAAGGCTAAGTGTCAATACTTCGCTGAAATTTTCTAAGTCTGGGACCTCTTTTGGCATGATATATAGGACTGAGATTACTAGGATTTTACGGGGTCTTACAGTTAAATGCAGCTGTAAGTCACACTTTCTCTAAAAATAGAAAGTTTTAACTGACCTGTCTGTCACCCGAATTATGCATCCAAGAAAGTATAAAGTGGTCGTTGATAAGTGGTGAATTTACCACTCATTTACATCCAAAATTTGTGCACACTACTATGATTTGATGGTATTAATACAACAACTTTGTTAGTTAAATGCACTAATTTCCATATTTTTTAAGTATACAGGTGATGAAAAAAAATGTAGAATTGAGCTTAAAAGGGATCAAAAAGAGAAGAGAAATGCAGCTGAAAGACCCTGAGTAGGAAATAGTCTCAGTTACCACGATCACGGCCAGTCAAGCTAGGTCAAATCCTGTGATCACGATGATCTGAAGGTGATCTCAGTGCCTGCGATCGCGGAAACACAATTTTATGCCCTGGGGCAATTCTATAAATTTATGTAGCCGACCCTAAACTTTAAAAGGCTAAAACCCTTTCCCATTTGCAATTATTGATCTTTGAAATTAAAATTGGAGACTTTGTAAACCCTACCAAATTGGGGAAACTTAGGGGGATTGATTTTTTAATTACTCTTAGTTTCAATTGAAGTTGGATATTGGATTACTCTTTATTGCAAGTTTTAATGAAAGCATTGAACAACCAATAAGGTATATCCCTTTCCCTAACTTCATGATTAGCCAAGTAATTTATCTTGGGATTATGTTGAACTAGGGTGTAAATATGTGTGGTTTGTGATTTATTAGTGCAGATTCTTAGCCATTATTTGTGGATTTCACTATTGTTTGCTTGATTTAGTTAGGATTTGTAGGTGAAAACCCCAAATTCCCAAAATGGATTTATGATGAAAACCCCAAATTCTCAAAATCTCACATCATCTTTAAAAAAGGGATGTGAGTAAACTTTTGGGATCTCATATTATCCATGAAAGAGGGATATGGGTGACAAGGTAACATTGAATGATATTAGATGTAGTTTGTTCTCATTTCACTAGCTTAGAGATAAGGGTGGATTAAGGGCTACCTATATTATTAGGCATCTTCCTAGAAATAGAGATGTCTAATTGAGGTATTAGGTGGTTATGCTTTCCACATCCATGAGGTATCCAAAAAGATCCATGGATGATAATCTTGAGGGAGGATTGAAAGATTGGCCTCAAGAACTCTTGACCTAGCCTACCCACATAGTTGATGACTAGAATTCGCATGAAATTATCATAACCTATGCATTATTTACCCCTAGGAAGACATAATCCCAAGACTTACCCCATATTGAAATCTTAAACATACTCATTACTTTAAGTTGGTAGTTTTATTTGACCTTTAATCAAAGAACATTCCAAACCAACCACTTCATTTTAATTTATGCATTTTACTTTGTTTACACTACGGGCATACACTTAGATGCCATCGACACCTATAGATTTTGAGAAGTAGACTCACTCCTAGAGGATTTGACCTCAACGTGAGTTGAGGTATATTGAACATGATCGACCTATATCTAAACTATGGTGTAGGTGAGTGTGATCAAAATGGAACTATTACCGAGGAGAGAGACTTAGTTTTCACTTATACAGTATTGATTATTTCTTTGGGTATACCTGTGGTGATTTTGATTTACTTGGTTTGTTGTTTTTGTTCTTTGTAGGTGAATTCAATAGTGTCCACGACACTATGAGCAACCATGCAAGTAATGCTAGGACTTTTGATGATCCCCTTGATAACGAGGATTAACTCCCTAAAATCGAACATGGGAGTGATATCCGTATCCCACTAATCAAGGGAATAGGGTATTCTATGTTATGAGCGTCATGCTGTATATGCTTCAAATGAAGGGTCTTTTGGGGGCAAGATCATGAGGAAACTAGATTGCATTTGAAGAACTTTGTAGAAGTTTGTGACACCTTTAATATTGCACACATCTCCCAAGAGTCTATAAGGTTGCATCTTTTCCCATTTTCTCTAATGGAAGAGGCAGTATTGTGGGTTTGAACTCTACTATCCAGTTCAATTACTTTATGGGATGAACTAATCGTTGTGTTCCTAGACCGATACTTCCCACCATCTAAGATACTACAATTGCATGATGAGATCATAAACTTTTATCAGTTTAATAGAAAACCTCTATTCGAGGTGTGGGAGAGATTTAATGGGAAGCTCATGTAATGTCCCAACCACGAGGTCCCAAGGAAGATGCTTCTCCAAATCTTCTACCAGGATTTAGATCAATTAAATAAACCCGTGGTAGATAATGTGGTTGGGGTTCTCTTGTGAAGTTGTCATATAATCTAGCTTCAAATTTTCTTAAGAAAGTCACAAAGAAAAATTGGGGATGGAATACTTAATACACCGAGGTAGCTAAAGGGTCTCTTACCACCTTCTATGTTGATAAAGAGAAAAGTAAGAGAGATGAAGAGAGGGAGGACAACGTGGCAAAAATGATGACATAATTGGAGTTGCTAATGAAGCATGTGATGGGTGCACACACAAAAATGGTGAACACCATGGCATCCAAGGGGTACAATAAGGATGAGGCCAAGAGTATTGATGAGGAGATTAGGTATTTTTCTAACTATTTGATGGGTTCCACTGGCCTATAAAAGAAAAGATGGGAACCAAAGTTGGATGGATCGTGAAAGAGAACAAGATTGGCATGATTAGAGAGACAAGGATAAATTATATGATCAATATGTGCCTCCACATGACCGAGAAAAGGGTAAAGACTCCAACTTCATTGATCTCAAAAAATTCAATACTGAAGATGTGTTAGCAAGGATCTTGATGAGAGTGGAGGGAACAGACAAAATAGTCTACGAGTTTAAAGGCGAATTTTTGCAAATCAACCAAACTGTGGTATCACACTCTACCTCGATCAAGTAATTAGAGACTAAAATCAAGTAAATCTCCACTCAACTTAATGCTAGACAAAAAGGAGGCCTACCTAGTGACACTATTGTGAATTTGGAGAATGATGCCCACGTATTGGCTATTATCACTAGGAGTGGTAAAACCCTCAATGGTCTTGTGGTGGATGTTGAAAAAAAGATAAATGTTGAAAAAAAATGTGAAGAAGAAGCATGTGAATAAGGAGGCTCCAAAGTCTCAAGAGAGGAACGAAAAAGAATCAATGGTAAGTGAAGATATGGATAATGAAGAGGAAAATCCAAAGGTAGTTGAGAATGATGAAGTGCAAATTTATTTGTTGCCTACCATAAAGGTTCCTCCCCCATTCCCTTAAAGACTCAAAAATAAAGATGACAATGCCAAGTTCAAGACGTTCCTTGCTAAGCTTAGCAACCTTTCAATTAGTATCCCTTTGCTAGAGGCAGTTCAAGAGATTTCGAGATACACTAACCTTATGTAAAAATTGATGTCAAAGAAATGTCTTGTTGATGATTAGACCATAGAAATTACTCATGGGTGTATAGCTATCATGACAAGCGCTATAGCAGAGAAAAAAAGAGGATCCTGGGGCCTTTATAATTCCTTGCACCATAGGGACCCACAAGGTTAATAAATCCTTATGTGACCTTGGTGCGAACATCAATCTCATGCCCTATGCAATCTATCGAAAACTTAGGTTGGGAAATCCTACTACAATAACAATGAGGTTATTGATGGCGGACTAGTCTATCAAGAGTCCGGTTGGGGTTTTGTTTGATGTTCTAGTAAAGATTGTCCGCTTCATCCTTTTGGCGGATTTTGTGGTGCTTGATTCTAAAATCGACCAAGAGGTCCCTATTATCCTTGGATGACCTTTTCTTTTAACTTGAGGAGCTATTATGAACAAGGAGTTCAGAGAAATGAAGTTTAGGGTCCAAGATGAAGAAGTGTCTTTTTGGGTTTTCAAAATCGAGTAACAATCCATGGAGTTGCAAGTAGTGTCCATCATTAATGTTGCGGACATGGAGATGAACGACGGTTCCATTGAGGATCCAACTTGAAAAAATGAAGAACGTCATGCCACGATAATAAATAAGGCTCTATGTGGGAGGCAACCCACAAATTCCACAAAAGTGGCTCGTATCCTTTGTTTTTAATTTAGTAGAGTAGATTTTAATTTTTTTAATTGAGTAATCCATGAATTTGTAAAACTATTGGGTGTTTGATTGAGGTTGAGCAGGGGAAAGTATGAGATTTTATTTTATTGGACTGAAAAGGGTAAAATAGAGGACCAAAAACAACCTTTATTATCGCGATCGCAGCACAAGTGCCACAATCATAGCACAAGTGCCGCGTTCGCGGTAACCACATCTTCGCGATCATAGAACATGAACCACGATCTCATCATTTGTGCCCACTATTGTGATAGCCGCATGTCCGTGATCACAGAACATGGACTGTGATCACTGTCAAGATTGGTTTAAAGAAAACCATTCAACTACCCATTGGCTCACACTCCCTCTCTGAATTCTCTCTCAAATTGCACTTATTCTTGGTCATATTTTAGGAATCCACAAGTATTTTAACATCCTCCTTGCATCCAAGTCTGTTATGTATGTATAATTCTCTTTTTAACTTCTCTTGTATAGGCCTTAGAATGCATGAACTAGGGATGGCCTAGAATCATGAGTTTCATTGCTGAATGGTTGTGTAATTGCACTTGTGTGGTGGTTCGCTATTGTAAAGGGTGTGCACACATTTGGGTAAGTCTTGAGTACCCAAATTATTTTTAAAATTTAGAGAAATATAGTATGTACACCAAGTGTTTGATCAAATGGACAAATGAACTAATAGCTAGTTGTTTTCACATTCTAAGGGCATGATTGAGTACCGAGGAACCTTATTCAATCTTTTTATTGATAATTATTGTTTTGGAACATGTTTTGGACTTGAAATTAGAATTTTGTGTTTTTGAAAATTTGGCCCAATCAGGCCTCAGGTATCGTAATTGCGGCTCAGTGACCCACAATTGCCATATCTGAGGCTAATTTCCAGCCTGAGCCAAAAATCCTGCACTTATAATTGTTGTCCAGCATCCACCAAGTAACCTTCCCATGAGCTTAATTGGATAACATAGCATAGTTTTTGCATGAAAATATTAATGATGGGTATTGTTGTATTGTTCTCATGTTTTTCAGGTTTATATCATAGGAGACTATAATCAAACCTGGTTCATGGCCTCGAAATGTAAAAATCAATATTATGTCGACCTTTCCAAATTGCTCTCTAAAAGAGGAATTTTCTTAGAGAAGGTACCATAGAAGCTTCTGGAATTCCATAAAAGACTCATAGAAACCAGGTGGAGGTGTTTTGCACTAGATCTTTGTTAGGAAAATGAGAAATGGGTATGGGAGTTCTACGCTAACATTAGCGTGGTATCCTTCTCTGATCAGTCATCAGGATTTGAGGGAAGAATATGCACTTTGAGGTGGAGCAAATTAATGACCTATATGGGCTTTCAAATACAGATATGACTTAGTTTGAGAGAAAAGGGTTTGAACCGAGAAGCTGGATGGCAGAAAAGTTGTGCCCTGGTAGAGAGGTTTCTTGGGAAGTCTCTAAAAAAGGGATTTCTATGAATGACTTCACAGTAGAGGCGAGGATATGACTGCGCATCATTTGTATCCAGTTTTCTCCATGTAAACACATGAATGTTGTTCCAGATATGAGAGCCCGATTATTGCCTGTATACTAGAGGACATTCCTTAGAATGTTGGTCAGCTTGTGATCTCAAACATGAAGTTCTTCAAGACTCATGGTGGTACGCATCTATTATTCCCTTATCTAATTACTGAGCTGTGTAAGAAAGCCAGGGTTGAGGTATACCTCAAAGACACTTGGGTGCGCCCAAGCACCCCCATTTACCCTCTCAAGATTTAGGGTGAGGGTGCACCCGATAAGAGAGAAAAGAAGAAGACCGACTTAGGTAAATCGATATGTGAGAATACAGAGTTTTATAGTCCATCCATAGTCGGCCCCTTTGATGAGATCTTAGTGTAGACAAGAGAGATTAAGGAGCTCGTAGAAGGGTTTTCTCAGGGACCGGGAGAGCCTTCCACCACCCATCATTCCTTTGTTGCCAGGTTTGATTATGAGAGGTACTTTGAGGATTAGAAGACGTGGGGAGCCACCATTGCTAGACTTTAGAGGGCCTACTCATATTTAGCAGAGTCTCACAAGGAGATCAGGGACTTACACGAGAAGATGAAGAAGAGAGAAAAGAAGAGAGATAAGTTCTTCAGAAAGATGTGGAAGGGGATGAAGGGCCTATAGAAGGTCCTAAAACCCCAAGATAGACTTCCTTCTTCAAAAGTTGAGAGTCTTGATGGGGACCCAACTGAGTGGTCCGATTCTGATGATGCTGTAAAGGATGCAAAGTCTGAGGAAGAGAGCAGCTCTTGATGCAGTTACAGAAAGCACCCTTTTTCTCTCTATATGCTTTATTGTTTATGCAGTGAGGTCACGGCAAGATTTTTCATTAGGGATTCCTCTCTCTATATTTATTCATTTCTCCTGTATTATTGAGATATTTTTGGATGATTTTTATTTTATTTTGGGTTGTAATATTCGGGCACTCTGATAGTGCCCACATTTCATGGATTAATTGCCTGATTAATTTTAGTTTTTCTTTATTTATATTTCTCTTGATTATGATGATATCAGGCGAGTTTTTTCCTATGATAGATTGAGTGATGACATTCTTAAAGAAAAATCATCATGATTGGGTTTTAAGCCATGGGTGTAGGGGAATTCTGAGTACCCATAGTATAGGAGCTATAAATGCAAGAGAAATCAAAGTACCTGTGGCATTTTGGATTTGGGATCACATTTATACCCATGGTGAAGTCTGAGTAGCCATATGGTTTTCCCTCATGAAAGCCATAATATGTGATGAAGACTTGGTTTTGTACCATAAATAGCAAATTGTGCATGGTGAAAATGCGAAGCAAATATCCCTCTCCACAAAAATTTTTTGAAAACCAAAGGCAGGGATGTGAACAATTTTGTAACAATACTTTACCTTTTTTGTGACTCCAAAGTGTTTGATTTGTAGAAATTGGTAAATACTCCATTTTGTGTCTAGTAGAAAGTACAATTGAACCTACTTAAGGATTTTTCCTGCCTTGTGCGATAAGCATAATTGTCAAACTCTCATTCATACTTATACCATCTAAAACTTGACCTATTAGTCTCTCAAGGCTATTATGACTATACTTGGCTGGTGAAATGATCTTAGGCCTTCTTTGTGGAAATAGGAACCCACTCTAGCCTAAATATCCTACCCATGCATAGAATAGTATCCTTAGTTACCTATTTTAAGCCTTTAAACCTTTATTTAGAAACCACCTAACAAGCCTTGAACTATTCAAAGTATTTCTCTATTTTGAACCCTACCATCCTTGAACTTGGAACATGAAAATTGAGGCTAAATGCCTAAGTTGGGGGTGGCAAGTTTGGAAGTGATGACTTTGGGCCATGAGAATGTAAGTGGATTCCAATAGTTCCTAGAATAGAAAGAAAAGTGAAAAAGTGAAAAAGAAAGGACTCGTCGAATGAAGGAATGGCATGAGATAGCAAGAGAATTAGCTGAAAAGAAAATGTTTTCAAAGAGTTGGGTAAATCAAGGTAGCTAATGTAGGCATATATGAATTTTGAAAACAAATGAAGTGGTCCATGGTCCAAAGTTGGGTTAAAATAGTGTGATGTAGATGTCCAAGGAAGGTGCAGTCAGTTTCTTCCTAAATAATACCATATCCTTTCCCCAAACCTACATTACAAGCTCAAAAAAGTCCGTTGAGATCTCCAACCAAGTGTAGTCATTGTAGTGGCAATTGAAAATAAAGGCAAGCCTATGGTATGGCACTTGCTAGCATTGAGAGACTATTTTTTAGAGAGAGTGTTCTGCACTAACATCCCTTGTTGCATATTTGATAATTTGGTGTGTGGGATTTCCTTCTTGTGAGGTGGCATAAACTGAGGTAGGTAAAATGGTCATCTTCTCAAAAAAGAAGCAAATGAGTATAGTTAAGTTTCTATAGATGGGGAGTCACCTCTAGAGAGCTGGTAAGTGTTTTACTATTGTTCCTTAAAGTACTTTGCATCCTTGATATTTTGTTTCATGTTGAGGGGAGTCATGAGAATAGCTTTGCCCATGTTGAGAACAACTTGTGGTGTCAATCAAGTTTTAAGTCATTGTGATCATTTGGTTGTATAAAAAGGTTTAAATTTGCATTGTCTTACTAAGTAAGAAGTAGTGTTTCTTGAGGAAAAGAAAAGATTTAAGTTGGGGGTGTTGATGAGTGGTGAATTTATCACTTATTTACATCTAAAATTTCTTTACACTACTATGATTTGAAGGTATGAATGAGACAACTTTCAGTTTAATGCACTAATTTTCACATTTTGCAGATATACAGGTGACAAAAAGGAAAGATGTGGAATTGATCTTAAAAGGGATCAAAAAGAGAAGAGAAGTGCAGCTGGAAGAACCTGAGCAGGAAATAGTCTCAGTCACCGCGATCGTTTTCTGAGAGCCATAATCGCGGCTAGTAAAGCTAGGTCAAATCCAACAATCACGGTGCCCATGATCGCGGGCAAGCTGCTGTGATTACAGCAACCCGGGTTTATGCCTAGGGGAAATTCTATAAATTTATGTAGCTGACCCCAAATCCTTTAAAAGGTTAAAACCTTTTCCCATTTTCAAATATTGAACTTTGAAATTGAAATTAGAGGCTTCGTAAACCCTACCAAATTGGAGAAGCTTAGTGGGATTGATTTTTCAATTACTCTTCGTTGAAATTGAAGTTGGCTATTGGATTACTTTTTATTGCAAGTTTTAGTGGAAGAAACATCAAATTTGGTATATTCCTTTCCCTAATTTCATGAGTAGCTAAGTAATTTATCTTGGGATTATGTTGAACTAGGGTATAAATATGTGTGGGTTGTGATTTATTAGTCGAGATTCTTCGTCATTGATTATCAACCCACACACACACTCCCTCAACATAAAAACATAGAATACCGGGTGAGTGGAGCTCATACTATAAGCCAACTCCAACTCAAATGTAATATTGTCAAACCTTTTCAAAATCTAGTACAGACTAATATACCGGGGACTGAGCTTTACCTTTTTTCCAATCCGCATCACTCCAACCTCAAACTCTAACTTACTATGCCTCATATCTGCATAGGACTTTTGGTGACTTTGGGCAGCTTTAAGCCTATCCCGAATCTCCTTTACTTTCTCCATATCTTGGTGAACTAAATTTGAGCCAAACATATCTACCTTAACAACCTCAAACCACCCAATAGGAGACCTACACCCCCTACTATACAAGGCCTCAAACGGAGCTATCCTAATGCTAGAGTGGTAGCTGTTACTGTATGCAAATTCTACAAGAGGTAAGTTCTCAACCCAACTACCACCATAGTCGATCACACAAGCTCGAAGCATATCTTTTAATGTCTGAATAGTCCTTTCCACTTGCCCATTCGACTTCGGGTGGAAAGCAATATTAAGACTCACCTTGGTCCCCTAACCTTTCAAAAATGATTGCCAAAAGTGAGATGAAAACTGCTCACCGCGATTAGAGATGATGGAAACAGGTACCCCATGCAACTTCACAATCTCCTGGAGGTACAACTGTGCATAGTCCTCTGTCAAAAATTTTGTCTACATTGACTAGAAATGAGAAAACTTTTTCATCCTATCCAAAATGACCCAAACCAAATCAAATTGATTCTGAGATTGAGGAAGACCGGTAACAAAATACATATTAATCACTTCCCACTTCCACACCAGTAACTTAATTTTTTGCTAAAATCCTTCGGACCTCATGTGCTCAACTTTAACTTGTTGGCACACCATACATTTAGCTACAAAACTAGCCACATCTTGCTTCATGTTGTTCGACCAATACATTTCCTTAAGGTCATGATACATTTTCATCAAACCTGGATAAATAACGTAACGCGACTCGTGCACCTCAGCCAAGATCCTCTCTCACAAACCATCTACATTAGGAACACATAACCTTCCTTGGTACCACAGGGTACCATCACCATAAATCTCGAAGGCCATCATCTTTTACCCACCTATATCACCCTTCATCCTTATCAGGATAGGATATTACACTTGCTTCTCCTTGATTTCAGCACTAAGAAAGGACCGCGCCACCTCTCACACAAATACACTGGCATTCTTGAAGTTCAAGAGACAAACTCCAAGGTTAGCTAAACGGTGAAATATCCTTCACCAACTCTTGCTTCCCTTCATCCACATAAGCTAGGCATCCCATAGATAACCTGCTAAGAGCATCAACAACCATATTATCTTTACCTGGATAGTAGTGAAGACCCATGTCATAATCCTTGAGCAGTTCAAGCCATCTCCTTTTCTTGAGGTTCAACTCTTTCTAAGTAAACACATACTGCAAGCTGTTGTGATCCAAAAAGATATCCATATGAACCCCATACAAGTAGTGACGCCATATTTTCAATGAGAACACCAGTGCTAACAATTCCAAGTCATGAGTAGGATAATTCTTCTATTGTACCTTCAACTATCCAGAGGAATAAGCTATCACCTTACCATGCTGCATCAAAACACACCCAATTAGTCCCACACATTAAGCATAATAATAGATTACAAAACCATCAGTGCCTTTAACCTATGTCAAGACTGGAGATGAATTTATCTTATCCTTTAGCTTCTCAAAAATGCTCTCACAAGCATCAGACAACAAAAATTTCACCTTCTTCTGAGTCAACTTAGTCAACGGGGCATTTGTGGTTGAAAAACTCTCCTCAAACCACCTATAGTAACTAGCTAAACCTAAGAAGCTCCAAATATCGATTAGAGTTGTGGATCTAGGCCACTTCTTAACCACTGCAACCTTCTTCGGATCCACCATGATCTCTTCACTATAAATGATATGACCTAAAAAGTGGTGTTCAACCAGAATTCACACTTCAAAAACTTGGCATACAACGACTGCACTTACAGTGTTTGCAATATAATACGAATGAGATAACATTATCCACCTCGCTCTTAGAGTACACCAAAAAATTATCTATGAACATAATGACAAACAAATCTAAAAACTGATGGAAGAACCTATTCATCAAGTACATAAATGCCACTTGGGCATTGGTTAACCCAAAATACATAACCAGGAACTCAAAATGCCCATACCGGGTATGAAAAGCAATCTTAGAGATATTCACCTCCCTAATCTTTAACTGATGATACTCAAATCGAAGATCAATCTTGGAGAAAAACTTAGCATCCTACAACTGATCACACAAATCATCTATCCTTGGAAGAGGGTACTTATTCTTTACCGTCACCTTATTCTATTATTGGTAATCAATAAACATTCAAAGGGAACCATCCTACTTATACACAAATAACACTGGTGCACCCCACGAGGACACACTAGAATGGATGAAACCCTTATCTGAAAGATCCTTTAGTTTCTCCTTAAGCTCGTTCAACTCAGTTAGAGCCATTCTATAGGGGGAATAGAAATTGGAATATTTTCCAAAACAAGATCAATCCCAAAATCACTCTCTATTAGGTGGAACACCAGGATGGTCATTAGGGAAGACCTTAGAGAATTTATTCACCATCGAGAATAAATGTAAAGAAGGACCCTCCGAGTTAAAATCTCTAACCCGGACCAGATGATATAAGTATCCCATGGAGATTAATCTCTGAGCTCTAAGATATGATATGAACTTCCTCTTATGAGCTAGGGAACCACCCTCTCACTCAATAATCAGCTCATTGGGAAATTTAAAAATGACCTTAAGGTTCCGACAATCTAGGGACGCATAGCACAAGTGCAACCAGTCCATCCCCAATATGACATCAAAATTAACCATGTATAACTCAACCAGATCAACCAAAGTCTCTGGACCACCCATAGATACAACACATCTCCTAAAACCTATTCTAGCAACCACAAAACCACCCTCCAAGTAGAAAAAAAAGGGTTCAAAATACACTTGGGATCGAAACCAAAATACACAACCATAAATGAGGTCACGTAAGAAAAAGTAGACCCCAGTTCAAGCAAATAGTACACATCACGGGAAAAGAGTTTAAACATACCAGTCACGACATCAGGAGATGCCTCAGACTCCTGGAAGATTAGTGAGAGCATATATATAGTTCTGACCAATGCCAGATCTAGATGGTGCACCCTTTGGTGCCAGAGCTGATAAACAGGAAATTGGGACCTTATTCGCCCCTAAAGCAACTATGGCCACTGATAATTCTTAATCATATGCCCTGACTGACCACAGCTGAAGCACTTGTCCCTTCTTTCTTCACAGTAACCCCGAGGCAATCAACCATAAAATTTACAAAAAGGATATTACGGAGCTAATTAGGCCCCACTTGCCTGATATTAGGCATACTATACCCTATAGTTGTTGCCATCTTAGAAATTCTTGTCACCAGACTGCTTTGTGCAGGGAGCACTAGCCATCGAGTAAGAGCCATAATAGCCCTGCTTCTTCTTGGGCCACTTTACGCCATCCCTGCTACTTTACTATTGGCCACCACCCTGCTTAAAAAATCTAAACTTCTTGCTCTGCCTCTCTCTTATCTTAACCTACTTTTTTTTTCTTGGTCCACCTGCTGCATATACATAACCAACCTGGAGATATCCATGTCCTTTTTCAACAAGGCAACCTTAGTCTCCAAAATCAAGTCTTAGGATAAAACAGAAGCAAACTTCCTCATTATAGCCCTCATACTAGAAACTAACTATAGAGCATACTGAGATAACTGGTGAAACTTCAAGGCATACTCCTTGACTGACATCTTTCCTTGCTTTAGATTAACAAACTCTTATGCCTTTGCTTCCCTCAGCTCTTGAGAAAAGAAATGGTCAAGGAAATCATTAGAGAAATCTTCTCACAGGGTTGACGCAATATCATCACCCTTTAACTAATACCATTCCTTGTACCATTGGTATGCCACATCGTTCATCTGGTAGATAACAAACTCTACGCCATCTACATTAGTGGATGCATGACACAGAAGATCTTTTCCATCTCATCCAGAAAACCTTAAGGATCTTTCTCAACCATAACACCAGTAAAGGTCGAAGGGTTCAACATCATAAACTGTCCAACCCTTGTAGCCACAGAAGATGGAGTAACAGAAGCACTACGCTTAGCATAAAAAGATACCAACTGAGCTAACATATGAATAAATTGACAAAACTTAGCATTCATTGAATCAAATTGAGGATCTCGAGAAAGACTAGAGGGAACTGGTGGAACTCTAGGAGGGAAATCAAGAACTAGACCCCTAGACCGGGTCTGGTCCCCATAAGTAGTACAGGTCCTATCAACATTGTCCTCGGGTAGGAATAAGGAGTTTTTGTGAGCTTCAAATTATCTAGGAGGCATGACTTGAAAAGCGAACAAATAGGAATTAGAGGAGAATTTAGGACCTTAGACTCTATAGCCTGAAAATAGAACATAAGAAAGAGAAATATTCCTAAATGCCTCGTAGTCCCTCCCTTACAAGTGTAGTATGCTACACACCCTTAAAAAGACCCTACTCGACATAGCTTTGTAGACTCCCAATTGACGATGAACCTAGGGCTCTGATACTAGTCTGACATAACCCAAATCGGGGCCTATTTGTGTTGGGCATCTCAGGTTTATCCAGGATCAAAGACCACCCCAAATACCCAACCATAACCTCCCTACACGCTGTGTCAGATAAATTTTGAACATATAACAATAATAGTTTAAAGACATTAAATAAAGTCTATAATCATAATCCAAAAAGCTCAACTAATCATCCAAATGGTGCCAACCCTAATTCCAATACCAATACCATGTCTGGCCCCAATACCGGCATAACCTATGCCCATAGTAGTCCAATAAATCCTCTAACTAGAATTAATAATAACCAGTCAGGACATGCCCCCAACCATAGCCTAAACCAAGCTAAAGTAATAATAAAAATATAAGAAGTCCATAGCATGAAATGGAGCCTTTCGGAGTATAGAAGCTCACCACTTCAGTCTAACTCAAAGTTGTCCCTAAAGTCTAAGTCACTGAGCAGAAGGAATGGTAGTATGGCCAGTTCCTGCATTACGTAGGGATACAGTGCTAGAAGATGGTTAGCAAGGTTAATGATAGCATGTGCTCAGGGATAAGGATAAGATAATGCCATTAATTCAAAACCAAAAAATTAACCATATGCAATCACATATATATGTATATACCGTGCTGGGAAAGGGAACTAGGTTTAGTATGCACTTAAAATCGTAACTTGGGTTTTGTATCTTGACGTCCTAAAACCACCTACGGGCTATATGGGTTCAGATCCCCCTACTAAAAGGCCCCCAGTATGTGTTAGCCGCATGACCGAAGAATAAAACCTGGGATGACTTGTACATCCCTCAAAATATAAAGTGTGATATAATGCACACGGTCACTAAGACCACCCTCACATCAACAAATATAAGTTTTCAATGGAGATCCCCCAGACCTACACCTTCCACGGCTTTGCTACTCAAATATTCTTAAGTCAAATTAAACCTTTTACACACAATTAAACCATTTACCAATAAGTCTTTTTAATTAGGCATTAACCATTGGTATCATTATACCAAAATTAAAGTTTGCAAGTTTATCCTTTTTATGCCATACCAAACCATTAAACCAAGTTGACTCCGAAGTTTCCAATTAAACCAAGATCATGGTCATCAAGGCCTTTCCAAATCATTTGAAACCAACCAAACCAATTTAAGTTCCATTACCTTTTTCTGCAATGCAAAGATTTCAAGAATTGTCAAACTATGTGACAAAATCATTCTCATTGGCTTTTTAACAAATAGGTTGAGGGAACATATGTTTAAAAACCATAACCAAGTAATTTGGGTGAATTCAAAGTACCCCTAAAGACATTTACCATTTCCATGCATTTCACAATATCGTAATTATATTAAAAGCATGAAAGAGACATCATTAAACCATTAGAAACATTGATCAATAATAACATCCAAAACCCCCAACCATTAAGTCAAAATCATGAAAATACCATGAAAACCAAACATTAAAACACATATTTTTTGTTGTACTAACAATGAGGGAGTAGTAATATGCCTTAGACACCAAAGATGATGGAGAGAATCACTCTTGAAAGCCTCTAATTATTTGTCTTGAAGAAACCTTAGCCTCTTTCTTGAATAGAGAGTTTGAGAGATTTTTAAGAGTGTTTGATTGAGAATAATAGGTTAATGAAGTCCCAAAAGGTATTTTATGTCGTGGTATCAAAAGGAGTTAAAAGGGAAAATTCTAAAATACCCCCAACTTAAAACTGTAAAAAATACCACAGGTGGGTATGAGTTAACTCCCCAACTTGTCACCACAGCATACGACTGCTACCATTCAATTGTCACCATAATAGAAGGTTGGACACCACACACTATCCACCATACGACTCCATCACCCAACACATGACCAGACCATACAACTAGTATGGTCCAGTCGTACCCAAGACAGAATCCAAAGGGATTGACACTGGACAACTTACGACTATACCTTACCACTCGTACCTTATCCTCATGGATCTTAGTGAGACACTTGTACTAAGAGTCAACTCAAGTTACTAAGTTATTGATTTCATAGGGACCGACCAAATGAATCGCCACTACCCCTAATGACTCATACCACCCCAATCATAAATATAATATAACCCCCAGCCACCATTCTCTGGAATCCTAACCACTAGGGTCATCTAACCATACCCACACCATATGCCTCATATGGTAAGCCATCACTAGGACAGTGAGTTCAAAGCTCAAGAAATTTTCAAGGGTCAAAACCCAAGATGTTTCACTAACACATAGTCCAGCTTGACTTTAGGCCTTATGTTATGTCACTACCTCTTTTACCATATGTTACAATCTATTTTTGAAAAATCAAAATTGTTACATAAATTCGTGATGAAAAATGAAGTCTATTTGATTTTATTTAAAAAAATATTTTTAAGAAAAAATGTTGTCACTTAATTTCTAGAAAATTAAGAAAATTATTTAAAAAAAGGTAATTTTTGAAAAGAAAACCTTTTGCTAAAATAACTAGATTCTAGATGAGAGTTCAAGTAAATTCGTACGAAGGTGTTAGGAACTTTCGAAAATCCACAAAGTATGGTTCCCAATGGATTAAAATTATTTAGCTAATTTTGGAAAAATCTTTAAGTTACTTGAAAAAAATCTTATTTAAAAAATCTTGAATTTATTTAAAAATATTATTTAAAATAAATAAAATTTATTTGATAATCATTCATCTAATTTATTCTAAGTAATAAAGTAAAACAAGACATTAAAATTTCAAAATAATTCTAACTTTAATAATTGTATAAGGATTAAGATTTTAGGCTAAGTAGTTCACTCAATTTCTTAAATGTGGATTTTGAGTAATTAATAACTATAAAAGGATATAAATAAAGTCTCAAGTTAATTTATTAGCTTAGATTTACCTAAGACAAATTATTTGAGAATTTGAGTAATCAAAATAAAGTGAACGAATCTAACAATAAAATTTCTCACCAAGGATTCATCTAGACTAATTAAACAAATAATCAAATTAATTACAAGAAAATAAACAAATACAGAAGTAAATACATAACGAAAGTTGAGGAAAAAAAGAGTTTTAATGCGTTTGTATTCCTCATTTTTCATAGGTCTCTAGCCTATTTCTATTTTTCCTTCACCATTGTCTTCAACCTTGTATACTAACTTTCCAAATGTATCCTTTAGCTACATATTTCTTCAACTTTTGATTTTTTTTTACCCATTTTTGAACCTTGAAACATGACTTGATGATACTAGGCCTCATTGTCCCAAATGGAATATATAGGTAAGAGGAAGTCTAAATAAGACTCAGGCAATTCATGCATAGTAAATAATGATAAAGATTAGTATTTGAATTAGAAAAGAAGACCCAAAGTAACTAAAAGGATAATGAAGATGATATCATAAATTAATAGATGTGTTAAGAGTTATCGAAGTATATACATAATTTAGCTACAAGAATATATCATTTACCTCTAATAAATGATACTTCTAATTACAAAGAGACAAACACTCATTTACTTAACAAAATTAGTAAAATGATACAAGAAAGTTTAATCCTTTCTAAAAGTAAATCCTTTCTAATCGCTCAATTATACATCAATTTAAGAACATAAAAAATGAAGTGATCTGATCAAAATGAGTTAAACACCTGAAAGTAATCTCTATCAAATTGAACCAAAGATACTCATGAGATGAAATAGATTTGGGTTTTGATACAAGAGTTATTTATACAACAAAACAGTGATCTCATTTATGCCAAAACGACTTAGAATTCAGCCAAATTCCATAATATGAACACAATAATTTATGCAGTTAATTCGAACCATGAGGATTCTAAGGAAAAACCAACCAATTTCAGTTTTTCATCTTATGATGAGGAAAAGGTAAAAACTAAATCGTTTAAACATATCTGGATTCAAACAGGAATAACTAAAGAGAGCACCTACCGGAAAAAATTTAGAGATCTCTTTAACATGCTAAGAACTGAAACCAACAATTAGTTCATCATTGAATTTTAAACAAAAAGGTGCTCAAAGAATATTTCTAACAACAACTAAAAGCAGAGAATTTCTGTTATTTGCATTTACGAATTGAAGATACTAAAGCCATATTTTCACTACTGTATAAATGGATCATCAAATAAAAAAATATTAGGCTCTAGTTTCCTCGTCAGACCATAATCAAGAAATATAGAACTAGATGGGCAAGTAAAGACAAAAAATCATAACCAAAAGCTCAAGAAAATAGTCCATAATCAAGTATATCCGAAATCCAATCTTTAAAACGATTTATCATATTCCATGATGACAAAATAAAATCAAAAAAATAGCACAAACATATGACTATATAAATAAGGAGGAAAGAACTATCGACAACACAATAATTCTAAGAGTGAAATGGCAAGGATATTACCTTTTTGGAGAAGCAAACAGGGACTTCGAGCTTGTCAAATCCTCAATGCACAATCAAAACTCAAAATTAAATTCTCTATATAGAATCCTAAGCCCAACGATCTTACAAAGATTTAGCTCGAGAATTTTTAATTTTAATGAAATCCTTTTCAATTGGGGTTCTAAGTTAATTAGTATCTCTTCTTCCCCTTTCACACACTATAAATAGTGTGTTATTTATAGAGATATTTGAAATAGGATTTTTGAAGAACCAACAATGTGGGATAGAAACTCCAAAGGGATTTTTGGGGATTTTTTGTAAAGAAATTCAAATGAGGATAAGGTTCGACCAAGCAAAAATCATACGAATTCATACAATCATCCTCTTCGAAAAATCATATGAATTCATATAATCATCCCCTTATAAAAATCCTACAAATTCATATAATCGCCCCCTTGAATCACGAAATTCAAAAGTTGGTTGTTGTTTTGGAAGTTGGGTTCACATCATTATTAGCTGAAGTGGAGGGGTTGCTGGGTCGGTTCATAGGTTACTCGAGTTTTTTCACCGGTTGGTGTCAGGTTATTGGTGTCGGGTTATTGGTGTCTTGCGTTATTGGTATTGTCATTGTTTGTCCATTGTTGTGTTGATATTTGTTTTGTTTTTGTTTGTACAGATTTAGGTTTGTCACAAAAGTTGTTGAAGTTCCGTTAAAGAGAAGAGAGTATAAGGTGGGTCGATTCACGAGTGTTTTGGGATGGTGTATTATTATTTTATGGAGTGGGTTGCTAAATTTTAATAAAGGGGGTGGTGGAATGGGTTGATAAAACATGGGTCTGGGTCATGTAATCCTTAAAATACGATGGGCCGGTAGGATTTTAGGTTGGTCCAGGTTTAATTAAAATGGGGAATGGGTAGATTAGGAGGATTTTTAGAGTTATTTAAAGATAATTCCAATTAAATTCGGATTTCATCAATCTTTAATTATTGGTTAAATTGAAATCAATTGGCCAATCGCATTGTAATTATGGCTAATTTGATTTCAATTATGGTAAAATTTCATAAGTTGACTAAATTAAATCGCCATTCAGTACGAATTAATACTTTATTTAATCTCAAGCTTCTTGATTTAATAAATTCAAAAAATATTTCATAAGTAAATTATTTTTTGAAAATAAATTATATTTAGATAAAGGTTTTGCCCATTTGAATTCATTTTCTGAGATAGTCGTTGATTAAAATTTAATTTTTCATGAAATAATTATTTAAGTAATAAAATTATACGTCTTGTATATGTGAATATGAAAATAAACATTAGCTATTTAACATGGCAAAACTACCTAGATAAATATTTTTGTAAAGTGATTTATCTAGATAAATAACTATTGAAATTTTATTTAAAACCCAGAAAATCAAAATTAAACTTAGTCATAGAGAAAAAAATTAGGTGTTTTATGTCACCCAAAAATAACCTGCAAAGAGGTATGCTACGGTCGATGCCAAATATGGTAACCTACTTAGGTTGGGGCAGAACTCATAGGGAAAACGTTGAACAATTGCTTAACTTGACGAAACTCACGAGCAGTGTATAAAAGTAAATGGGGAAATTCAGAAGTAATCAGTAACTAGTAACCAAATCTTGAATGCTTTGAGTTATAAACAATAGAAGACAAACACAAGGATTGTGTTCCTCATGGATTTTCATCTCTGTAAGTTTCTCGTGCTCAACTCACCTTTTCTGTTGCTTTGTATGTAAAGTCGACAAGCTTTGTATTATAAACAGTTGTGTGAATATATCGATAAATCTCAACCTTTACCTTGTGAGTCTCTAGACATCTCCTTACTGCTCCTTGTCTATTACTTCAGTTGAACTCTAAAATTTTGATTCTCGAGTTGATTAGATAAGATGGCAGAAAGATAAAATGAACTTGAATCTCAAATTACTGTCTTAATCCTTTTTTCATAATCTCATACTCCATTGTGAGGATGTTATCAAATATGGGCAATCCTCAAGCTTCTTTAGTATCATTGAGGTCAATTAATGCGAATAAGGTTAAGATACATGCAACTACTTTAGAATAGTTGAATCTTCCACTTCCCTTACATAGTTAATCCGCCAAGGTTCCCACAAGCCTAGTCAGGGAAGTTAGCCACTCATATTCATACAATAATCCATTATAATCAATAAAGAAAGTATGTAATTAATTGCACAAGAATGAGAAGAATAAAATCCGAAACCTTTAATTGAATAATAACCCAAAAATCTCAAGAACAATGTAAAGTATGTAATAGAATGTAAAATAATGTTAAGGAATGTAATATATTATCTAAGAGTCTAAACTAATAAAAGATTAACCCTAGGGTATTTATAGTATCTCAAAATAACCCAAAAATTCTTATTAAAATGGAATAGGAAAAGTAATGTCAGCATAAGGTATAACTCACTCGTTCACTTGTAAGGTCTTATTATGACTCGTACTATGTTAGTAGTATGTTGTCCAGTGTCTAATCTTCTAGGCCTCAACTTTCTATTATTATTACGACTCATCCTCACGAGTCGTACCTTGACCATACGACTCGTGGCCTTCACTCGTTACCACCTGGGACTTTCTCTTTCCTCACTCTGGACACTGGTCAGCTTACAGTTTGATCATCCGAGTCATACTCAAACTTTTAACCCGTCTTATTCTGAGACTTTAACTTTGAATCTGACTTTAGTTTCTATCCTCTTGATGACTGCTTCTTTAGACTCATATCTTCATCTTACAATCCGTAAGCTCCAGTCATATCATTTATCACTAAGTTTTTCTGTTTGGCTTTGGTCATTATTATGCTTATGAGTCAACCTACGAGTCGTATGATGTATTGACGACTAGTAAGGTAACTCATATCATCTACAAAATTTGTATTTTACAGTTCATTTCTTCCAATTTCCTTCCAAGATGTGATTGACCTATTTCACCTGCAATACCCATAATACCATATCATATATACTAAAATAACCTTATTACAAGTATAAATTCTTTGTTTTAAGCATCGAAACTGACGTGTTTTCATGGTGCATCAACACCCTCAACTTAGAATTTTACGTGTCCTCAGGCAAAACAAAAATCAAAATTTACTTAACACAATAATTATGCTTAAACAAGAGGATCCTAAGATACCTATGGCAATGATTTTCAATTCAATTTCCAACATTTTTATTCCCCCTCCTAATTTTAACTTTTTAAGAATTAAACCATGTATATCAATTTGGTACATGGAGAAACATAAAGCATCCAATGATGGCATTACATTAGTAATAGACAACCGGGAATAGACACAAACCAAATTAACCAAACAGTCAAGCAACCTAACAACTTAACCCATTTGCGCTCACAATCAAAGAGATCACATTTACCTTGTTAAGATTAATTAATTTCTTCAGGGATATACAGAAGACGCTATCACTCATAAATAAGTACCGTCAGTGTATATAGAATAACATAATCTTGCCCATATGTTATTTCCCTAGGTTCTTTGACAGTCGGAAAAGGATCACTAAAGGACTTTATTAGGCTTGTAACATAGGTTTAGGCTGGTATGGTATCATTTTGGAATTTTCAATGACTATGCCTCCTTGACACTACGTTTTATTCAGGTTCCACTTATTTTCCCACTTTTTCTTCATTTTATTTCCGCCTTTATGTCTCCCTTTTTATTTGAACATATTCATACTAGGCCTGGTATGGTTTTTTCACTTTTTTTTATTTTTCTTTTCTTGCAATTTTTCTTTTTCTTTTGTTTTTTTATTTTTACCGCACCTGTCCTTTTTCATCTATTTTTTTCTTCTAAAAATCTTTCTTCATACTCATTTTCCCTACACACCACTATAAAAGTCACCCTCAACTTAGGCGATTTACCTGATTTGAGGTGCACAGTGTTCAAGGAAGACAAGGGCAAAAATATGTTCATTATAAGTGAAATAGGAAGGTGAAATCAGTGTAAACAAGAAATGGGTCAACTAGGCTTAAAATTTTGGATCACAGGGATTCATATCAAATTTGGTTGGACATTTAGGCTCAAGTGGAATCCAAACAAGAATGTCCTATGATCATTTCCTACTCGACTATCCTGGACCCTAGGTAAGAGCAACCAGGAAAGTTCTAGATTCTGACACACTGGGAACTAAGTAGCGCCTTAAACACACTCGCACAGGGTCATACTGCTAGGTACTAATTATCCAGTTATACAATTGTTATCCCTAGTTGTTCTATTCCTAATCCCAATGCCATTATTATATTCACAATCGTCTCACACAAATACACACATCACATAGTTAGCATACAAATTTAGGAGGGTTATTAATTTTTTAGCACAATTATTTCAAAATCAAACAATTTCAACATAGTTATTTAAAATAACATCTACTAACACAAGTACAAATTTTCCTCCTATTTTCAACTATCCCAGCACACAACAAAACAAAAACAAAAAACATGCCAGTTCTCAAATTTTTTAGATTATGGCCACAGGCTTTGAAACATGGCAAGTATAACCCATGACGACCTTGGCACAGCCCTACCCCCAATTAAATCCTATGCAATATCCCCAGTGCATCTAAAAAATAAAATACAAAGGATCAGGACATACCTGGACGCCGGCTCATATAGTACCATATCGTGGGCTCTCAAGTTGGGGTCCTACCATTCTCAACTGTAGTCCTATTAACTATCGAGACTGCATCCATAATAGAGGCATCAATGTTGACCGATGCGCTTAATGGTACATCAACCATCGGGGATACATCACTACCCTAATCAACATCATCAACCACCGATTTTAAGCTATTGACACTAGCTATCATCTTTTCGGCCTGCACCTATCAGTCTCTCTCACTCAGTAAACTATCTTTTTTTTTAATCTTTTTTAAGGAGTTTTTTGATATTCCAGTGCTTTCTCTCAGGGTTCTTCTATGATTTTTAAAATCTCCCAGATATATTCAAAATGAATATTTGGCTCCACCTTCGCTGCTATAAATGTTAGAATAACTGGCCTATCATACAGTTCTCCCACCATCTTCTTGATCTCGGCCACCTCAAATTTTACCTCAATAATGTCTGGGATTTGGCTACACCCCAACTGATGAGTAATTCACTACTCAGATGCATCCATTCTACCCTGCACCCATCTTTTTTAGTCCTAGAGTTTGGTCTCACCCAGGTCTTAAAATCCCCTTCCATGTACCAGACCTTAGTCTATAGTGTGTCCAATCTCTTCATAGCATTGTCCTAAATGGCCTGTGATATCACTATCAAGCCGGCTGGCATAGCTCTCAAAATGGCAGGTCGAGGTGGTACAGACTGTGTCTGATGAGGGGCACTGGATATACCCTCAACATCTGAAGTCTGTGGCTCAGTCTGTCCACCTCCACCTGTGGTATTATCAGTTTCAACAATATCAGCCTTCCTAGTCTATCTACTGTACATCTCAGCTATTATCTTAGCTCCTATCCTCTCCAGTTTAGCCATTGGATTTGTAGCATCTCTAATCAACCACAAATCTATAATGTTCATAGGCTCAATAAGCTCGTCAATCCTTGGGAGTTTTTGGACCCTTGTAGCCAAAAACATCTGCGTAACCATGCATAGATATTCCAGTAGCAACTTCTCTCCAACCATAGCTTTATCATGTATCTCTCAAGATAAGAACTCACCTACATCAAACTCGTACCCATCCACTAAGCAAGCTATCAAAGCTGCATAAATTGGGTTGAGTATGTTTTCCCCAGTAGTGGGACTGAGTCTATGCCTGGCCAGTGTCCACCATGCCTCGGCCTCAAAGTTAAGCAAGTGCTTTTCTAACTTTTTTGACATCATCCCTGGTCCACCTACTACCCACACTGCCTCTTCCCCATTCAATGTGATTAAATTGGCATTTCATCAAAAGTGTCACATTTTATCTCTCGACCCTAGTGCTTCCTTGTAGTTTTTTGTATTTTATCCATGCAGAACTTTATTTCTCCTAAGTTCAATAGTAGCTAGAAGTTTGGTTCATTCAAGAATAAGGAAATAGTAAGTGGGGAGATATTTACCCGCACTCCCTAAAAGGTCAACGAAGCTATGGGGTCACCATCTCTCCACGACTGCCCTTGATGATACTATCTCTTTAATTGACACTTATACGCCACATAAGAATCTTGCACTAATGTGGGGTTGTATTTCCTAGATGCTATGCCTCAAACCTAGGTAGCTTAAATATCCCCGCAATGGTTTTTCCCCTGAATCACTTTCACTCTCCGAACTTTCTTCTGAGCTTAAATATACTTCCCGTACTTCACCTTCAGATCTACAATATCAGCTTTCTCATCATCACCCCTATCCTTTTTAGACCAGGGCAGTATTCGGGGAGGTGAAGTATGAGGGTTGTTATTTTTAGGTCCTCTTGGAGGTGTGTCCTCCAGAGTGACTACTTTCTTTCCATGAGGTCTTTGATCCATTTATCCAATCTTCCCCTTCATTGGGTATTCAAATAAGACACTGCTACTACTGGATGACTCAGTAGACTCGTTTACCAGCATGTAATCTGATTTTGGGGTAGGTTCCATCACACTTCCCTTCTTTGGTACTTGTTTGGAAGACGGAGAACCTTTTGGAGGAATGGTACCTGTTCATATACACTCATTAGTAAATACTAAAGAAAGTAAATCAAAACAAAGAAAAGTATATTTCAGTGTGCATATTCTGTTTAGGGTACGATTAGAGGGTAAGAGTCATATGATAGATAGTTTAGATAAGGATGTTCACTAGTCTACTTACGAGTCCTCATGATCAGTCGTAAGGACAGGTTATGACTCGTTACCAACAATAGTAAGAAGACCAAAAACATAACTCAATTATGTGATAATTTCCCAGGTCCTTACAACATATGTTTATGAGTCGTATAGGTTGGATACGACTCATATAGTCAAGTCGTACCCATACCAGAATCTACACGTAGTTAGACTTATTTATTGTCAACTGCTATGAGTCTTGTTAAAAATCTTTATGTGTAGGTATGAGTTTCAAGGTGTATTATATCCACTATAACATAGAAATTCAACTTATGAGTTGATTACACTATACAATCCACAAACTACCCTTCCATTCTACAGTATTTCAACCCTATATCTGTAATATCCCATATTTTGGACTAGAATAAAAGTCCATCATTCCTATGCGTAGATGTTTCAAAAGCCTCAAATACTATGTAAATTTAGTGTATTAATTAATTATGTAGTGTGGAAATCTATTTGAGAATGAATTTAGATCATAGACGTTCCCTAACTCAAGTACAAGTTGAAAGCTTTTCTATCGTTCAAGTTTTAGTGAGCGTCAAAACTTGGGTCAAATTCATTAGATCATAACTCCTTGTATATATTGAATTAGAGGGCCTACTCTATATCAAATGAAATATTTTTTAATTATCTTTTCAACGATACCAATTTCGTCCAAATCCGACACCCGAGCAAGAAGTTATGACTTTGCAAATTGGAGTACGTCGCCTGACATAAGGTGTGCGATAAGGTGTGCGACGCACACCCTAATATGTGTGATAAGATGTACGACGCATAACCTAATACGTGAAATAAAGTGTGTGCGGCATATTTGGGTGTCCAGGTGACTTAAATAGTCCATTTTTGGGGTAAAATGGTCCTTTTGCCACCCCCATATAATTCCTAAACACGAAAATAAGCCCTTATTTCACCAAAAGATATTCTTTCTCTCCAAATCCTCTCAAGAACACAAGATAGGATTTTCATAGAATATTCAAGTTCAAGGAAATTCCTCCGTCAATCTTCAAGAATCTTCCTTCTAAGGTATGCATAGTGTTCATCCACGAATCCCTTTCATCCGTGGAGCACAAGAACAATGTTTTAAATAATAAATTATGATCTTTATGTTATTGTGTGATTATTTTTATGTTGATGGTTGTTAATTGTGTTTCAAGAAGGTATCTAAATGTGTTTCCAAGAAGTATATGGGCATGTTAGTTGGAAACCCATGAATTTGGGTGGTTCAAGATTTCTAAATTTGTTAAGTACACCTATGCTCAATATTATGCATGTAAGGTGTTTGATAAAATGCCTAGAATGATAAAAATCATGTATTATAACTTAGGGTGAACTATATGATAAATTCATGCTAGTCTATTATGTTCAAAGAGCTCAATTGTCATTGTTGTGCAATATACGTGTTAATGGAATGTACATGATGATTGGGGAATGGATTTGTAGTGTGTATATATGTATTCCATGCTATGAACAAGATCATGATTTTGAAGTATCACATGAGTTATCCCCAAATTATTAAAATATGAACTAAATGTTATATGTTTGCCATTCCCTTATGGTTAAATAGTTTCCATGCCATTGTTATGAATATTATATGTTGTCGGAATGCCCATTATATTAGAATATGATATTTATGACTTGATTATAAGCATTCCTATTCATGTTAAATATTATGATGACTATTTACTTCATGAAATCCCTCACTCATGTATTATGGATTGTTATTGATGGTCATGTAATCAAGAAAGTCAAGTTGTGTCAGTTTTCTTCCATCGAGTCCTGGGGGTACTTGTACCCTAAAAATATAGTTGTGTGCCTAGAGCCAGGACATGTTGTCATGATACTCTTAGTCAAGCCATGATCTATAGAATTTAATTACTCATGTGACTCAAAAATCTTAGCAGTCTCAGTAGTTCAGTAATCTCAGTTATGCTCAGTTAATCTCAGTAATCTGAGTTATGCTCAGTTAATCTTAGTAATCTCAGTTATGCTCAGTTAATCTCAATAATCTCAGAAAGTCAGTACTCTCAGAAATATCATGAACTCAGTAGTATTCCATCAATCATGGAACTCAGTAAGTTCAGTTAATCAGTTCAGCTCAGTGTCTTTCAGATGGGAGTAGGATTCATCACCGAGAAAGCCTAGAGATGGGGACTCACCCGCTAGTGAGGACTGAGATCCTTAGAAGAAATCCCTAAGTTCCAGAACTACATAGCCAGTGTAGGTACGAGATGTCACCCGTTAGATAGGACTAACATACTCGGGGGTCACCTGTTAGCATATTTATATGTATAGGACTGATCCCAGGAGTCACCCACTAGATTAGAACTGACTCCACAACAGCTGTCTTTACCAGTGGTGCAGTATTGACACCCTTCCAGTCAAGGTAGAGATTGGACCCCAGTCATCTTAGCATAGGACATGTCTGTTACATGAATACATCCCACAGTTATAGTTTTAGTATCAGTCTTTAGAGTAGAAATCAAAAATCAGGACTGTCAGATACAGTCATTAATCTCAGTAAGGAACTCAGATAGTTCCACAGACTTAAACACCATCCATCATATAGGCTTGGTCTCTCATTGAGTTATTCAGTATTTGTACTTCTAGAGATCTCCTATTAGATAGGCTTGATCTCAATCTCAGATTCAGTTAAGTATTCTCATTATTAGGCCGATCAGTTAGATAGACTGTTAGATACAGTCACTCAGTATCAATTACATCGGTTAGGCCGATCATCACAGTTATATTAGTTAAATTAGTTGTCATAGCTTACGTTATCAGTATTCAGTTTCAGGACTGTTAGACATGGTCAATCAGACCAATTCTTCATAATTCAAACTGTCAGAAACAGTCATTCATCTATTCACTAGCTCAGTATCGGTAAAGTCATGATGTCAATATTTAGACTTAGTATTCAGTATCTCCATGAGTTCAATAGCAGTTACGTATGTATATATGTATTCTCACGTACATATTAGTCAGCATGTTCATGCATATAAACCCCATGCACTTAGCCTACCCCCACGTATACTCAGTACTTTAGTTGTACTGATGCATTCGCGCTATGGTACTTTCTTTTATGTTACACCATAGGTTCTAAGGCGCAGATTCCATACCAGTAGTAGCAGTTCAGTTAGCAGTGAGTCCTCATCTTTCGAGAACATGATCATTACATTTATTATTCCAGTATTTCAGTTTATTTTCTATTTAAGGAGTTAGTTGGAGACATGTTCCTTCAAATTCTTATTCAGAAAATTTAGAGGCTTTCAGACGATTACAGAGTTTTCAGATTCAGACTTTAGTATTTTCAGTTTTGTTTTGGTACTGTGATACCATCTTATTCAGACATTTTATTATTTAATATTGAAACTTATGGCCTTTTAATTCATGTTTCCGTATTTTTATTTGTATATTATGCAGTTACAGGTACAGATATTAGTCATGGGTTAGCTTGTGGTCCTCTGGGGTTATGAGCACCGTGTAGCATTCTGGTTTAGAAAATTAGGGCGTTACAAACTTGGTATCAGAGCCTAAGGTTCAATAAAGTCCTAGGAAGTCTGAAAGCCGCATCTAGAAGTCTTGTGCATAGTTGTGTTGCGCGCAATATTTATGTACAAGAGGATATAAGATGTTTTAGCAACAGTCTCTCCTCTTTCAGTATTCATGTCATACCAGTGAGCAGTTAGATTTGTATAGCTTGTTTTCTCATCCTTGCATCTATTTATGCTATCCAAAATCTCAGAGAATGTAACTATTTTCAAGGTAGAACCTCCTAGTAGTTGCAAGTTCAGTCCATCTCATGCATTAGTTTCAAACCCCTGAAGTTTAGTTATAATTTAGTTCGTAGATTCCCTGTGCATCACCCAGTATCTCCGTAAGGTAAGCATTCTTAGAGGGACATAGCATCCCAAGGGGGAGATACCCCACTTTCTCTTATCACACACATGCCTTAGATCTTTCAATTTCTCCTTGCCTAATAAATTCAGTCTAGAATAGAGGGTACTCATAAGTTGACCTTCAAGTTAGACCTAGCTGTAAGTCAAGTATTCAGAGGTTCTGTTCAGTTCATGATGTTCAGTCCATATGTTATGTAGCAAAATCAGTCATGTTCTCATGTTTCAGTTCGATCTTAGTGACTTTACCATTGCATGTTCAGTCACATGTTCGTGAGTCAATTCAATCATGTATTCACGCATCAGATATGCGTGGTCAGCTTATCAGAACTTTCAATCATGCATTCAAATATCATGTCAGTCATATAATCATGCACCAAATATGCATGGATTCAACTTATCAGTTCTACATCAGATATGCATTCTCAGTTTGAGAAACTCAGTTTATTGGAACACTCAATCCTACATTCAAAAATTAGCTACCCATGCATCAGATATGCATGTACAATATGATATGCTCAGTTTTTAATCATGTCATCCATGAAATCATGTTCAGTCATCCATGTTCAGTACTCACATCAGTTGTCTTTCTCCCCTATCAATCAGTCTAATTCGAGGATGAATGTTCCCAAGGGAGAGATATTGTAATATCCCATATTTTGGACTAGAATGAAAGTCCGTCATTTCTATGTGTAGATGTTTCAAAAGCCTCAAATCCTATGTAAATTTAGTTTGTTAATGAATTATGTAATGTGTAAATCTATTTGAGCATGAATTTAGATCATTGACGTTCCCTAACTCAAGTACAAGTTGAAAGCTTTCCTATCGTTTAAGTTTTAGTGAGCATCAAAACTTGGGTAAACTTCATTTGATCATAACTCCTTTATATATTGAATTAGAGGGCCTACAATATATCAAATGAAATATCTTTCCATTATCTTTCCAACTATACCAATTTCGTCCAAATCCGACACCCGAGCAAGAAGTTATGACTTTGCAAACTGGAGTACGTCGCCTGACATAAGGTGTGCGATAAGGTATGCAACGCACACCCTAATATGTGCAATAAGATATGCGACACATACCCTAATATGTGTGATAAAGTGTGCACCACACATTTGGGTGTCCAGGTGACTTAAATAGTCCATTTTTTAGTGTAAAATGGTCCTTTTTTCGCCCTTATATAATGCCTAAACACGGAATTAAGCCCTTATTTCACCAAAACATATTCTTTATCTCAAAATCCACTCAAGAACACAAGCTAGGGTTTTCATAGAAGATTCAAGTTCAAGGAAATTCCTCCATCAATCATCAAGAATCTTCCTTCTAAGGTATGCGTAGTGTTCATCCACGGATCCCTTTCATCCGTGGAGCTCAAAAACCATGTTTTAAATAATAAATTATGATCTTTATGTTGTTGTGTGATTATGTTCATGTTGATGGTTGTTAATTGTATTTCAAGAAGGTATCTAAATGTGTTTCCAAGAAGTATATGGGCATGTTAGTTGAAAACCCATGAATATGGATGGTTCAAGATTTCTAAATTTGTTAAGTACACCTATGCTCAATATTATGCATGTAAGGTGTTTGATAAAATGCCTAGAATGATAAAAATCTTGTATTATAATTTAGGGGTGAACTATATGATAAATTCATGCTAGTCTATTATGTTCAAAGAGCTCACTTGTCATTGTTGTGCAATATATGTGTTAATAGAATGTACATGATGATTGGGGAATGGATTTATAGTGTGTTTATTTGTCTTCCATGCTATGAACAAGATCATGATTTTGAAGTATCACATGATTTATCCCCAAATTATTCCAATATGAACTAAATGATACATGTTTGCCATTCCCTTATGGTTAAATAGTTTCCATGCCATTGTTATGAGTAGTATATGTTGTCGAAATGCCCATGATATTATAATATGAGATTTATGACTTGATTATAAGCATTCCTATTCATGTTAGATATTATAATGACAATTTACTTCATGAAATCCCTCTCTCATGCATTATGGATTGTTATTGGTGGTCATGTACTCAAGAAAGTTAAGCTGTGTTAGTTTTCTTCCATCGAGTCCTGGGGGTACTTGTACCCGAAAAATATAGCTATGTGTCTAGAGCCATGACATGTTTTCACGATAATCTTAGTCAATCCATGATCTATAGAATTCAGTTACCCATGTGACTTAGAAATCTCAGCAGTCTCAGTAGTTCAGTAATCTCAGTTATGCTCAGTTAATCTCAGTAATCTCAGTTATGCTCAATTAATCTTATTAATCTCAGTTATGCTCAGTTAATCTCAGTAATCTCAGAAAGTCAGTACTCTTAGAAATCTCATGAACTCAGTAGTATTCCATTAGTCATAGAACTCAGTAAGTTCAGTTAATCAGTTCATTTTAGCGTCTTTCAGATGGGAGTAGGATTCAACACCGAGAGAGCCTAAGGATGGGGACTCATCCACTAGTGAGGACTAAGATCCTTAGAAGAAATACCTAAGGTACAGAACTACGTAGTCAGCGTAGGTAAGAGATGTCACCTGTTATATAGGACTGACATACTCAGGGGTCACCCGTTAGCATATTTATATGTATAGGACTGATCCCAGGAGTCACCCACTAGATTAGGACTGAATCCACAGTAGCTGTCCTTACCGCTGGTGTGGTATTGACTTTTTTCTAGTCAGGGCAGAGATTGGACCCCAGTCAGCTTAGCATAGGGCAGGTCAGTTACATGAATAATTCAACAGTTACAGTTTCAGTATCAGTCTTCAGAGTAGAAATCAGAAATCAGGACTGCCAGATACAGTCATTAATCTTGGTAAGGAACTCAGATAGTTCCACAGACTTAAAGATTACCCATCATATAGGCTTGGTCTCTCATTGAGTTATTCAGTATCAGTACTTCTAGAGATCTCCCGTCAGATAGGCTTGATCTCAATCTCAAATTCAGTTGAGTATTCTCATTATTACTTTTAGAGATTACCCGTTATTTAGGCTTGATCTCAAGCTTAGTCACTCTTAATCATTATTAGAAGATTTAGACTATTAGATATAGTTACTCAGTATCAGTTACATCAGTTAGGTCGATCATCATAGTTATATTAGTTAAATCAGTTGTCATAGCTTACGTTATCAGTATTTAATTTCAGGACTATTAGACACGGGTAATTAGACCAGTTCTTTATAATTTGAACTGTCAGAATTAGTCATTAATCGATTCAGTATCTCAATATCAGTAAAGTCATGATATCAGTATTAAGACTTTGTAGTCAGTATCTCCATAAGTTTAATAGTAGTTACGTATGTATGTATGCATTCTCACGTCCATATTAGTCAGCATGTTCATGCATATAAACCCCATGCACATAGCCTACACCCACATATACTTAGTACTTTAGTTGTACTGACGCATTCGTGCTATGGTGCTTTCGTTTATGTTACACCACAGGTTCTGAGGTGCAGATTCCAGACTAGAAGTAGCAGTTCAGCTAGCAGTGATTCCTCATCTTTTGAGGACATGATCATTACATTTATTATTCCAGTATTTCAGTTTGTTTTCATTTTAAGGAGTTAATTGGAGACATGTTCCTTCAAATCGTTATTCAGACAGATTAGAGGCTTTCAGACGATTACAGAATTTTCAGATTCAAACTTTTGTATTTTCAGTTTTGTTTTGGTACTGTGATACTACCTTATTCAGACGTTTTATTGTTCAAGATTGAACCTTATGGCCTTTTAGTTCATGTTTCTGCATTTTTATATGTATATCATGCAGCTATAGGTACAGATATCAGTCATGGGTTAGCTTGTGGTCCTCTGGGGTCATGAGCACCATGTAGCATTCTGGTTCATAAAATTGGGGCGTTACAATATCAGTCCAAAAACACAAAGTAAACTAACGAAGTACAAGTTCACCCCCAAATTCTATTTTAAGTTCAATATCTAAGAACTAGGGTCAAAATTTTAATTGCCCATAGCTATTCAACTTGAAGAAACACTAAAATTTCAACTTACTATCAACTTCAACTCAAAATGTAACAAATTTGAGTTCAAAAACTTACTTGAATAATTGAGAGATTAGGTTTCTTAAATATATCTATTTTTGACCCTAATTTCTTGAGTTTTTGTGCAATGCGAGTGATTCCGACAATTTGGTATATGTTTTGGAATGAATTCGTGCTTTAAGAGCTCAAAATTTGGTTGTTAATAGAGGTATTTTTGTGTTTTAGATATTGGGTAGCCATATCGGGTGCCCTTTTGGTTTAAAATTAGGTGAGCTAGGCCGGGTTGACCCACGACCCTCGACCTAGTAAACTTGGTTACAAGTCATGTGTATGACTCATACCGAGGCTTACGAGTCTTTTCCTCTATTTGTAAAGACCTAGAACTTTACCTAGGTTCTAGATTCAATACAACTCAAGGTGACAACTCATACTCTGAGGTTACGACTCGTTCTGAGAGTCGTAATGACTCTAGAAACTTTTACCTGGATCTACTTTTTCTCCTAGGTCCTTATGACTCCTACTCAAGAGTCATTACCTTATGATATGGCTTGTGAAAAGTCTGTATGACCTAAATTCTTAGAATTTTCTGGCTCTTTTTTGCAATCTTTAGTCTTGCACACTGTACACACATATTACCCTATAAATGAATAAGTACAAAAACATGGGTTGCTTCCCACGCAGCGCTTGATTTAATGTCGTGGAACAATGTGGCTAAGTTGGATACTAGATTTCTCCAACTCTTCTTATGGTTACTCAGACTTCACCAAGGTCCATCTCAAAAATTACTCTTATATCTTTACTCTTACCCATATAATTTTTTACTCTTTATCTATTCACCTTGAACGGGGCTTCACTATCTCGCTTCAATTCCAAAGCACCATATCAAAACACTCTTAACACAATAAAGGGACCATACCATCTAAACTTTAACTTAACTGGAAACAAGTAAAGCATTAAGTTGTAGAGCAATACCTGGTTACCTTTTTTGAATATCCTCTTCTCAATCTTATGGTCATGATGCAGCTTCATCTTTACTTTGTACAGTGCAGAACTTTGATAAGCCCAGAGTCAGAATTCATCCAACTCGTTCATCTTATTCAATCTTGACTTGGCTGCATCTTGCCACTTAAAGTTTAGCTTTTTCACCGCCTATAGTGCTTTATGTTCAAGTTTAATAGGCAAGTGACATGCTTTCCCATTAACCAACTGATAAGGATAAGCACTAATGAGGGTCTTGAAAGATGTTCATTAAGCCCATAATGCATCATCTAGCTTTCATGACCAATAAGTCCTATTGGCATTTACGACCTTCGCCAAGATGGACTTCATATCTTTGTTGGACACCTCAACTTGTCCACTAGTCTATGGATGATAAAGTTTTTCCACCTTGTGTTTCACTCTATAGTTTTCAAGAAAAATTTTGAATAGACGATTACAAAAATGTGACCCACCATCACTAATGATAGCACGTGGTATGATAAATTGAGAAAAGATGTGTTTTTTATAATACAGTGACACTACGTGCTTCATTGTTGGGGAGAGCCATCGCTTCCACCCATTTATAAACATAATCCACCGCCACAAGAATATACTTCATCCCAAACGAACTCACAAAAGGTCCCATGAAATCCACACCCCATATATCAAACAATTCTATTTTTGAAATAGGGATCATAGGAAGTTCATGGCACCTAGATATGTTACCTTGGTGTTGACATTGATCAAAAGCTGAAATCATGTGTATCTATGTATATTGTTGGCGAATAGTACCCATATTGCAAGATTTTATAGGTTGTGCGGGTTCCTCCATGACGACCCCAACTGGTGAAGAGTGACAAGCCTCAAGTATACTTATTATCTCTGCCTCAAGTATACATCTATGAATAATCTCATCTGCACTAATTCTAAATATATAAGGTTCATTCCAGATAAATTTCCTTACCTCATGCATGAACTTCTTTCTCTGTTGAAAGGAAAGATCTTTTGGGACTAGATCACTTGCTAGTAGTTTGTATAGTTATCAAACCATGGAATTAGACATTGGGAAGTTGCCAATATCTTCTCATCTAGAAAACTATCATCAATCTTGAGCCCATTTTCAACATTCTGCATAGCTTTCTCCTCAATCTAGATAAATAATGTGCAACTTGACTCTCGGTGCCTTTTCTGTCCTTTACCTCAAAATCAAACTCTTTTAACAAGAGGACCCACTTATTAGTCTAGGCTTTGTATTTTTTTCCATCAAGTACCTCGATGATGCATGATCGGTGTACACAATCACCTTAGTCCCAATTAAATAAGATCTAAACTTCTCAAAAGGAAAAACTACTACGAACAACTCTTTTCAGTGATGGTGTATTTCTTTTGAGTAGGGTATAGTTCCGTGCTAGAATAGTAGATGGGATGAATGATCTTTTATTTTTGTTGACCTGCTACAACACCTAAGGCCAATCCACTTACATCACACATAATTTCAAATGGCAAGGACCAATTAGGGGATACGATGATAGGAGCAGTCATCAACTTATCTCTCAAACATTTAAAATCCTCCAAGCATGCTTCAATAAACACAAATTTCATCTCTTTATCAAGAAGCCTACAAAGAGGATTGGCAATCTTAGAGAAATCCTTGATGAATCACCTATAAAACCAAGCATGTCCCAAAAAGCTACGAACACCCTTCACAGAAATTGGTGGAGGTAATTTCGTGATTACTTTAATCTTTGCTCTATCTACCTCAATACCCCTTTTTGAAATCTTGTGCCTAACTACAATACCTTCTTTAACCATAAAATGGAATTTTTCCTTATTAAATACCAAGTTGCATTCCTCATACCTTCAAAGAACATTTGCTAAGTTCATTAAACAATCATCAAAAGAATCACCAACGACTAAGAAATCATCCATAAATACTTCGATGGTGTCTTCTACTATGTCAAAGAAGATTGACATCATACATATCTGAAATATGGTTGGACCGTTACATAACTCAAATAGCATACATCTGAATGCAAAGGTCCCATAAGAACAAGTGAAGGTTGTCCACTCTTGGTCTTTGGGTGCAATATTAATTTGGTTGCAACCTGAATATCCATCCAAAAAATAGTACCATCCTTTGCCCGCAAGTCTATCCAGCATCTGGATTATAAAGGGAATGGGAAAATGGTAGTCTATGCCTTAAAATTCCTATAATCCATACACACTCTCCATCTTGTCACTGGCCTCATTGGCACTAGCTCATTTTTCTCACTAGGCACAATAGTAAAACCGCCTTTCTTCAAAACACATTGTATCAAACTGACCCACTTACTATCAATAATGGGATACTCTACACCAACATATAACTACTTAATTATCTCTTTATTCACTACCTCCTGTATAGGAGGATTAGTCGAAGATGATGCTCTATACTTGGAATACAATTCGGCTCAAGTTGAATTTTATGAGTACAAAGACTAGGCGGGATACCCACAATATCTACAATGGACCAACCAATGGCACTCTTAAATTTTTGTAGAACTGATAACAAAACTTTCACTTTTGTTTCTATCAAATCAACTGCAATGATTACTGGAAAAGTGTTGTTCGCCCCCCAAAAATGCATATCGTAAATGAGGTGGGAGGGACTTCAAATCAAAGACTGGTAGCTCCTCAACAGATGCGCAAGAAGAAAGAGTGGTTCTATTTTTTAGGTCCAAATCAAGCTTTTCTTATACATAAGTGTAAGAACCGCTCCCATAGAGTGCACACACCATCTCATCATAGTTATCGATACCATCACTATCAAAGTTCATAATCACAGTTGGTAAGCCTTCAACACAAGCACTCTTTAATAGGAACAACATCAGAAGTATCTTCCCAAGTAGCTACTACATTAACATCATGAAATGAGTCTATGTCTTCATCAAATGTATCAATCATAGATATCACCCTCAACTCATCAGGCTGCTTCATGGATTTTCATACTTCGAATGTCCCCTGCTCATCATTGAGTCTCAATATCAGATGTCCTAGCTCCAAATCAATCAACATCCTTTCTATTGCCAAGAATGATCTTTCGAAAATAATTGGGACTTGAAAGTCCATTTCACAGTCTAATATCACAAAATCAGCAGGAAATATGAAAGTAGCCACCTTCACCAATACATCATATAGAATACCAATTGGCTTTTTCACTATCCTATCAGCCATCACTAGTCTCATGGTAGTTGGTTTGGGAGCTCCCAACCCTAATTTTTTAAATAATGCTAAGGGAATAATATTGATACTAGCACCCAAATCAGATAATGCATTAGTGAAGTTGAAAGATCCAATGGTGCAAGGTATAGTGAAAGCACCAGGATCCTCTTTCTTCTCAGCCAATAATCTTGTAGCTACAGCACTGCAGTGATAAATATTCTCAACTGGCACATAACTGACTGACCTCTTCTTGGTAATTAGATCCTTTATGAATTTTGCATATCCGAATATTTGCTCTAATGCCTCTACAAGTTGGATATAATTGACAGCTTATTTAACATAGACAAAAATTTCTAACACTTACCCTCTTTTTGCTTCTTTTTTAGCCTTTGTTGAAAAAATAGTAAGGTCTTAGAATGGGCTTCAAAATAGTCTCCTCAACCTCATATTTTCCTTTATTTTGCTTTCTCCTACTCTCGATATCAACAGAATCATCATCATTCTTTTGTTTATCTATAGTAGGTACAGGCAAATCAATCGTGGTCCTACCACTTCAAGTGGTAGTGGCATGGAAGTGACCATCATTCTTTGGATTTTCCACCGTATTACTAGGAAGATTTCCAGGTTTTCTTTGATTAAATATGGCTGACATCTAGCCATACTGCTTCTCTAGCTGCTTGATTGTGGTAGCATATGACTCAACTTTTTGATTTAGGCCTGACAGGTCTTCCTTAATCTCTCTAAGACAGCTCTCTTGACTTTCTTGGCCTTTTACTAGTTTCTACAATATTGCTTCCATTCTAGACATAGTATCCCAACTGCCTGGCGGTACATATCTGTCACTCTTCTCTTTGTAATTATCTTTGCATCACCAGTCACTATATTGGTCTCTACTTCTATTTCTGTATCTACCATTGTAATAGTTTTTTTCTTAATTCTCATGCTCTTGGGCTCAAAAATCTACCAACTGACGATCAAGATACTTCACTTCCTTATCACATTCAGTCTCAATAGTTCTAGAAGTAGATCCTATGCCCCAACTGCATTCACTTTCTCGACATTCATTATTATTAACTATTTTGTAAGTAGTCCAATATCTGTCCGAAGTTGTGCAAACTCTTGTTCTACTAAATCATGACCAGCTTCATAGTTATTAGCCACTCCAATAGCATATGTACCTTCCCCACGCTTAGCGTCTCTAGTATTCCATCCTCGATTGGTCACTAAAATATCATCTAGCATCTTTTGTGTAGTGTTCCACCGAAGATGCATAAATACACCTCTCAAAATAGTATATTCTATTTCTCTTGAACTGATATTCGGTTATTAATAAAAGATTTCCAATATATTGGACCCTGTGATTAAGTACCATCTCAGCTTCTTCTTGAATCTAAACCATGCCTCATACTTGGATTCTGCAGGTAGCTATCTATAATTAAAAATTTCATCTTTCAACTATAGCATTCTTGTAGGAGGGAAGAATCAGCAACTCATGCCAAGTAGTGATTTAACCTCTCGGGAGTTCCCCCTAACCATAGTGATGCTTCTCCGATCAATAAAAATAGGAACAATCTTAATCTCAAAGATTCCTGGTTCACCCTCAGAATAGAATACAATATACAGATCCCAGTAAAATTAGCATGATGCATATTTGCATCCTCAGCTATTGATCCCAAAAAAACACCCTTCAAATTGAGCAATTGGATCATTGCATTAGTAATTTTAAATTTCACATTGGGTGGTAGAGATGGAGGAATGATGGCTCATGTCTTAGTAGGTTCAACATATCCTATGTCTTTGTCCTTATTATATGGTTGAAGATGTTGATATGTAGAAATCATTGGAGCTCTGACTCACTAAACTCTATCTCGATGTTTAGGCACTTGTCTTGGCCTGGCAAGCATTGCTTGCTGGGCCAACCTAGCCTCTTCAGCTAACTATGCTTCCTCAGTCACTCTAGCTTCTTCAGCAGCTGCTGCTAATAATTGTTTAGTCTGTCTATCAAAAATATTCTATGGATCATTAGGTGGGGGAGGAGGCACAATCTGAGGGTCTTAAACCCCAGCAGGAACACCATCACGAACTTGCCTCCTTCTTGGTGGTTAAAGAATCTTTTCAGGCTCTAGATCAAAAGGGAGTAAAGAATTTCCTCTAGTCCTCATGTTGAGCATACACCGGCGTATGCCAAATAAAAAATAAGAAATAAAACTCACAAACTTCACCAAACTCAATCAATAATATACACCGTCTTTCCTAAAAACAGCACCAAAACTTGATGTCGCCCAAAACTAACCTCCAACAAAGTATACTGTGGTTGATGCCAAATATATTAACTCAACTAGGTTGGGGTCGAACCCACAGGGAAAACATTGAACAGTTGCTTAACTTGATAAAACTCACGAGCAGTGCAAAAAAGTAAACAGTAAGTAATAACCGAATCTTGAATGCATTGAGTTGTAAACAATAGGATATGAATACTAAGACTGTGTTCACCATGTATTTTCAACTCTGTAAGTTTCTCGTGTTCAACCCACCTATTATGCTACTTTGCATGTAAAGTTGACAAGCTATGTATTATCAGAAGTCTTGTGAATGTGTTGATAAATCTCACCCTTTTCTTTGTGAGTCTCAAGGTTTCACCTTACTGCTCTTTTTTTATAACTTTAGTTAAACACTCATATTTTTTGTCTCGAGTTGGTAAGATGAGATGATAGAAAGATAAGATGGATGTGAATCTCAAATTACTATCTTAACCCCTTTTTCCCAATCTCAAATACCTTTGTAAGGATGTTATCAAATACAGGTAATCCTCAAGCTTCTGTAGTAGCTCTGAGGTCAATTAATGCGAACAAGGTTAAGATATATGCAACTACTTTAGAATAGATAAATCTTCCACTTCCCTTACATAGTTAATCCACTAGGGTTCCCACAACCCTAGTCAGGGAAGTTAACCGCTCATTTTCATGCAACAATCCATGATAATCAATAAAGAAAGCACGTAATTAATTTCACAAGAATGAGAAGAATAAAATTTGAATCCTTAAATTGAATAATAACCCAAAAATCTCATGAACAATGTAAAGTATGTAATAGAATGTAAAATAATGTTAAGGAATGTAATTTAATGTCTAAGAGTGTAAACTAATAAAATATTAACCCTAGGGTAGTTATAGTATCTCAAAAAAAACCTAGTAATCATAATTAAAATTTAATAGGAAAACTAATGTTGGCACAAGGTACAACTCGTTAGTCCACTAGTAAGGTTTTCTTATGAGTCGTATTTGTGCTAGTCGTATGTTATCTTTTCAACGATACTAATTTCATCCAAATCCAACACCCAAGCAAGAAGTTATGACTTTACAAAGTGGAGTACGTCGCCTGACATAAGGTGTGAGATAAGGTGTGCAATGCACACCCTAATATGTGCGATAAGATGTGTGACGTATACCCTAATATGTTAAACAAAGTGTGCGCCACACATGTGGGTGTCCAGTGACTTAAATAGTCCGTTTTTGGGGTAAAATAGTCCTTTTTCCAGCCCTATATAATGCCTAAACACAGAATTAAGCCCTTATTTCACTAAAACATATTCTTTCTCTCAAAATCCTCTCAAGAACACGAGATAGGGTTTTAATAGAAGATTCAAGTTCAAGGAAATTCCTTCGTCAATCATCAAGAATCTTCATTCTAAGGAATGCGTAGTGTTCATTCATGGATCCCTTTTATCCATGGAGCTCAAGAACCATGTTTTAAATAATAAATTATGATCTTTATGTTGTTGTGTGATTATGTTTATGTTGATGGTTTTTAATTGTGTTTCAAGAAGGTATCTAAATGTGTTTCCAAGAAGTATATGGGCATGTTAGTTGGAAACCCATGAATTTGGGTGGTTCAAGATTTCTAAATTTGTTAAGTACACCTATGCTTAATATTATGCATGTAAGGTATTTGATAAAATGCCTAGAATGATAAAAATCTTGTATTATAACTTAGGGGTGAACTATATGATAAATTCATGCTAGTCTATTATGTTCAAAGAGCTCACTTGTCATTGTTGTGCAATATATGTGTTAATGGAATGTGCATGATGATTGGGGAATGGATTTATAGTGTGTATATATGTCTTCCATGCTATGAACAAGATCATGATTTTGAAGTATCACATGAGTTATCCCCAAATTATTACAATATGAACTAAATGTTATATGTTATCCATTCCCTTATGGTTAAATAGTTTCCATGCCATTGTTATGAATAGTATATGTTGTCGCAATGCCCATGATATTATAATATGGTATTTATGAATTGATTATAAGCATTCCTATTTATGTTAGATATTATGATAATGATTTAATTCATGAAATCCCTCACTCATGTATTATGGATTGTTATTGATGGACATGTACTCAAGAAAGACAAGTAGTATCAGTTTCCTTCCATTGAGTCCTGGGGGTACTTGTACCTGAAAAATATAGTTGTGTGCCTAGATCCATGACATGTTGTCACAATACTCTTAGTCAAGCCATGATCTATAGAATTTAGTTACTCATGTGACTTAGAAATCTCAGCAGTCTCAGTAGTTCAGTTATCTCAGTTATGCTCAGTTAATCTTAGTAATCTCAGTTATGCTCAGTTAATCTCAGTAATCTCAGAAAGTCAGTACTCTTAGAAATCTCATGAACTCAGTAGTATTCCATCAGTCACGGAACTCAGTAAGTTCAATTAATTAGTTTATTTCAGTGTCTTTCAGATGGGGGTAAGATTCAACACTGATCTAGCCTAGAGATGGGGACTCGCTCTCTAGTGAGGACTGAGATCCTTAGAAGAAATCCCTAAGTTCTAGAACTACGTAGCCAGCATAGGTACGAGATGTCACCCATTAGATAGGACTGCCATACATGGGGGTCACCCGTTAGCACATTTATATGTATAGAACTGATCCCAGGAGTCACCCACTAGATTAGGACTCACTCCACAGTAGCTGTCTTTACCAGTGGCGCAGTATTGATACCCTTCCAGTCAGGGCAGAGATTGGACCCCAGTCATCTTAGCATGAGGCATGTCGGTTGCATGAATACATCCCATAGTTATAGTTTTAGTATCAGTCTTTAGAGTAGAAATCAAAAATCAGGACTGTTAAATACAATCATTAATATCAGTAAGGAACTCAGATAGTTCCACAGACTTAAAGACCATCTATCATATAGGCTTGGTCTCTCATTGAGTTATTCAGTATCTGTACTTCTAGAGATCTCCTATTAGATAGGCTTGATCTCAATCTCAGATTCAGTTGAGTATTCTCATTATTAGTTCCAGAGATCACCCGTTATTTAGGCTTGATCTCAAGCTTAGTCACTCTTAATCATTATTAGAAGATTTAGACTATTAGATACAATCACTCAGTATCAGTTACATTGGTTAGGACGATCATCACAGTTATATTAGTTAAATTAGTTTTCATAGATTACGTTATCAGTATTCAGTTTTAGGACTATTAGACACGGTCAATCAAACCAATTCTTCATAATTCGAACTATAAAAAATAGTCATTCATCTATTTAGTATCTCAGTATTGATAAAGTCGTGATATCAGTATTCAGACTTAGTAGTCAGTATCTCTACGAGTTCAATAGCAGTTACGTATGTATGTATGTATTCTCACATCCATATTAGTCAGCATGTTCATGCATATAAACCCCATGAACTTAGCCTACCCCTATGTGTACTCAGTACTTTAGTTGTACTGATGCATTTGCGCTATGGTGCTTTCTTTTAGGTTACACCATAGGTTCTGAGGCACAATTCCAGACCAATAGTAGTAGTTCAGTTAGCAGTGAGTCCTCATCTTTCGAGGACATGATCATTACATTTATTACTCTAGTATTTTAGTTTATTTTCTATTTAAGGAGTTAGTTGGAGACATGTTCCTTCAACTCCTTATTCAGACAATTTATTGGCTTTCAGATGATTACAAAGTTTTTAGATTCAGACTTTAGTATTTTCAGTTTTGTTTTGGTACTGTGATACCACCTTATTCAGACATTTTATTATTCAAGATTCAAACTTATGGCCTTTTAGTTCATGTTTCCGTATTTTTATTTGTATATTATGCAGTTACAGGTACAGATATCAGTCATGGGTTAGCTTGTAGTCCTCCAGGTTTATGAGCACCGTGTAGCATTTTGGTTTAGAAAATTAGGGCGTTACAAACTTGGTATAAGAGCCTAAGGTTCAATACAGTCCTAGGATGTCTGAAAGACGCATTTAGTAGAGTCTTGTGCATGGGTGTGTTGCGCGCAACATTTATGTACAAGAGGCTATAAGATGTTTTAGGAACAGTCTCTCTTCTTTCAATATTCATGTTGTGCCAGTGAGCAGTCAGATTTGTATAGCTTGTTTTCTCATCCTTGCATCTATTCATGCTATCCAAAATCATAGAGAATGTAACTATTTCAAGGTAGAACCTCCTAGTAGTTGCAAGTTCAGTCCATCTCATGCATTAGTTTCAAACCCCTGAAGTTTAGTTATAATCTAATTCGTAGATTCCTTATGCATCACCCAGTATCTCCGTAAGGTAAGTGTTCTTAGAGGGACATAGCATCCCAAGGGGGAGATACCCCACTTTCTCTTAGCGCACACATGCCTTAGATCCTTTAATTTCTCCTTGCATAATGAATTCAGTCTAGAATAGAGGGTACTCATAAGTTGACCTTTAAGTTAGACCTAACTGTAAGTCAAGTATTCAGAGGTTCAGTTCAATTCATGATGTTCAGTCCATATGTCACATAGCAAAATCAGTCATGTTCTCATGTTTTAGTTCAATCTTAGTGCCTTTACCATTGCATGTTCAGTCACATGTTCGTGAGTCAGTTCAATCATGTATTCACGCATCAGATATGCATGGTCAGCTTATTAGTACTTTCAATCATGCATTCATATATCATGTCAGTCATATAATCATGCACCAGATATGCATGGATTCAACTTATCAGTTCAGCATCAGATATGCATTCTCAGTTTGAGAAACTCAGTTTATCAGAACACTCAATCCTACATTCATAAATCAGCTACCCATGCATCAAATATGCATGTACAATATGATATACTCAGTTTTCAATCATGCCATCCATGAAATCATGTTCAGTACTCACGTCAATTGTCTTTCTCCCCTATTAGTCAGTCTCATTCGAGGACGAATATTCCCAAGGGAGACATATTGTAATATTCCATATTTTGGACTAGAATGAAAGTCCGTCATTCCTATGCATAGATGTTTCAAAAGCCTCAAATCCTATGTAAATTTAGTTTGTTAATGAATTATGTAGTGTGGAAATCTATTTGAGCATGAATTTATATCATAGATGTTCCCTAACTCTAGTATAATTTGAAAGCTTTCCTATCATTCAAGTTTTAGTGAGCATCAAAACTTGGGTCAACTTCATTTGATAACAACTCCTTGTATATATTGAATTAGAGGTCCTACTATATATCAAATGAAATATCTTTCAATTATCTTTTCAACTACACTAATTTCGTCTAAATTCGACACCCGAGCAAGAAGTTATGACTTTGCAAAGTGTAGTACATCGCCTAACATAATGTGTGCGATAAGGTATCCAACGCACACCCTAAGATATGCAATAAGATATGCGACGCATACCCTAATATGTGGGATAAAGTGTGTACCACACATGTGGGTGTCCAAGTGACTTAAATAGTCCATTTTTGGGGTAAAATGGTTCGTTTTCCAACTCTATATAATGCCTAAACATGGAATTAAGCCATTATTTCACCAAAACATATTCTTTCTCTCATAATTCTCTCAAGAACACAAGCTAGGGTTTTCATAGAAGATTCAAGTTCAAGAAAACTCCTCCGTCAATCATTAAGAATCTTCCTTCTAAGGTATGCATAATGTTCATCCACGGATCACTTCCATCCGTGGAGCTCAACAACCATGTTTTAAATAATAAATTATGATCTTTATGTTGTTGTGTGATTATGTTTATGTTAATGGTTATTAATTGTGTTTCAAGAAGGTATGTAAATGTGTTTCCAAGAAATATATGTGCATGTTAGTTGGAAACCCATGAATATGGATGGTTCAAGATTTCTAAATTTGTTAAGTACATCTATGCTCAATATTATGCATGTAAGTGTTTGATAAAATGCCTAGAATGATAATAATCTTGTATTATAACTTAGGGGTGAACTATATGATAAATTCATGCTAGTCTATTATGTTCAAAGAGCTCACTTGTCGTTGTGCAATATATGTATCAATGGAATGTGCATGATGATTGGGGAATGGATTTATAGTGTGTTTATATGTCTTCCATGCTATGAACAAGATCATGATTTGGAAGTATCACATGAGTTATCCCCAAATTATTACAATATGAACTAATTGCTACATGTTTGCCATTCCCTTATTTTTAAATAGTTTCCATGCCATTGTTATGAATAGTATATGTTGTTGAAATGCCCATGATATTAGAATATGATATTTATGACTTGATTATAAGCATTCCTATTCATGTTAGATATTATGATGATGATTTACTTCATGAAATCCCTCACTCATGTATTATGTATTGTTATTGATGGTCATGTCCTCAAGAAATTCAAGTTGTGTCAGTTTCCTTCCATCGAGTCCTGGGGGTACTTGTACCCAAAAAATATAGCTATGTGCCTAGATCCATGACATGTTGTGATGATACTCTTAGTCAAGCCATGATCTATAGAATTCAGTTACTCATGTGTCTTAGAAATCTCAGCAGTCTCAGTAGTTCAGTAATCTAGTTATGCTCAGTTAATCTCAGTAACCTTAATTATGCTCAGTTAATCTTAGTAATCTCAGTTATGCTCAGTTAATCTCAGTAATCTCAGAAAGTCAGTACTCTCAGAAATCTCATGAACTCAGTAGTATTCCATTAGTCATGGAACTCAGTAAGTTCAGTTAATCAGTTCAGTTTAGTGTCTTTTAGATGGGAGTAGGATTCAGCACCGAGCGAGCCTAGGGATGGGGACTCACGCACTCGTGAGGACTGAGATCCTTAGAAGAAATCCCTAAGGTCTAAAACTACGTAGCCAGCATAGGTACGAGATGTCACCCATTATATAGGTCTGACATACTCAAGGGTCACCCATTAGCACATTTATATATATAGGACTAGTCACAGGAGTCACCCACTAGATTAGGACTGACTCCACAGTAGCAATCTTTACCGGTGGTGCGGTATTGACATCCTTCCATTCAGGGAAGAGATTGGACGCTATTCAACATAGCATAGGGCTTGTCGGTTACATGAATAATTCAACAGTTATAGTTTCAGTATCTGTCTTCAGAGTAGAAATCAGAAATCAGGACTGTCAAACACAGTCATTAATCTCAGTAAGGAACTCAGATAGTTCCACAGACATAAAGACCACCCATCATATAGGCTTGGTCTCTCATTGAGTTATTCAGTATCAGTAATTCTAGAGATCTCCCGTCAGATAGGCTTGATCTCAATCCCAGATTCAGTTGAGTATTCTCATTATTAGTTTTAGAGATCACCCATTATTTAGGCTTGATCTCAAGCTTAGTCACTCTTAATCATTATTAGAAGATTTAGATGTTTAGATATAGTTACTCAGTATCAATTACATCGGTTAAGCCGATCATCATAGTTATATTTGTTAAATCAATTGTCATAGCTTATGTTTTCAGTATTTAGTTTCAGGACTGTTAGACACGATTAATCAGACTAGTTCTTCATAGTTTGAACTGTCAGAATCAGTCATTCATCCATTCAGTATCTCAGTATTGTTAAAGTCATGATTTCAGTATTCAGACTTAGTAGTCAGTATCTCCATGAGTTCAATAGCAGTTATGTATGTATGTATGTATTCTCACGTCCATATTAGTCAGCATGTTCATGCATATAAACCCCATGCACTTAGCCTACCCCCATTTATACTCAGTACTTTAGTTGTACTGGCGCATTCGTGCTATGGTACTTTCTTTTATGTTACACCATAGGTTCTGTCGCGCAAATTCCAGACCAAAAGTAGCAGTTTAGTTAGCAGTGAGTCCTCATCTTTCGAGGACATGACCATTACATTTATTATTCCAGTATTTCATTTTATTTTTAGTTTAAGGAGTTAGTTGGAGACATGTTCCTTCAACTCCTTATTCAGATAGTTTAGAGGCTTTCAGATGATTATAGAGTTTTCAAATTCATACTTTAGTATTTTCAGTTTTGTTTTGGCACTGTGATACAACCTTATTCAGATGTTTTATTGTTCAAGATTGAACCTTATGGCCTTTTAGTTCATATTTCTGCATTTTTATATGTATATTATGTAGCTACAGGTACAGATATCAGTCATGGGTTAAGTTATGGTCCTTCGATGTCATGATCACCATGTAGCGTTCTGGTTCAGAAAATTGGGGCGTTATAATATCAGTCCAAAAATACAAAGTAAACAAACAAAGTACAAGTTCACCCCCAAATTCTATTTTAAGTTCAATATCTAAGAACTAGGGTCAAAATATTAAATGCCCATAGCTATTCAACTTAAAGAAACACTAAAATCTCAACTTACTATCAACTTCAACTCAAAATCTAACCAATTTGAGTTCAAAAACTTACTCGAATGATTGAGAGATTAAGTTTCTTAAATTTATCTCTTTTTGACCCTAATTTCTTGAGTTTTTGTGCAATGTGAGCGATTCCGACAATTTGGTATGTGTTTTGGAATGAATTCGTGCTTTAAGAGCTCAAAATTTGGTTGTTCATGGAGGTATTTTTGTGTTTCAGATATTGGTTAGCCATATTAGGTGCCCTTTTGGTTTAAAATTAGGTGAGCTAGGTCGGGTTGACCCACGACCCTCGACCTGGTAAACTTGGTTACAAGTCATGCGTATGACTCGTAGCGAGGCTTATGAGTCTTTTTCTCTATTCGTAAAGACCTAGAACATTACCTGGGTTCTAGATTTGATACAACTCAAGGTGACAACTCATACTCTGAGGTTACAACTTGTTCTTATAGTAGTAATAACTCCAGAAACTTTTACCTGGATCTACTTCTTCTCCTAGGTCCTTATGACTCCTACTCAGGAGTCATTACCTTATGATATGGCTTGTGAAAAGTCTATATGACCTAAATTCTTAGAATTTTCTGGCTTTTTTTTGCAATCTTAGTCTTGCACACTGTACACACATATTACCCTATAAATGAATAAGTACAAAAACATGGGTTGCTTCCCACGCAGCGCTTAATTTAATGTCGTGGCACAATATGGCTAAGTTGGATACTAGATTTCTCCAACTCTCCTCATGGGTTGCCTTCCATGAAGTGCTTGATTTAAAGTCATGGCACGACGTAGTTTCCTTGGTTACTCAGACTTCACCAAGGTCCATCTCAAAAATTACTCTTATATCTTTAGTCTTACCCATATAATTTTTTACTCTTTGCCTATTCACCTTGAACTGGGCTTCACTATCTTGCTTCAATTCCAAAGTTCCATATCGGAACACTCTTAACAAAATAAAGGGACCATACCATCTAAACTTTAACTTAGCTGGAAACAAGTGAGGCATTGAGTTGTAGAGAAATACCTGGTTACCTTTTTAGAATATCCCCTTCTCAATCTTATGGTCATGATGCAGCTTCATCTTTACTTTGTACAGTGTAGAACTTTGATAAGCCCAGAGTCAGAATTAATCCAACTCGTTCATCTTATTCATCCTTGACTTGGCTGCATCTTGCCACTCAAAGTTTACCTTTTTCATCGCCTATAATGCTTTATATTCAAGTTTAATAGGCAAGTGACATGCTTTTCCATTAACCAACTGATAAGGAGAAGCACCAATGAGGGTCTTGAAAGATGTTCGTTAAGCCCATAATGTATCATCTAGCTTTCGTGACCAATAAGACCTATTGACATTTACGGCCTTCACCAAGATGGACTACATATCTTTGTTGGACACCTCAACTTGTCCACTAGTCAATGGATGATAAAGTTTTTCTACCTTGTGTTTCACTCTATAGTTTTCAAGAAAAATTTTGAATAGACGATTACAAAAATGTGACCCACCATCACTAATGATAGCACGTGGTATGCTAAATCGAGAAAAAATGTGTTTTTTATAATACAGTGACACTACGTACTTCATTGTTGGAGAGACCCATCGCTTCCACCCATTTATAAACATAATCCACCACCACAAGAATATACTTCATGCCAAACGAACTCACAAAAGGTCCCATGAAATCCACACCCCATACATCAAACAATTCTATTTTTAAAATAGGGGTCATAGGAAGTTCATGGCATCTAGAGATGTTACCTTGGTTTTGACATTGATCACAAGCTGAAATCATATGTGTCTATGTATATTGTTGGCCAATAGTACCCATATTGTAAGATTTTGTAGGTTGTGTGGGTTCCACCATGACGACCCCAACTGGTGAAGAATGACAAGCCTCAAGTATACTTATTATCTCCGCCTCAGGTATACATCTATGAATAATCTCATCCGTACTAATTATGAATATATAAGGTTCATTCCAGATAAATTTCCTTACCCCATGCATGAACTTCTTTCTCTGTTGAAACGAAAGATCTTCTGGGACTAGATCACTTGCTAGGTAGTTTGTATAGTTAGCAAACCATGGAATTAGACCTTGGAATGTTTCCAATATATTCTCATCTAGAAAACTATCATTAATCTAGAGCCCATTTTCTACATTCTGCATAGCTTTCTCCTCAATCTAGATAAATAATGTGCAACTTGACTCTCGGTGCCTTTTCTGTCCTTTACCTAAAAATCAAACTCTTTTAATAGGAGGACCCACCTTATTAGTAAAGGCTTTGCATTTTTTTTGCCATCAAGTACCTCAATGATGCATGATCAGTGTGCACAATCACCTTAGTCCCAATTAATTAAGATCTAAGCTTCTCAAAAGCAAAAACTACTGCGAACAACTTTTTTTAGTGACGGTGTATTTTTTTTAGCAGGGTATAGTTCCTTACTAGCATAGTAGGTGGGATAAATGATCTTTTATTTTCTTTGACCTAGTACAATACCTAAGGCCAATCCACTTACATCACATATAATTTCAAATGGCAAGGATCAATCAGGGGATATGACGATAGGAGCAGTCATCAACTTATCTCTCAGACATTCATAATCCTTCAAGCATGCTTCAATAAACACAAATTTCATCTCTTTATCAAGAAGCCTACAAAGAGGGTTGGCAATCTTGTAGAAATCCTTGATGAATCACCTATAAAACCCTGCATGTCCCAAAAAGCTACGAACACCCTTCACAGAAATTGGTGGACGTAATTTCGTGATTACTTTAATCTTTGCTCTATCTACCTTAATACCCCTTTTTGAAATCTTGTGCCCAACTACAATACCTTCTTTAACCATAAAATGGAATTTTTCCTAATTAAATACCAAGTTGCATTCCTCATACCTTCGAAGAACATTTGCTAAGTTCATTAAACAATCATCAAAAGAATCACCAACGACTAAGAAATCATCCATAAATACTTCGATGGTGTCTTCTACTATGTCAAAGAAGATTGACATCATACATATCTGAAATATGGTTGGACCGTTACATAACTCGAATAGCATACATCTGAATGCAAAGGTCCCATAAGAACAAGTGAAGGTTGTCCACTCTTGGTCTTTGGGTGCAATATTAATTTGGCTGCAACCTGAATATCCATCCAAAAAATAGTACCATCCTTTGCCCGCAAGTCTATCCAGCATCTGGATTATAAAGGGAATGTGAAAATGGTCCTTCTGAGTCTATGCCTTAAAATTCCTATAATCCATACACACTCTCCATCCTGTGACTGGCCTCATTGGCACTAGATCATTTTTCTCACTAGGCACAATAGTTAAACCGCCTTTCTTCAAAACACATTGTATCAAACTGACCCACTTACTATCAATAATGGGATACTCTACACCAACATATAACTACTTAATTATCTCTTTCTTCACCACCTCCTGTATAAGAGGATTAGTCGAAGATGATGCTCTATACTTAGAATACAATTCGGCTCAAGTTGAATTTTATGAGTACAAAGACTAGGCGGGATACCCACAATATCTACAATGGACCAACCAATGGCACTCTTAAATTTTTGTAGAACTAATAACAAAGCTTTCACTTTTGTTTCTATCAAATCAGGTGCAATGATTACTGGAAAAGTGTTGTTGGCCCTCCAAAAATGCATATTGCAAATGACGTGGGAGGTCCTTCAAATCAAAGACTGGTAGCTCCTCAACAGATGCGCAAGTAGAAGGAGTAGTTCTATTTTTTAGGTCTAATCAAGATTTTCTTATACATAAGTGTAAGAACCGCTCCCATAGAGTGCATACACCATCTCATCATAGTTATCAATACCATCACTATCAAAGTTCATAATCACAGTTGGTAAGCCTTCAACACAAGCACTCTTTAATAGGAACAACATCAGAAGTATCTTCCCAAGTAGCTACTACATTAACAT